>NC_138168.1:69222267-69586455 GCF_964165515.1 Mesoplodon bidens | reverse complement strand
CATGTTGTATTTTATACATTAACTCCTGTTGGGTGGAGAGGGTTTTTTTGTTTTGTTCTTTGTTTTTTAAATTTTAAACCTAATTGTCTTTGCCCTAAAGAATTCTGGATTTGAAAAGTAAATTCTTTAAGATATCTGATTGTAATTCAAAATGCTGAAATAATTGATGATATTTAGATTATTCATCTTGTCATCTAGTAAAAAGTATGCATTTGGACCCCAAAAATATATGTATGTATATATACTCACACATATCACTGCACAGAAATAAGAATATATTACATTAATGAGTTTGCTGTATGCGTGAAACTTTCTCAGTATATAATGCATGAGTGGCAAAATAGGTCAAAGAGTGGGAACCTCCACGTCTTTGAAATCTTTATGAATACAATGCTGTCCCCACATCACCTCTTACCTTAGAGTTTCAAAATAGAGCCTTGGGAGAAATGTGAAGCAAAATAAAAATCCTAGCTCTTGTGTGGCAAATTATAGCAGCACTGAAGTCTGGGGTTCTGGTGTCCTATTCATAGGGACACATTCTTGCGGCTAAAACAGTGCTTCTAGGTTGTCTGCTCTGAATGAAAAGGATTTTCCAAATGTGTTTTCATAATGAGTGTTAGGATTTGGGCATATATTTTATCCAAACTGTGAAAAGCCAATGGTAGCAATTCAATATTCTATCAATGATCTAAGTGACATGCTTACTTTTTTTCATAGAAACATTCATTGTGGAGGAACACTCTTTAAGCCACTCTCTTAATGCCAGGCTTATTTTTTATTTCAACGTTTACTTCAATATACCTTCCCCCCATGTGAAACATGGCTCCTTCCCTTTCCTCCCATCATGTCAATAAAGCTGTGTCCATGTCAGATAACAAGAAAACTGGGCTGTTTAGAAACAAGGAATAGAGAGGTTTTCTGCCGGATAATTGTGGTGGCTCGGCAGTCCCCTGAGTTACTCTTGCGGGGGTTGAGTTGTTCATTTCTCTGTGTCTCCAATAAAAATGTTAGCAACCAGAGGGCTCATCTTTCTCAGATTTACCTCCTCTCTCCCAGGTTGTTTTGTGCTTTTAAAAAACTGATTTCTCTGTCCGTGTCTGTAGCAGATGTTGCTTTATTGCTTGCTAACATTATGCTAACATTACACTTACAAAACAGTCTGTGGAGCCTGACTTCTGTCAACACAGTCTACGGGTTACAGCACAAGCTGGGAGATTTTTTCCTGCTCTAGTCAATGACTCCCTTTAGGCAACTTGCCTAACTTCATCAGTTTCCACATGTAGACATGGGGCTCCATGATAATATATAGCTGAAGCCTTTGGAGGAAAGGCCACATTTCTTGTTTCTCAAAATTTCTCCTTGCAGACATATTAAAAGTCTTCTGACTTTTCAGACAAGAGAAAGACCCATCATTTAAAAATGACCTTTCCTTGCTTAGCGGGTCAAGCATTGTTTTTAGACTCTTGCTTTTTAAATACATCTTCGTATCTCAAATGTACAACTGTCTCTTTTGAAACTTTTAAGTATTTTCCAAACCTTGAATGTGTGTGAACTCAAAGACAGATTATCAAGTTATCATTTTGGAGACAGAATATATTGCCAATTTATTTTACTAATACATATATAACATTGTTCTACAGGAACCTTGCTTGTCCATCTGAGCAAAATGAATTGTTTCTTCTTTGCTTTAAGGCTAACAACTGAAGTTCAAGTCAACAGTCTTTAAGCACAATCCAGGGCCAAGAAGAGTGGAGAAATAATGACAAATGAGGCATGAACTCTTCCCTTAAGGAAATGATGATCTAGGAGCGGAGAGGGACTTGTAAGAAACTACAGTACACAGTCACAGTAAGTAAGGACTAAATTAAAATGCAGACTTGCTCTGAGCCAGTGATGGAGACCGCTGAGACAGGTGAAAACTTCAAGAATACAATGACTTTTAAGGTGGATCTTAAAGGAACACTTCAATTTCAATACCTAAAGCAATGACTAAAGACTTAGAACGCTGAAGGAAGTAGTGATTCTTGGTTTTAGAAATTCTTTTTTTTTGGACATGCTGGGCTATTTTTAAGTGCTAAATGTTGCCATTGTTTATCGTATACTACTCTTATGTCCAAGTTATTGAAAATCTGTAATTCAAATCATTTACATCTTGAAATTATTACTGCAGTTAAAAGTTCAAATCAAACAAAAGTACAATTATTTAGAAAGGCTCTTGACCACATTCCCTCACCTGTTTGAAACCCTTCCAAGATATTTTATTGTTGCCTTAATTTCCATTTCCAGGGTTTATGTTTATTAGTCTCTTGCATTTCCTTCCAGAGGATAGGAGCAGCTAGGGAAAAAGTAATAGTGCTTGGTGGAGGATTAGAGGAGGAGGGAAAGGCATGCCCCAGGCACAGTTCCAAGCCTTTCCCACCCTCCCCATCCTCACCTCCCCAGCCTAACCTTCTCTTTTGTCTTCAGAATTGAATTCTCTTGGTTAGAGCCACTCTGTGAGGCTCTAACTCTTCCCACCAGGATAATTTATGTTAGTCTTCCTCTTCTTCCCCAATCATACTTCTAGGGAGAATCCAGCTGAAGGGAGGGGAAATCTCAGGCCTGGAGACTGGCGGAATAGCATTTGATTAGAAAGAAACGTAATCAGAGCTCACAGTTCTATAAACGTATCACATGAACTAAATACCAAAATTTCCATATCTTTGTTTCACTCCAGAATTACAATCACTATGAGGGAATTATTAATATAAATACTTGAGGCACTGATAGTACTCTGTGCTCTGTTGAATGTGTTTGGGGGAGAGGGCTAAGGGGCAAATATTGGGGACGTATATTGGGACATTTGGGACTTACTTATACTAAGAATTTATTCTTTGTTTATCTGAAACTCACATTTAACTGCAAATTCTGTATTTTTATTTGTTAAATCTGGCAAATCTAAATGGAATTTGGAAACTGCAAGGTCACTGCAATCTTTGAAAGATCAGTTTCCAAACAAGCCACAGGGAAGCCAGATTACCAGAGGATTAGGAGTGAGTGGTTATCAGGAAGGGGAGACAAGAATAGCCTACTTTTCTCAGAAGTTGGATGCTGAAAGGAAAGAGATGTGTTGCTATTTGGTTTATGTACAAGCCTTTCGGATATGCCCAAAATGATGACATGATTCAGTTAAATCAAGGAACCCATTTGGTTAAGACTAGATATCATCTCAATAGGTTGTGCTGGAGTCTGTCAGGAAGCATAAATCTGCCATTTTGCCTTTTAAAATAATTAGCACAAATGTACCATTTCTGATTCTTATGTCCAAATAAAAATTCTGTATAGTTAATATAATTATAATTAATCCAATTTTACCTCTTCAAATACTGAGTAGAAAATATCTGTTTACCTTAGTAAAAATTTTAAAGAAATAACTGACTGTGTCAAAAGAAACTGAAAAGATAACAACCTGGGAGAAAATGTTTGCAACATACACACATAATGAAAAACAAATTTGTGTCCAGAATATATATATAGAATGACTAAAGACAGACAAGACTAAGTTAACAACCCAATAACAAAAAGGGCATACAAAATGAGCAGACATTTAACCAAAGCAGAAACATATACTCAGAAGCTCAACCTTTTTAGAAACAAAGGAAATCCACTACAAGATACCAGTTCACACCCACTATTTTGGCAAGAACTTGAAGGTCTCTTCAAACGTTGGAGAGAATGTGGAGCAATGAGAACTACAAGCCACTGTTGGTGGGCGTGTGGATTGACTCCCTGATTTTGAAAAACAGTCTGGCATTATCTAGGAGAGTTGCAGGTGTGCATAGCCCACTTTTTGTACTCTAGAGAAAATCTTCCTTGTGAACACCAGGAGACATATATAAGAATGTTCCTGATAGGCTGCAAACAACCTGGATGTAAGTCAAAAGGGAAGTAAACAGATAACATGTGGTATATTTATGCAACTGAATACTCTACAGCAGAGAAAATTAATGAGCTACATGCATATGAATGAATCTCACAAACAAAATTCTAAACAAATGAGCAAACCATGGAAGGCATAAAACATTATACCTTCCACATGAAGTTAGAAAACTTGTGAAACTATAACTATTTTGTTATAACTAATACTATATATGTATATATATATATATCCTTTTCATTACAGTTTTGCCACTTATATATGTTTTCCCACATGTATATTACTATATGCATATATAGTTTTACCATATACATAATATTAGTTTCACCATGTACATAATATTACAGTTTTATATATATAAATTGTAAGGAAAAGGGTGAAAATGATAAATGCAATAGTCAAGATAGTGGCTAACCTCTGGAGTAGGAAATAACTATAGGGAGCTTCAAATAATTAGAAATATTTTCTTTCTTAACCAGATGGTAAACACAAAGGTATAATGTTATTGTTATAATTTATACTTTATATTTCTTATTTTATATCTATGCAATATTTCATAATTTTTCAAAAGATAAACACATATAAATTCTCGTTATCAAATAAATTTTGCAGAAACTGACTTTGTTCGGATGAAGATTATAAATGCGTAGCATACACGACTTAGCCCTCTTCTTGTCAACATATAGTGAGAGACGGACGTGTCAGGCCAGCAAGAGCTTCAAGCATTCGGAACACTGCATATTCAGCATAACTGGGAAGTTGTTGCATCGTTGCTAATCACTGGTTTTATAGCTCTGCTTTGTGCTCAAGATTGAGCCTTTGAAAAACCACCCCACCTAGAATGTTAAACAGAATCTCCAAAACATGTTTTTCAAGTGCTATGAGACCCCCAAATTATCTGCCATAATGACAAATGATCCAATGAACACTGAATCCAAAATATTCTGTGATTTTAAAGACTCAGGTGCAGGATTACAGAAAGGGTACAATCAGATTTTCTCCTTGGAATAAGTTAATGTGTAGATAAACTTTATTCCACACCAAGTAGAGTCTATAAAATCTAGAGCCTGGAATTTAACAAAGGTCAATTAATGGGGTCTGACTGGCACCCATCGACTGTTCTCTGTCCTGAAGTAGCTCAGTGAGGCCCCCATGCCTTCTTCTCTGGTAATACTCACCTCTGTTACCATCACCAGGTGTTCCTGTCAACAGATCATTAGCAGCAAGGTCAAGACCCTCTGACAATTGTCTGAGGGCCAGTATATATCTCACTCACTGATTGGTTCAGACTCCAGACTTATATTGGATAAAAGACAACTCATTGTTTTTTGGAGGGAAGGAGGAGCTCTTTGTTTTCTGATATGTATTACTTTAGGGGCTTTTTTTATTTTAACCATTTCTGATATTAGTCTTTAAAAGAGACTTATAAATGTCTTATCTCATAAAGATACAAAATATAACTTAATGCTAATTGAAATTCACTAAGAACTATCAGCACACCAAATTAACTTTGTATATTTACCGCTCCATTTTGTTCCTTGTCTCAGAGCTATGTAAGGGAACACTCCCAAACTACTGTGCAAAAGGACTAGAAACAAGATTCAATTACTAGGCTGTTGTTTAAACAGCCTTTTTTTCTTCTGAGAATGTTCACAATCCCTCATATACTCTCACCATCCATAGCAGATTGCTTTTTAGACCTCACCCTCCTTTTTCAGGTGTCATTTCCTTACTGATGTCAGTAGGTTGGTGTCCTGTTATTGTTTGCTTTACTCTACACATCTTGCTTGAGTGACTGAACTAGTGCTATCTTCTACAAAGCAAGGTTCATGGGCTTTGTGACAGCAATTCCCCACCTAGGACCAGTCTTAGTTCAAATCTGAGATTGTGGCTATATTCCTGGTGGTGAAAGCAACAAAGATGCAACCTCTAAATACATGGGGTTGACAACAAAGCCCTGTTCCAGTAGGACTACTACAATAGCAAAAGTTTAAAGATGATACTTCATAATACAGAATATTTATGGAAAGTTTCTATGTGATAATTCTTAAATAGCCTAATACAAAAGCAAAGAAACATGACGGTAGCATAAAATCAGAACAGGGAGACATCATGTTTACAGGTAGAAATGCAGCATCAAGAACTGAACGGCTATATAGGTCATATTTGTATGGTCAGCGGCAGATATGAAACTCAAACTCTCTCTTTTCTAATTTTTCCATTAATTAAATGGGAACAATAACTCCATTCACCTCCTAAGGATGTTGGAAGGATTCATGAGGCAATGCTTGTGAAGCACTCAAAGTTCTTTCAAGGAAAGATTCTATGTAAACAAAACATTGTACTGTTCTAGCCAACCATAACCACACTCTGCTTGTTGAAAACTCAACCTCTATACCCCCAAAAGGAGAAGTTAACAATCTAGTACTATACTATTTGTAGTTAGCTTACTCTGAGAAATAGGATGACATAAACAGATGGATAAAATTTAAAGTGTATCTTGAGGTGTATGATATCTCCTTCAATTTTACTTCTTTCTTTCTACACTTTGCCTGCATAAATATTATTTTTAACACCAAAAACTTATTTTTAATTAGTGCCCTACTTTCACTGTCTCTAACTGCAGTGTTATGGTGATATCAAATATCAATCAAGAATGCTTTAGAAAACATCACTGTTCTCATTTGGCTGAGAAAAGAGATGTTAGTGAATAAAATGAGGCTAAGGTGCATGGAAAAAGAAAAGCTCTATCTTGATAAGGGTGAAACTGCCCATGCAGAATAAGAAAACTAAAATGAACACCACCTCAACTGGGGAATAGAAACAGGAGAGAAAGAGACTTATGGTTAGTTCCAGATTCCTGCCCCACAGCTGCCCCATTCCTGTGTTTTGAATTGCACCATGGATTTGAGGTCACATCATCTGATTACATGGTCTCATGGTTCTCCTCTCCACCCTCGGGAATTCCTAGTCATAGTGTTTGCCTACATCTAACAGGACATGGCCATTACTCTATGGGGCCACCATTCCATCCTGAGTTTTAGAAACTTTTTAAAAGGAAAATTCAGGGATCTTCTTATAATGAAAATTGCATTGGAAAAGATAGTGTAAATATGATTTCATTCTTTAAAAATCTCTGTTAAATATTGCCCTAGTAGGAAGCCCTACTCCCCCAAACTTTAAGCTGGAAAGATAAAAAGCATTTGTGCAAATGCCAAACAAATTGGAAGCTTACACTCATTGAATTTATTAATAACTTATTGAACTCCTGTAGTAAGGACTGTGCTTGTTGCTTCAAGCAATACAAAGATGATTTAGCTAAAACCTTGCTCTAAAGATTATATTCCATCAGTGCAGGTGGCAATGGAGAAGAGAGATAAAAAGCTGAAATAAGCACACAAGTCAATATAATCAGGTCAGTATCAAAGAGAAGTACAAACTGCAATGGGATAACTAATGAGGAAGAGATGACATTTGATTGAGGTATAAAGAAAATCTTCATGGAGAATGTGATGCTTGAAATAGACTTTGAAATATGGTTGGAATTTGACAAAGAAAAGATAACAGAAGAGAGAAAAATTGACACAAATGTAGGAAGGAGAAATTTTTATGGTAGGTTCAGAGAATTGCAAGCAGCCAAATTTAAATGGAGCATGGAATCCTTATACTGGCATAGAGGATGATGGATAAAAATAGTGGAGGCTAGATTGGGAAGGGCCTTGAAGGTCACAATAAGGAGTAAGAACCGAATTAAAGGGACCACCAAGGGAGGAGGTCCTTTCAAATTAAATTAAAAGGAGCCTCTAAGGTTTTTGATCAAGAAAACAGCAAGATATGACCTATGCTTTAGGATAAATAATTTGTCTAAAGTTGTGCTGATTGATTATAGAAGGGGTGCCAGTGAGAAGATGAGCCAGTTATAAAGCGTTTACAATATTCTAAGAAATAGTAGTAGGGGTCTACACCTGGGTCTAGCAGCAGGCATGAAAAGGAGATGTCACAGATGGAATTCCCCATGAATTATGCTGAGACTCTTGAGATGTTTATGCAGGAAGTTTATTGGGGAGCACACTCAGAAACACTTTTTAGGAGGTGAGGAAGTTAGGATTGGACAAATAGAAAAGTTAAACTGAAATGTAGTCACACTAGAGGACTTGAGCCAATCCCAGATGAGGTTCTGAAGCTGGGATGGCCCTTTAAAGGTCTCCTATTGAAGCAATGGGTTGGGGCCCTTGTATGCATTAAGTGGACCAGCCATTGGATATAAGGAAAAAAGAAGAAAGTTTGCTGAAGTGAAATCTGCATGAATTGGCAGATGATCTGACGTGAAGGTGGAAGGAGAAAGAAAAGTCAGAGCTAAAGCCAAGGCTTAGGAACACCCAGGAATAACCTAGAAATGCAGTGGAAGACCTGATTTGGAGGAGAAGGTGACAGCTTCAACTGGGGACATACTGGCACATTCCTTGTTTTCTGGAATGCTGTCTCTAAGATCATGCCCAGGGGGGCTGTAGAGCCTGCAGTACATCATACTTGTGTCCATTCAGGTACCTTACTGAAAAAGAAAAGACAAAGATAACTTGAGTTCACATCAACAGCACAGACAGCACTAAAGAGTACAAAAGGACAGAAGAATCCAGATAGACATGACATAAAAAATTTTAAATAAAAATTAAATTATCTCTATTTGTAGGTGATATGATGGAATCCCTGGAAAACCTTAGCTATTCAGTGATAAGATGAAACAATAAAATAATTCAGTAAGATATCAGGATACAAAATTAACATATAAAACTCAGTGGCCTTCAAATATACAAACTATAACCAATTAGAAAATATAATGTTTTGCAAGAGTCACAAAAAAAAGGTAAAGTAATTAGGAATAAATTTAACAAGTACTATGTGAATCTTACATGAGAAAAATTTTACAGCTTTAAATTACTACTGAAAGACATGAAAATAGACTTCAAAAAATGGAAAGATTTCCCTTTCTCTTGGATAGGATGGCTCAACATTACAAAGATATCGATCAGTTCTCCTTAACTTAATATATATAAATGTAATGCAATCTCAGTAAAAATACCAATAAACTTTTGCTGGAGTTAGTCAAGTTGGTTCTAAAATTTATATTAAAAAAAAAAAAAAAAGACCATCAACTTTCAAGAATAGCTAAGAAAACCCCGGAAAAAAAGAGCAGTGTAGAGACAGAGGACTAGCCACAGCAGATTTAACGCATACTATAAGGCCTCTATAATTAAGAAAGTGTTATACTCTAATATGAATAGAGTGAATAGAGACAGACCATGAAATAGAACCATGAAATATATGATAAACGTGATGTCACAGATCAGTGGGGAAAAATAAAGACTTCCTATTAAACGGTGCTGAAGAAAATGTGACCCTATTTAGAAAAAGATAAAGCTAGATCCACACACCAGAATACATTTCAAATATATTAAAGATTTAAATGTAAAACATGAAATAATTCAAGTAGTAGAAGAAAACATGGGTGACTATCTTTATAATCTGGTGTGGGGAAAACCTTCTAATTATGATTCAAATCCAGACATGAAAAAATGCATTGATAAGCTTATCTAAATAAATTTTTCAAAAAATAACTTGGCCAAAAAAATTTATAAGTGAAATTAAAAGACTAATGACAAATAAGGAGAAAATATTTGAAGGCTATATCACAAAAAAAGACCTAATCTACCTAATATATGAATATCTGTAAAAATGAAAATGCCAGGAAAGAAATAAACAAAAACTTAAGGTGAAATGAGCAAAAGATAAATAGTTCACACACACAAAGTAGAAAGGGTCACAGATAAACATATGCAAAGATGTTCAACTTTCCTCAAAATAAAAAAATATGAGTCAACACTACAGTAATTCTGTACTGATGTTCTCTCTCACCTATCAGATTGGCACAAATTCAAAGGCTGACAACACATTCTCTCACATCGTGCTGGTGGGAATGGAAAATAGGATAAACCCCATGAAGGAGAATTTAGCAATCCTTAACAAAACTACATATGCATCTACCCTTTGATCCAACAATTCCATTTCTAGGAATTTATCTCAGAGACACATCTTCAGAAATCCAAAACAACATGCGCACAAGCTTATTAACTGTGAAATTATTTGTATTATCAAAATACTGGAAACAACCTAAATGCTCATCCCTAAGAGACAGGGGAACAAACTGTGGAACAGGCACCAACAGAGTAGTAAGCAGCTATAAAAAGTGAAGAAGATCTTTACGAATTGCTTTGAAGTAATATCCAGGATATATTTTGTAATGGTGAAATCAAGTTGCAACGAGAATATGTAATATGCTATAGTTTGTGTAAGAAAGATAAACCAGAAATTAACCTGTACATGGTGAGCAGGAACAGAGTGGCAGGGATAAGGATGGGAATGAGACTTTACTGCATTTATCTTTTTTTATGTTGTCTTTACTTTTGAATCATGTAGATGTTTTATTTATTCACAAGATTAAATTTAATTTTAAAATGATAAAAGAAAAGCAAAATGCTAAGGTTGAACACAAACAGAAATCAATCAGTATCAAATTGATCATATAACCATATATCAAATTGATAATACAACAGCATAATGAACTTAATTTAAATAGCTTTTGAAAACAGAACTCAGGCTGCATGTACCCTCTTTGTGAAGTGGTCCTCAGCTGAGGGTGATTTTGCCACTACCCGGCCGCCAGGGACATTTGATGATGTTTACATTCATCTTTGATGGCCACCACTGGGGGTTGGGGAGGGAGTATTGGTATCCAACATCTAGGGAGCCCAGGGATGGTGCTAAACATCCCTACAACAAAGGACTATCCAGCCCTAAACACAGAGGGTGTTCAGGTTGAGAAATCCTATTTTAGTGGGAGACAGTCTGAGGACCAAAAACCAAAAAATTATGAAGAAATTTTGAGCTTTACTGTAGATCTGTTGTTGGGAGAGGTATTGATACAATAATTCTTTAAAAACATTTGTAAATATTATGGGATAGAGAGAATGAACAAATTTATTCATAGCGTGTAGAACCGAGGTTCTCACTGTGGTAGAAGGAAGATACAAATGTGGAGCAGGGGAAGGTAAGGGACCCTGGAATTGCTTAGTATGATCTCCTGGTTTAACAAAAAGGGAAAAAAGGTATCTCCCAGCTTTTCCTACTGAAAGGGCCTGAAGTAACAACACTTCAATAGCAATAAGCAGGCTTGGCACCCAGATCAGAGTTTCTAAAGACCACTATTCACAGAAGAGAACTTGGGCTCCTTGGAGAAGCTGCGGACTCAAGCGCTGGGGGACAAGGTGAGCCAGAATATCTAGCTGTGCCAGGAAGCAAGGAAGGGGTCGAAGACCAATGGGGATATATTTCAAAGAACACAGGAGCCATCTTGAAGGAGCTCACGTAGGCCCAGTTTGGAACAATTTAAACATGAAAAAGAATAACAGTGTTAATGGTTTACAATGCATTGAATCAAAAAAGAATCTGTGAGCCAATAGTGTTGCTCCAAAAAATGGGGGAGTAGAGAAAGCTCTTTTTCACAGAAGAATATCAGCTACAGGAGACATATCAACGTTAGAAAATCACCATTTTGCAACCACCAATGTAATAACTGATTCAGACAAGATCAGAAGTGGATGCTAACACCTTTGGGCAAGGCAGAAGGCCCAAACAATCTAAAAATGCTATCCCATATATTACTTACTAGTTACAAAGAAGAAACTCCCTTTGCTATTGTGCTATTCAAATTCACTTTGAAGTGTCTTTTCCTATTGGGCTATTCAAATTTCACTTTGAAGTATGCCATTAAGCACACTTCAACTTAACCAAAGAATCAAGTTTTACATCACCAGGGTTGGGACAAACTGACGTCATAGGACTCCTGATAGGATGCAATGAGAAGTATACAGCATCACCTATGTAATATACATGCACGACACCCCCAGGCAGCATAATGCAGGATTACGGGCTCTGGGTCAGGCCCACTTTGGTTACTATCTCCCCAAGAGGAAATATCTAAGGGCATAAAAAAGACTAAAGGGACATGAAATATTATGCATGATCTTTCATTAGTTCTTGGATTTTTGAAAGAGAGTTTTAAAGGACATTATTGGGACAACAGGATATGGATTAATTGTTACATAGTATATTTGTGTTAAATTTCTTTCTTATAAAAATAGTATTGTGGTTATGTAGAAAAGTGTTATTATTTCTAGGAAATACATGTTGAAGTATTTAAGGCTGAGCTGTCATGATGTCTACAACCTACTTTCAGGAGGTTCTACATATATAGAGGGATAGATGAAATAGATGTGGCAAAATTTTAACAACTAGTACATCTAGACAAGGGGCATACTATGTCAACTTTTCTACAAATTTGAAGTGTTTTACCTTTTTTTAAAAGTGTTGAAAATGGACTTATTTGAATCCATAATCAAGAAACAATACATTATTTGAAAACTAGTAAAGGGGAGAAATCAAGCATTTATTCTGTCTTCCCTAAAAGAACCGTAAATCATAGTAAACAAAGAGTTAATTGGGGAAGTTTCCCTACATAGAAGTCTTTTGTGTCATAAAGGGAGTGGAGTCGCACCATTTATAACCCCTAATGAATGAACTGGTCTAGGCATAATTACCAATGACCACCAACATGCTAAAAAAAGAAACATCAGAAAGCTTGTACCTCCCGAAGGAAGCAGACATCACCATCTATGAAGTAGTCTTGCCAAAACAAACAAACAAAAACCTGAATCTGACCAAGCTTCTAGATCTATCAAAGTATAAGAAAAACAGGAAACAGAGGAACAAGGTAAACATCATCGTGAAGATGCAGTCATCCACACAAGGGAAGAGTTTCCTGGGAAACTCACAGGACAAACAATCCAGTTCTTTCCCAATCAAATTACTAGAGGGAAAATTGTGGAGGAGAGCTATAAATTAAAAGAAACTTAAAAGACCTAGCAACCTATTGCAATTTATGGACCTTATTTGTAATCCTAGTTCATACAAACAAACTCGTGGGGGAAAAGAAGTGTATGAGCAACATCTAGGAAATGTAAACATGGCTGGGATGATCAATAATGTTGAAGAATTATTTTTCATTGTTTTTAGATATAATGGTATTATGACTATGTGTTTTTAAAGAGTTCTTATCTTTTAGAAATGTACACTGAAATATTTATGGATGAAATAATATGATGAGGGGGATTTACTCCAAAATAATGTAAAAAGAGGTATAGATGGAACAAGTGTCTATGAACTCATATTTACTGAAGTTATATGAAGCTACATTATACTAATCTCTTTACTATTGAAAACAATTAGATATTTGACTTTTTCGAAAATAAAAGATTAATTGAAAAAATCTAAAAAAGACAGGCTGGGAGAAAAAAAGTAGAAGGAGGCAGATGCCCTGCCTTTCTCCCCAGCATTAATTGAATTCCTACCATGAACCACTTTCTGCTAAAACCTTTACCTGTATTACCCCAGGCAGTCCTCAGAAGTCACATCATTTTGCAGTGGGTATTACAGAGATTGAGCGCATATCCCCTGGTGTCAGACCTCCCAGGTTCAAATCTCCGTTCTGCCACCACCTGTTGAGCCAATTAGCCTTAATTTCCTTATCTCTAAAATGGGAATGACAATAATATTATCTACCTCATAGGGTTGTAGTGAGGGTTAAACAATTATTTTAAGTAAAATGCTTAGGACACTCCCTGGTACATAGTGACACAGTGTAAATATGAGTGCTTATTATTAAAAAGAGATAGAACTGCCATAGAGTCTAAGGTTTGGCTGACCCAGAGCCCATCATCCCACACGATGCTGCCTTGAGGATGGCACTTGCGTATGAATATGTGCATCATTTTTGAGTATCTCTACCAAAGCTACGTTGTCCACCCTGTTGGGAACATCCTAAATTATATTAAAGTATCAGCAGCAGAGTTTCAGACATGCCAAGAAAGAAATGTGGGAGTTAATAGAATCTTATACAGTAACTTAGGTGAACATTCATTTATTCATTCATGCAATACTTATTTACTAATTTGGATCTGCAAGAAATACTAGGGATTTAATGGTTAAAATAGATAATAGATACAGCTGCTGTCCTCACAAGTTTACTAACCAGGGGCCATGCACAGAAGTCTACCACACAGCTGGCTGGGAGGCAGAAGATGCCAAGTGGGGCAGGATGGGGGCTAAGCAGATAGATCTGTCCTCTGAGGCCAGCTCAGCAATGGCCACCATGGAGTATGTCACCAACTCAAGCATGATTCTAGAAATCACCAGCGTTAGAAGGTCCAAATCAAGAAGCAGGTCTCAGCTGTGGTGACTCTGGGTGATGGTCAAGTATGTGGGAACCAGCTGGGAGCAAAAGGGTTTCCCTGAACTCTGTCCATCCACGGAAGAATTTTCCTAAGGAGTTGAGGAATAGAGGGAAAAAATTCTAATCCTAGGAAGGGAAACTGGCAAGAATAAGAAAGGATATTGGGTTTCAGTCATATGAGCAGGGTCCTAGACCTGAAGGGTCTGTGGCCCCAACCAGGAGAAGTAAGGAGACCATGGCATTATTAAAGTCAGAGCCCAGTCCTGAGGCCTAAGTCATGAAGGATGGAGATAGGGGGTCCTGCACCATAGCAGCTGTTTGAGGGCTGAGTATGGCCCTTTATCTTACACTATTTCCCCAGAACCACACCCTGACACAAGAATTCCTGTATGGGTGACTTATTAAAAAATTCTCCCAGGACAAACCAAGAAGAGAATGAAGGAAACAGGAACAGGGAAGAAAAAGAAGTAGTAGCAGCCAAACAAGGGTGCTACTGCAGGCAAAGTCCCAGAAGGTAGCTTCAGCTGGATCCTACACAACTCCTGGAGACTCTATTTTGCCCCAGAGTTTGTCCCAACTAGAGGGAAGAAAGCTGGGCTTTTCTGCTCCTACAGCAGACTCTCCCTAGCTTCCCTAGCTTCGGGCGTCCCCCGAGGAACCTAAGCTCCCAGACACTTGCAGCTTTTTGTACTTGTGGCCAAAATGGCTCTGGTGGCCCAAGAGCTGGCCTCTGAAGACAGTCTCAAGCGTGGGCTTGTTAAAGCAAAATAACACAGAACTCAGGAGAGGAACAGGTAAACGGTTAAAAGTGTCCTGAAGAGCTCTGGGCAGAGTACCAGTAATGTCCACTTCACACCTATACTCCAGATTCTGGGTTTAATTATCAGTAAGGAATAATTTGGGAGGATGTCCATGGGCCTAGCCCTTGTGAGCATGCTACAGATCATTAGTGTGCACCTTGCAAATTACTTTCAACTTCAAAATGTAGTAGAGCTAAGCCACTGGCAGACAGGGCTTCTGAGAGTTGACTCAGACATGGACAACACTGGGCTAAAAGGTGCCTGGTATCAGCTCTCACCTATGCCTGTGGCCCGTAGTGGTCGTGCAGAGTGCACTGCTAGCCTCAGAGCCACTGAGAGCCCAGGTTGACAGACTCTGCACACTCTGCATCACATCTCTCTGCCTCTGTCCAACATTCCCAACCAGCAAGGGAGATGTGTCATCATGTCCTATGGGTAAAATGCCAGGAAGTTTACAGAACCTTAAACATTTTCATAAAATTGGCGTAAAGTTTGCCTAAACTTGACCTCAAAGTCAGTAAGGGAAAAGGCACTTGGCTTACTCAGTCATTCTTCTTTCTGTGTCTCCTGGATGTCTACTCTCTATCTGGGGCCCGGTTATGGGTGCCGAATGATCGCAAACCTGTTCCCCAGACACTCAGATTTCTTCATTCCTTCCATATCCATCCCTTGAAGCTGGATGCTGTTCCTGACCTTCATTGCCTCCTATTATATCAGCAGTGCCTCACTGCAGACCCATGGAACTTTTGTATTAGAAGTTGGGGTAATCCATGATTACAGCAGAAGAATGAGAATATGCTGGTTTGTGTGTATTCGTTGAGGGATAGGGAAAGGGTGGTGGTGTCAATACTGGAAGGCAAAGGAGAAAAGATAGTCAAATTGTTACCAACCAGAGCAGAGCCATAGATGGACTGGGCAGTAATACCTCAGGAGTGCAAGGCAGGAAGGGAGACGGAGACCCCCAGAACAGAAAGGGCTGAGCCAAAAATTATAGTCATGAAGACACCAAGGCCGAGCCATAGAGGAGATCCCATAGGCACCCAAAAAGGTGGAAACACTGTTCAAACAGCATTTCTCATAGCCTTATCAGTTTTTCCTGCTGTATAGCAACAAGGAAATGTGGTACTATTTCCTTTACCTTAAAAATCAAGGTATCTATAAGAAACAGCTTCAATCCCTTAACCTCAACACTGAGCAACACAAAAAACTTTAGACTGTTCTACTTGTTCACCAGTGACTAGAAATGACATCATCTCCTCTACCTGTATTGCCAAGATTCCAGAATCAGGATCACTTTGGTCAGTCATGCTACTTCTTGAGAAGATTATGGTCATAATATAACATCCCTACAAATGCAAACTAGATTTATCTGTTTTTATAGACTCATTGTTCCAGAAGAATGTTCAATAAATCATTTATAACTGCCCTTTGACTTTAAGGCTGGTAAATATTTAAGGCAAGACTATTATATACTATAGATCTACCGACAGACATGTGTGATAGACTGATACTACCAATGACATAGTCTGGTCCAAAAAAAAAAAAAAAATCAAACCTTAATCTGATCAAGTCTCTAGTCTCTAGATCTAACTGCCACTTTACAGAAAACTCAAAGTTCAAAGGAACATGTTAATTTATGTTCCTGAAGTTACATCTATTGTATCTGTATGGTGGAAATACTACATAAAACTACATAATGACATACTACTGGACATCTCTTGCCAAATCTGCTTTCTGTGACCTCACGCTGATAGCTTGAAATTGTCCATAATAGGAGTATCTACACCACAGAAAATGACAAGTGCTACAAACTAGGGCTTTTATTTCCTGAGCATCAGTTGTTAAACATCTCCCAGCACACTACTGCCTTAGCCTAGTCCCCAAAATGCTCACAGCCAGCAATACAAGGAGAAAGATGCCAGAGGGGAAGTAGGAGAGGAAAAAGGCAGTGGTCATAACTGACTGCAGTTAAAATATCTTATTTTGCAATTTTACAAAGACGTAAGGCCACCACTAGAACCCTTTCCAGGGCTACAGGGTAAGGAGCCCTAAAACATAATCATTAGTTTCTTGATCTTCTTGACTCATTCAAATCTTGTTCAAATGTCACCTCATCAGAAAGGCCTTCTCTAACCACTCAAGCTAATCACCCTCTTTGTCATTCTCTACCCTTAATATTGTTCTAGTTCTCTTCAGAGCACTACCTAGCATTATATTATCTATTCATAATGAATGTAAGCTCTATGAACACAGATTCTGTTCTGTTTTGTTCAGCACAGTATCCCAGCACTAAGCACAATACCTGGGAGGTGCTCAACAAACATGGGGTGAATGAACTAAACACCATGTGCAATGACATGGAAGGGTGTCCATCAACTATTATAGGGAATGAAAAACACACTGCAGAAAGATACTCAGTCAAGCCTCATTATCCACAGATTCTGTATTTGCAAATTGTCTACTCATTAAAATTTATCTGTAACCCCATAATCAACATTTGCCGCATTTTGACAATCATTCACTGGTATGCACAGAGCAGCAAAAAAATTTGAGTCACCCAGTGTGCATCTTCCCAGCTGAGGCTGAACAAGGTGACTCTCTGCCTTCATATTTCAGCTCTCATACTATAAACGTGTGTCCTTCTCATGGTCTACTTAGTGCCATGTTTTTTGCATTTGATTTTGCTGTTTAAATGGCCCCCTAACATAGTGTAAAAGTGATGCCTAGTGTTCTTAAGCACAAGAATTCTGTGTTTTACAAAGAAAATACATATGTTAGATGAGCTTCGTTCAGGCATGAGTCACAGTGCTGTTGGCCATGAGTTCAAGGTTAGTGAATTAACAATATATATTGACTAAGGCATCTTTAAATAGAAATACATATAAAACAAGAGTATTTATTGATCAGCTAACAAACACGTTGTGACCAGAGACTCATAGGCACCTAACCCTGTATTTTCCCTAGGAGCAGTGGTTCACTAATACAGTATTCACAGCAACTTTGTAGAATGTAACTATCACAGATAATGACAACTGACTGCATATAGTATGTTCCATTTGTTTTAAAAAATATATGATAGGGCTTCCCTGGTGGCGCAGTGGTTGAGAGTCTGCCTGCCGATGCAGGGGACACGGGTTCGTGCCCCGGTCCGGGAGGATCCCACATGCCGCGGAGCGGCTAAGCCCGTGTGCCACAACTACTGAGGCTGCGCTCTAGACCCCGTGAGCCACAACTACGGAGCCCGCGTGCAGCAACTGGTGGAGCCCGCACGCGTAGAGCCCATGTTCAACAACAGGAGAGGCCACCGCAATGAGAAGCCCGCACGCTCGCCGCAACTAGAGAGAGCCCGCGTGCAGTGGCGGGGATCCAGTGCAGCCAAAAATAAAAAATTTAAAATATATATATATATATATGATAGGTAGATAGAGATAAATTTGTTTAGACATAGAAAAATATCTGGAAGTGTACATACCAAACTGTTTACAGTGGTTGCGTCTGGGGAGCAGAATTAAGGGAATATAAAAAAAGTTTCACTCTGTGTCCTTTTTTCCACCTTTGTATTTTTTCCAACTTTTTTCAACAGGTAATTACTGTTTTGCTAATTTTTCAAACCAATATTTTTTTAACAATAAATTCTTTTTATAAAATCCTCATAAATCTAAGAACTGGGAAAAAGGTCATACAATTTGTAATTTGAACATTTTCATTTTAAAAGAAGTGTCAACAAGGGACTTCTCTGGTGGTCCAGTGGGTAGGACTCCGCCCTCCCAATGCAGGGGGCCCGGGTTCAATCCCTGGTCGGGGAACTAGATCCCACATGCATGCCGCAACTAAACATGCTGGAACTAAGACCCAGTGCAGCCAAAATAAATAAGTAAATAAATATTTTTTAAAAAAGAAGTGTCAACAAGAAAGTGCAAGTCTATAAATAAATAAAATTAAAATAGACCAGATAAGTGATAGAAGAGGCAAACCAGCATAAGATCAACATTTCTTAACCAAATCGCTAAATAAGTACATAAATAAATAACAAATATCTGTGAGAATGAGCCCACTTTTAAGCCAGCAATGATGCAAATGAAAGAGAACATGCAAAAACGGAGAGTCATCAGGTTTGCCGTAACTTATGTAATCAAAGAACCAAGTCAGAAAAACAAAATAAAATACAAAAGCTTGAAGCAAACAAAGCTATCTAATTCACAATATGGTGAAAATAAATAAGCACAGAGCAAAGGAATCTTCTTGGGTTTGACTCTTTTCAGCATCCTACATTTGAGCAGCTAGAATTTTTTTTATAGTAACCTCCTATTCAACCTTTTCAAAAATATTGGCCCTTTAATAAGAAATATGTTTTTTATTTCCTCCAAAGAAGGAATACAGCATCCATGTTAGCTTAGTAATTCTCTACAAGAGCAGGTTATGTTTTGTACAGTGTTGGGCAAAGAATAAAGACAAGGATTGCTGTTAATTTATTGCAAGAATAAGAGATTCAGGGCATGCACGGGGAGATGGAGAAACAAGAGCCAGCACCCATTCCTAGCATAATGCCTGAGAGGCAAAGGCTGTTCTCTGAGTTGAAATCATTCTTCTTGTTTCATGAACAGAAACTCACGAGTTAAGAATTGGGGTGCTATTTCTCATCTCTTTCTCACAGACAGCAGCAATACAGGACAGCACAGTATTAGAATTGGGTGTTAGAATCAGAAATTGTTTAACACTGTCATTCCCATCTCCTTGCACCTGCATCCCTCCCCAGCACCACCTCCCAGAAGCTCCTTTTTCCATGGCGCTCCCTGTAAGATGTTACTTTTAAAAAGAATTCTGTGGATTGAACATTTGGACTGATAGATTCCCAATCAACCCAAGTATAAGAAAATCTAGACAACTGAAAGAGCTGTTTTGGAGCCTTTTCCCTGGAAGGAAAAGAAAGTTGGAGGGGTAAATCTCCATGAGAAACCACTGCAGTGTGAGGATGTCACTTGGGAAAATGCCCCTGTAGGATGCTGGATCAAGGGTTTTTACCACCATAGACGTGACTGACATACATGGCAATCATCAACCAAAGAAGCCATATAGCTACAATCTGCCCTCTAAAGTCAATATATTACATCACTGTATAATATATCATAGAATAGAAATTAGGAATCTCCAATGAGAGATTTTTCCAAAAGAGCCACAGGTAGCATGAGTATATGCCTGATCAATGGGTATGAAATTGTACTATATTTCTTTCCCAAGTACATTTGTTTCCTTAAACAGGCAAAATTTCTTTAATTAAAAAAAAAAAAAAAAAAAAAGGTTCCAGGGCATTTACTGCTCCTTCACCGTGAACATTTATATTAATGGTTGAGAATAAAATTTGAGCATTTAAGGAGAGAAAAACATCACTATGCAAGCTAATCTTACACCAAGCCTACAGCCAAGCTAAGCGAATTTTAAGTATGGTGGTGACTTCCTGCTCGTTCCCACCTCTGACATATTTCATTGACTGTAGAAATAATTTTTCACTGCATATTTTAAAAACACATAAATAGACAACACTATGGCTCCCAGATGAACTAAAGAAAGGTTTCTCCTGGGGTTTTTATTCTCCATCTTTCTTTATAAGTCTGCAAGAAAGGGGAAAACATGGACCTTAATTAGAACCTGGCCTTGACCATTTTTAGGGCAGGTAAATTCTGAGGAAACCTTCTAGAAGCCATCACTAATAGTAAAACAAATACATTTTAAGAGTTCAGGGTTAACTTCGTCTTATGAGTTGATAATAAAAATTTTTTTCTAAGACTGTTTGCCTGAGGGCTTTACACTTTGTTATTGGAAAATAAGAAATTCTAGAGTCTGAGGAAGGTCACGTGGCTCAGCATGGCTGATACTTTCAAACTCCCTGATTCTAGCTCCCTATAGTTTCGCAATTTACAAATTCATCTCTTTGAAAAAATAAAATGATGCTTCTAGCTTCTCTAGAGTTTTTTGGCAACTGCTTCTTTGTGACATTTGTCTTGCAGGTGAGAGCATTTTGGGCAATAGCATCTTTTTTTCTCCTACTGTCCTATTTGCATAAGGTCAGATTGGCCTCTATACTGTGAGCAGGATGAGCTTAATTGGAACAATATTATTATCCTTTACAATTTACAGAAATATATTTGGCCTCTGTGAAGTGTCATTTTCCTCAGAGAGAATAAGTTGCTTCCTTATTAAGCCCTTTGGAAAAACAGAAATAGTTCTCCCGAACCCTTTGGTGTTGGCAAGCCATTCTACCCTGTTGCTCTTAAAGCAAAAGAATAGAAGAAACACAATGGCCTTAAAATTTTATTCTAAAATAAACCCCAAAAGTGAAAATCTGAAAAATCATTGAATCAGTCTTAGAATTGGTAGGCTTCAGAGGAAGAATACCATTGAACTCATATAGGAAGGGCTTTGGTTTGTAAGCAGACTGGATCTACCCCTATGTGATCTCCATATGTGAATCTAACATCCTATGGAAAAACCCAAACGAACTTTTTGGCCAACCCAATATCTTCTTTCTTTCCTTTGTAAACCCAATCTTACCCATTCCTATGACTTCAGCTTCTTTTAATACAAAGATGGCACTAGGTCTAGGCAGCCATATTTCTTGGCTCTCTTTCCCTCAAAATTTTAGCAGAAAAGCTACAACCAAAAATCCCATCCTCTCAAGATCAAAATCAGTGGAATCATTGGCTTAAAAAATTATTTCAATTCCACTGTTTAAATTCGTCTCAATCTTTTTCACAACTCTTAGTTCTCTTCATTTCAACAACAGAATTTGTCACCATGCACCCAAGGACTATGTCTCCCTCAGTTTCCCCAGGTTTTTCCTCAATGGTATTACCTTTACCTTAGCCTTTTTATTTTTTATTTTTTTGCATTACGCGGGCCTCTCACTGTTGTGGCCTTTCCCGTTGTGGAGCACAGGCTCCGGATGCGCAGGCTCAGCGGCCATGGCTCACGGGCCCAGCCGCTCCGCGGCACGTGGGATCTTCCCGGACCGGGGCACGAACTCGCATCCCCTGCATCGGCAGGCGGACTCTCAACCACCGCGCCACCAGGGAAGCCCTATCTTAGCCTTTTGATCTTCAGAACATCTGGCTGTTTTCACTGCCTCTTCTCTTGTCTTCTATGTATAGTATCTTGTCAATTTTTCCGGTATGTTTCTACCACCACTGCCGCACTCCAGACACTCTTTATCATATATCCTTATATTACTGGAAAATCCTAATTCGTGGTATTCAATTTACCCATATCTAGCCCCTCCATCCCATCCTTTTTTAGTCCATTATACCCCATGCAGCCATCTCTATCTTCCCAAAATTCCATTTTCAGTATTTGGCCCTTTGTTCACACCTTTTACAGAAGTTTTCACCCACGTTTAATAATCTACACTAAAACAACAGCAACCATCCATTAGCTGAGTACCTGCAACAATCATACCAAGTGCTATACAAATTGCTTTACATACATTATATATAATCCTCACTACAATCCTAAAATGCTGTTTTTGTTATTTCCATTTTATAATAAGAGAAAACTGAGCCTTAAAATGAAGAAGCAACTCTTCCAGTAAGGACCGGAGCTGAATCAAAAGGCTCATCAGTCTGACTTTCAAGCCCATGCTTTTCCCTGATCATGAAGGTCTCCGATTGCCTAATGGATCTATCTAAACTCTCCCAGCCTGCAATTTTAACAGCCTCATCACCTGGCCCACCAGATCTACTACATCACCACAAACCTTGTGCCCCAAAGGGTGGTGTTAAGGTCATGCACTCTGTAAGCAGCTTCCCTGGGTTCAGCTCCTGGCTCCATGGCTCACCAATTTGGCTAGTTCCAGCAAGTTACTTCACCTCTCTGCACCTCAACTTTCTCATAAATCCTGATAACAGCAGTCGTCTCAGCTAAATATTGTGAGATTAAATGAGACAATGCCTCTCTTCACATGACTTCCCTCTGTTTCCTCTGTCAAGAATGATCTTCTGTCTCCCTTCAACTTATGAAGATGCCACACAAACTCAACACTAACCCTTTAGTAATTAACTTTATCTTACCATAACATTTTGTGTAGTTACTTAATTTCATTTACATATTCTCACAAATATTGAATATATTTAGAAAATGTCACATTATCTTACTCTTGATTACATATTACCCTCTGATATTCTTTTGTTCTTCCTTATATAGTGTTTTTCTCTTCCCCAAATGATTATAAATTTCCATAGGATGCAGACATTATTTCCTATATGCCTCACAATAAGAGCTTAGTACTGTGCTGAGCACAGAATGTTTTGCCCCCAAGCTGAGAACTTCAGATTTACATTTCATAAATTATTACTTACTAACCATAATATCAGTTACATTTCATTCTTTCTTCTCTTTGCTGTGGTCAAATTCTTCCCCTAGATTCTAATCATCTCCAGACTAGATTCTAATATTCCAACCCACTGCCTGTACACTTAGTAATTCACTCACTCATTCATGGCCAGTAAAAGGGACTGAAGGAAGGCCAGTGTGACTGAAACAGGAGAAGGTGAGAGGACACCGAGAAAGATTAAGCCTGAGAGGAAGGCAGAGTCACAACAAGCAGAGCTCATCGGTTTTCCTCGTCCTACTTTAAGACAGAGCATCGTGGCTGAAAGCATTCATTCTGGAGCTAGAGAAGTGGGGTCTGAATCCTGACTGTGTAACTGTGCCTGATTACCCATCTCTGTGCACAGTTTCCTTACCTATAAAATGAGAATAGTAATGAAGTTGGTGTGATTATCTGATTCCCTAGGAAATAGATTCTGAGATAGAAATTTGGGTAGAGAGTTCTCTGAGGAAAAACATCAGAAAGGCCATGAGGGGAGCCAGTTGCAGGAGGGGATGAAGTTGAACTGGGAAATAGTTGCAACAGAGCCTCAGATGATCCCACAAAGAGCACTGAATCTGGAATGGTCCTGTGGAGATACCCTGAACTGAGGCAAGTCAACCAGAACTGTATACCCCTGAACTGACCATCACTGGATGCAGGCTATCCCTGGAAAGGTATGCAGCCTTGGGCAAGGCAGCTCCTTTCTGCCAAGGGGAATTTCTAGGGAGGGATTTAGCTAAAAGCTATCAGAGACAACACTTCAGGAAATGAGGGAATGAATGTCTTAGTCCTGTAGGGGGGGATTCTGTCTAACACATCACAGCATCCACTAACTACAGTCGACATAAAAATTAAATGAATTAATATCTATGAATCACTTAGGATGGTACCTGGCATATTTTAGCCCAAGATAAATGTTAGCTATTACATCAGTTTTATTGCCAAAAGGTCTCTGCTTTACCTGAAGGCTTGCTGACTAAAATTTTATAAGAAGGGTGACAGTATTTCTTTTTATTTCAATTCCCTAAGCAGCTAAACTCTGTAAATATTTACGCATTCATTTGATTATTTTGGGGTTTTGCTTCTACCTATTACATAATGCTGTGTCTTGTTGTACCTTCAAGTGTTTATTTCCATACTGTCTATCACAGCTTAAAGCAAAGAGAGAACAGTGTCTTCTTAACTAAACACGGACATCACTAAACACACACCAGAGCAACTGCTGGTTATTTAAGGAGTAAATGAAAACAGATAGTTTTGGGGTTTTTTTGGTTTTCTTTTTTTTTTTTTTTAATATTTCTTTCTTTCTTTCTTTCTTTCTTTCTTTAGGCTGTGCGGGGTCTTAGTTGCGGCATGCGGGACCTTAGTTGTGGTATGCAAACTTCTTGGTTGTGGCATGCGGACTTCTTAGTTGCAGCATGCATGCGGGATCTAGTTCCCTGACCAGGGATTGAACCTGAGCCCCCTGCATTGGGAGCATGGAGTCTTACTCACTGGACCACCAGGGAAGTCCCCATACAAACAGTTTTGAAGAGGAAGATGAAGCTGTAAAAACAATTCCAAACTTAGGCGCATTCTTAAATGCCACAAAGACCACAAATTGGTAAATCCCTGAATGGATACCCTTCCAGCTACACTCTGGGATTTTTCTTGCCTCTTGGCATCATTCCTGAGGCACTGATTTCCTCATCCTGAGCCCTAGACACCCAGCAATCAAAGTTTGGGGACCCTGGGGCTGTTATTGCAAGGGATCTGCTATATGTATGCAGCCACCAAACTTTAAATTTAGCAAAAATTGACAGTCTATATCTCTTGCCATATATACCACTATCCTTCAAAATAATGTAATACTCTGATTCACATGTAAACTTATTTAATAGCATTTCTGAATAAATATATAGTTTTCTGTCATCATGAATTTTCTTAATCAATGTTTCATAAATGTACAACTATTATATATTTTATGGTGAGAAAATATTCCCATACACAATCTCTAGACCTTTACATTCCTCCTCATCTCATACACTATGTGTCTTTTTCAACCTGAAGGCATCGGAGACACTAGAATCCCTTTAAGGCTAAAGACAATATCCTATTTATCTGTGTATTCCTATGGTACCTTTTATACAACAGAAAATGCAAAAATTTTTTCATCATTTTACAAAGATTTATTGCATACTTGGTTCGTACCAGACACTGTACTAGGTGCTAGAAATATAATACTGAAATAAATACATAAATTCTCTACTCACATATAACTCACAATCTAGTAAGAGAGACAAACCATTAAAAAAAATCTATCATTGATACTTTTGATAAATGATGGAGGGAAAATAAAGGGTATGATGAGTGATTATTTTCAGGGAAGTTGTTTCAGATTCGGTGGGCAAGGGAAGAGAGGGAGATGACAGGAAAAGAAGCAGAGTTCAAGGTGAGATGGAAAGGATGAGTAGGAGTTGGCTAACAAGTCTGATGGCTGGAAGATTCCAGGCAGAGGGCATACCATATGTAAGTAAATGGAGGAATCTTCAATGTTACCATTGGCAAATGGAAAGAACCATTTACAATTTAGAATGCAATTCAGAGATAAATTTGATTGAAAACTTGACATGCAAGTTTTTGAAAATTTGTTTACCTCAAAACCAATTTAAGAAAGCACATTTTTGGTTTGATAGTGAAATATATATTACACTAAGGATCAACCGTCAAGGTAAGTGTTAAGAATACAGGGTGAACAAGATGGTGTTAGTCCTGCAAGAGCTTACCGTTCATCCAGGAGAGGCCAACAGACAATGATACTAAGAGGGGCAAGTGTTGGGAAGGGGCTAGTACAGGGAGACAAGACAACCCAGAAGGGGCCATTAAATTCAAAGAGAGCCTCCTGACAGGAAGTAGCATATAACTGGAGATGTGCTTCAATTGGAGATGTAGCTGTTGCCACAGTAGCAGGCTGAGCAAAAAGCTCAGGGTGCCTCATGGGAGAAGACTAGCCTGCCTGAAAAGTTTGGGATGCCTAAAAAGAGGCCTTGACCCCAGAGAGAAGCCTTGAAAGAAGATAGAAATATGAGGGGACATTTGAAGGGGCTAAACACTTGAACTTGAAACCTCAAAAGTATTTTTTTTCTTTTTTTTTTAAAGAAGTGAAATAAATTAAATTATATTTAAAATTAAATTAATTCATGAAAAAATAATTCCATACTGGGACTTCCCTGGTGGTCCAGTGGTTAAGAATCTGTCTTGCAAGGCAGGGGATGCCAGTTCAATCCCTGGTCAGGGAACTAAGATCCCGGCAACTAAGCCCGCGTGCCACAACTACTGAGCCTGCGCACCACAACTAGAGAGTCCACATGCCGCAGCTACACAGCCCACGCACTCTGGAGCCCACACGCCACAACTAGAGAGAAGCCTGCGCACTGCAAGGAAAGATCCAGCGTGCTGCAATTAAGACCCGACGCAGCAAAAAAAAAAAAAAAAAAAATCCATACTACTTTAAAAGCAAATCCAAGTATTATTTCACTCAGTTATTTACTGTTCACTGTTTTTCTCAACTCAGTAACACTGTGCTTTCTTTGCACTTACCCACTGTTTATGTTTCAAACAAACTTCTTAAATTTAGCAGATCTCATTTGCCAAATCACAAGAGAGCCAGTTTTACATGTGGACTTTATCACATGTACCCCATACATTTTAAAAATAATACTAATACTAATAATGAAAACCGCATTATCTGGGCATTTCCTGAGTGTTGTGGCTTTGATAGTAGACTCTTTACAATGTCTTGGCATCTTAGATGGCATTCATTTTGGGGTTTTGTTTGTTATCTCTTCAGACATGACCCTCTGTACTCGCTTTTCCTTAATCAGCTAAACTGTTGAATGGCAGAAGCCTCTCTTCCTTGGGGAACTAGAACACTGTAATATAATCTTTCTGTCATTCCCAACAAAAGACTGTCACCAGACTCCTCAGCCTCCCTAGTCCCTAAGTATTTAAGTGTGGATTCTGCACACTTGTGAGGAAGAGAGAAATGAGTAGAGAAGAGAAAGAAGCTGGATGGAGGAAGCGGAAAACCAGAGGAAGGAAGCAAGAGGACCAGAAAGAACAGAAGAGAATAGTTTACTACAGAAAACAGAGGAAGAGAATGCCAAGGAACTTGGAACGCCTTCTTTCATGTATGTTACCAGATTTTCTAAGGTCAGAAAAGTCTTAGCAGCTGTTTCTTTACAATTTTGGCCACATTTTATCATGATCAGGTAATCCCAGGAGTCTAAATGTCTTGCATCTTTTAGTAACTCAACTCAGTTCTAGTCACGGCTCCAAATATGCTTGTGGACTCAATAAATACTCCTCAGTAGGCCTGTGCTAAAAGCAAAACTTTCTCCTGAAGAACTCCATATGCTTTACCATGATCAATCAACATACATGGTAAGAAAAAGAGACAGAGGTTGCTGCTATCTGCACTTTGCATTCAGAGTGAGTGCCAGAGAAATGTATTCTAACGTCTAAGGGCAATCAAGGGCAATGCCAAGACCAGGTGCCATGCTTTACCCTGTGGATTCAACCTGCCTCCCTCACTGAATCACGATGGGTTATTAATTTAAACAGTCATCCTTTAGCCATAAAATAAACAAAAGAGGATTTTTTGGTGATGGGTATAATTCTTTTCCTTAAAAAAAAAACAACACCTTTTGGAGAAGGTATCTGTTTACCCTAAATTTAATAAATGTAGTAAACATTTATAACATCTCTCTAAGCTTCTTTCTGCTAATACTGAAACACTGAACCACACATGTGCATTGCACGGTAGAAGAACCATCCGCCCCCACTGGTGTGTTACCTAATACTTATTTGAAAAACAATTTTTATTTGAATTCATGCTTCACTTCATGCTTTCAAGAGATCTGTATCTGAGCAGGCAGGGAGTTGATTTCCAGAAATTACTGCACATGCAAGATTTCGGCACTATGTTTACCTCTGGTAAAGTAACTCAGCTTTTGTATTTCAGATGTGGTCTCCTGGTCTCTTTCAGGTGCTCCTGGGGACCCAGAACAATAGATGAGCTCCTGCTACTGCTCACAAGGGCGCAGCGGTGGCTTTCAGATGGAGTCATCCTGTTACACCCGAGCATAACAATGGGAAGCAGAGAAGCTACTCTCCAGCTGGTGTTAAAACGTGCAAGACGTTACCAAGTCCTTTTCCCAAGGCTGGCATCTTCCCTTCCACAGAATCCAAATACCCCCCGGGGTTCAACTGCTGCCTGGTAAGCATTGACGATCCCCCTTATACTTTCTGCAGGGGATGTACATACACAGCGTAGGTGGCTCAAAGCTGTCAGCAGTTTAGATGATCTTAATAAAGTCTTGCTTCCCTACAACAATCAAGTCTGGTAACATTTACCACCACCCTGTACCACAGCGTGAAAGTATTGTGCTTTATAGAATCATGAAATGTAAAGGGCCGGAAAAGAATCTAGAAATCAAAACCCAGTGTTTAACAAAGGAGGGAAGGGTTTCTAAGAGCTAAGGTGACTTGTCCAATGCCACATCAATAGATGGTGACACAAATGAGACCTGAAGCTCAGGGTCTTGGCTGCAGCCTGCCTCTCACTGTATTACATTTCCTACACAGTAAGCTGTGAGAGTGCAAAGACCATGCCTCATTCATTTGTCTCTACATAAGCAGCTTCTAGCACGGAGCCTAACACATAGCACAGAGGGAAGGAAGGAATATTTAATGGTTGAATCCTGAATCTAACTCATTTTTTTTTAAGTCTTAACTATTTTAGTTCGTGTAGGTGGGTCTGTGAGAAGGGGGTTATGGTGAAGAAAAGACTCAGACAAAAGGACCACCAGACACATCGGGGAGCAGGCTATGGGGCTTGAAGAGAAGGATAGGGTGGGATGGAAGTATCAGAAGCTTGTAAGTGAAGAAAGAACATCAGGGTAGGATGTCTGGCCCCAAAGTATGGCTCTCTGAAGTCACATGTCTCAAAGAAGTTGTGTGGTGTGAGTGTGAAGGGGATACAAGCGATCCAGGACAGAGCAGCTAATAAGCTCCTTTTCCTATCAAGACAGCAGCCCAAAGGGTGGGGCAAGGATTCTTAATCAGAGCTCTCTGCCAAGTTCAGACCGCCTCCCATGAGACTTTAGACCTCCTTGAAGCATTAACCCTGCAAGTGAGTTGAGAGTGAAGATCTTGCACCCAGTCTCCTGGATCCCTCTCGGGGATGTCACCCAGAGCCCAACTTACATCAAACTCCACTGTGGGATATAGAGGGAAATAATACAGACAGAAGCTCACCTCCCAAGGATCCAAAGTTCCTCCAGCGCTTTGACATATTCAAACCAGCCCTGGCCCTGACATCACAACAGCCACCGTCCTTCCCTCTTGATCCCTACACCATGCATGTACTTACATGATGAAAATAATCCCTTACAGCCCGTAATAGTCTCTTACACAGTCAGCACGGTTTAGCCATTTAAATACTAATGTTATCTCAAGTACCTATTTTCTGGTCCAACATCTCGCTTGACTTTCATGTCTTAAAGGCACCTCATAAGCAAAATTTTCTAATATTAAATGAATGCAATCCATCCTCATTATTCGTGGATTCCAAATTGCAAATTTTGCCTGCTCATTAAAATGTATTTGTAACCCCCAAATCAATACACACAATGTTTCCACGGTCATTCACAGGCCTGCTGAACAGGGAAGACTTTGAGATGTTGGACCCGCACATTCCCAGTGAGAGGGAGCAAGGCAGGGCTCTGCCTTCTCGTTAAGGCTCTCCTACAGTAAACAAGCGCTCTTTCTGTAGTCTGTTTAGTGCCGCCTTTTTCACAGTTTTGTGTGTTATGTTTGGAATTTCACTTTCAAAAAGAAGACAGCAAGCGTACTGCTGAAGGGCTGCGTAATGACCCTAAGCACAAGAAGACAGAGATGCACTTACAGAGGAAATACCTGTGTCAGGTACGCTTTGCCCAGGCTGTTACTGGCTGTGAGACCAATGTTAGTGAATCAAAAGTATATATTGAGGGGCTTCCCTGGTGGCGCAGTGGTTGAGAGTCCGCCTGCCGATGCGGGGGACACGGGTTCATGCCCCGGTCCGGGAAGATCCCACATGCCGCGGAGCGGCTGGGCCCGTGAGCCATGGCCGCTGAGCCTGTGTGTCCGGAGCCTGTGCTCCACAACGGGAGAGGCCGCAACAGTGAGAGGCCCGTGTACAGCAAAAAAAAAAAAAAAAAAAAAAAAAAAAGTATATATTGAACAAGTTGTCTGTGACCGTTAATTCTATGTGTCAACTTTACTGCTCCTTGGGGCGCCCAGATTAAACATTATTTGGGGGGTTGTCTGTGAGGGTGCTTTCTGATGAGACATGCATCTGAATCAGTCAAGTTGATTGCCTTCCCCAGTGTGGGCAGGCATCACCCGCTCCTTTGAGGGCCTCAGTAGAACACAAGGCAGAAGGAGGAGGGATGCGCTGCTCTTTCCTCCCGCCTGCCTTGAGCGAGGCCTTCTGCTCCTGGACTGGGATGTACACCATCGGCTCCCCTGCTTCTCAGGCTTTTAGACTCAGACTGGAATTACACCACCAACTTTCCCGAATTTCCAGCTTGCTTATGGCAACTCATGAAACTTCTCAGGCTCTGTAATCACAAGAGCTAATTCCTTGTAAAGAATTTCCATGTATATGTTTATTTATTAGTATATACATTCTATATATATATAGTATATATATATTAATATATATATATATATATATATTCTCTATATACATATAGATTCTTTGGACAACTCTGACCAATACAGTGTCTTTAAACAGAAACACACCTAAAACAAGGATATGTATTAACCAGCTGACGAAAATGTTGTGACCAGGAGCTCACATACATGTAACCCTGTACTTCCTCTAGAAGCAAGGGTTCAAGATTCACTAGTTCAGTGTTTGTAGCAACTTTACAGAACAGAACTACAGTGAATAGAGAATTGACTGTCATTCTCTCTTTACTTCATCTTAAATCTCTACCTTACCCACAAGCTCTGTTAATGTCCCAGAAACCCGGGGTTAAGCTTCCCCCCTGCATCCACACCCCATCAGTCCTCAGCCCAAGGGAGCGCATTCTCTCCTCCTCTGCCCCTCTACCTGGGATCACATCCTCATCATCTAGTACCAAAATGGTCACAAAGGGCTGCTAACTTGTCTTTTCCCTTGCAGTTCCCCACCCACCCCCCCACCGCCCATGTGAACTGACTGTGACCCTCCCCTGCTTAAAACCCCACCTCTGAGATCTTACCAAGCCTGTAGCCACACCTCATCTCCAAATTCCAAGGAAGTACTTGAAGCTCCTGTGATAACCAACTGTTGGGGGTCTCTGCATTTGTCAGGCTCCCCGCCTCCACTCCTTTGCATATGTTGATCTCTCTGCTTGGGATGCCTTTCCTTACCTTTTAAAGTCAATGACACTTACTCATCTTTTGAGACACAACTCAAATGGCACATCCAACATGAAGTGTTCTCTAATCCAAACACAGGAAGAGGCAGGAGCTCCTTGCTCAGGGCTACCTCTGCATCTGGTAGGCACTTTGCTAAGAGCCTTGATGATATGCAGCGGTAATTGTTTATATTTTCCTATTCCTTTGCCCTACTACACTGAGCTCCTCAAGGACAGGAAATGCTTCTTCACGTGTGATCTGCAGGAAGTTTCCTATACTGCTCAGAATATGGTATTCAGTAAGTAACGATGAGAAATGAATAAGTGAATGAATAAATGACCTTATTCCCACCGATCTCACTTTGACTTACTCTCCTGTGTCTTATGTGAATCTCATCCTGGTCTCAGCTCTCTACCTGCTTAAAGTAATTATAATTTGATAACTACCCACTCAGAGAAGGGCAGAGGTTTCTAGGCAAAACTGTAACTGCCACGTGTTGACTATTTTAAAGCTTATGGTTGAAACCAGAAAAATACCTGGTCTCCGGCCTAACCTTTGCTTTGATCAGGAAACTCAGTCCCCCTTTTCTCTGTTATCTACAATGTATCCTTCAAGGTCTAAACTTCTCTAAAAAGCCTTTCCAGCTACCCTCCCATCCGCCCCCAACCTCTGACTACCTTATCTTCTGTTCTCCTTGAGAGGTTCTTAGTACATGCGATCTGGTACTTAATTTTAATTATCCTTCTAGGTCTGCTGACCTGTCTCCACACTTGTCTCCTGAGCAACCATGGAGATTCCTTTTTTTTTTTTTTTTTGCGGTACACAGGCCTCTCACTTTTGTGGCCTCTCCCCTTGTGGAGCACAGGCTCCAGATGCGTAGGCTCAGCGGCCATGGCTCACGGGCCCAGCCGCTCCGCGGCATGCGGGATCTTCCCGGACCGGGGCACGAACCCGTGTACCCTGCATCGGCAGGCGGACTCAACCACTGCGCCACCAGGGAAGCCTCATGTTGATTCTTGAGAGCAGGTTATCAGTGCATGCCTAACATACAGGAGATGTGAAGCAGATGTTTGCTAAGAAAGTGAATGACAATAACTCTGTAAGGTACACGTGACAATAGCATAGGAGCAGTACAACATAATTATTGAGACTAATGTTCTGGGATCCAACTGCCTGGGCTGTAATCCTGATGTGATCACATTCTATCTGGGAAACCTTGAGTTATTAAATCTCTTTATGCCTCAGCTTCCCCATCTATAAAATGGGATTAACGAAAGCACATATCACATAGGTCTTTTGTCCTGATTAAAAGCAGTAATGCATACCAAACCCTTAGCAAATTCCTTAGCACAATGCCTGGCCCACAGTGCATACTCAATACATAGTTGGCTATTATTAATCTTTTTTGTAGAGATAAGAAAACTGATGCTAAAGAATAAACTATCCAAGATCACGCGGAGATAAACTGAGAGGCAGGCTTGAAGTAGTGGAAAGTTAAGGGGGTTTCAAATGGTAAAATGACAAAGTTGAAATGGGAGTAACAAGGATGAGCTGACTCAAAGAGAAGGGTCTCAGAGACAGTCCTGTTGGGTCATATCCGTACAAGGGGGAAAACTGCACAGATAGAGATCACTGTAGGAAGAATTGATCCTGGGTGTGCAAGGCTTGGGACGAAGGGATAAGCCATACAACAAAGGAGAGTCCATTCTAGAACAGGGCCCAAGGGCATATTGGTTCAGATAAGGCACATAGGGCTAAAAAGAGAGCAAGAAGGGCTGGAAAGGGGTTCAACAATATGAGCAGGTAAGAGCTCCCCCAAGTGAGCCCCACCCCCAAGAGCTAAACACGGCAGGGGAACCTGTGACAAAGGAGTGTCTGAAAAAAAAAACTGTCAGTGCTTTGATCTGAGGAAGGGAGTACCCCTGTGGCATTTCTCACTTGCACTTGGTTCCTTCACCTAAGTTAGCTTCCCTCTGGGCAAAGGTCAGCTGTGTGCTTGTGCCCACACTTGGGGCCAGCTTCTCCCTTAGGCAGAGAAAACACGGTGCCCAGGGTCCGTGATGCCTTCAGTGGTCCATGAAAATATTTTCATTCTCATTACTTTTCAAATCGGAAGAAAAAAAGTACATAATAATAATGAATACATAAAAAGAAATCCACCCTGGATTATATGCATCTTTGTATCAACACAGTCGTAAACTACGACTATCAATATGGAGGAAGGGGCCTTCGAAGGCAAAAGTCCTCATCTTAGTGAGTGAACTACTTTCTAGATAAAGCACCAAAGTCGTAATGCAGCCCCGCCAATCATGTGAGCGGGAATCAGTGAACAAGAAAAGTGAGAAAGAAATAAAGTCCAGAACACTAGGGTCCTACGTTTGGGGAAGAAATCTCTCTCTCTGGGGTGAGGACCAAGAAGATGCCAGATGCTGCCCATTCCCTCGCCCCCTACCCCACCTCAGCAAGGGCGCAACTCCGTATCCAACCACATTCATTACACCTGGGGGACCCATTCAGTCATTTTCATGCAATATCAAAGATGATCGAAACACTTCGGCATCCTCATTTCTATCATTTTTTTGCTCAAGCTCTTCCTCACTTTCAGCCTGTGCAATGCCTAGCTCACTGATGCTGTCCCAAGATGCTTAAAAAAAATGACAGTATCCATTTTCCCTATGTTTTGAGCTCTTGAACCATAAATTTAGAAGAACGGAATCTTCATGCTGTGCCCTAAAACCTGTACACCTATTCTTACAAAATATTAGGATCCATTCAGAACAGCTCTCATCACTGAAATATTTTAAACGAGTAAGAAAGAAAAGAGGTTATTCCTTCCTCTTATTTTGCACTGAACACAATCCACTGGGGTTTAGAAATACACTTTATCATATCCCTCTGTGCAAGGAGTCCTGAGTGTTTCCCCCACCAACCCTGCACCATGAGAGAATGAATAAATGAATATCTAAGAGGGCCCACACAATACCCACGAGATAATCGGCATGCTGAAAGTGTCTGAAGATATCATGTATGATAGACACCAAAGAGTGACCCTGTGCATTTTCCTCCTGAATTACTGGTTGGCAGAAATGGCTGAGCGATACAAACAGATCCGAGGAAGACATAACAGCTAAATTCAGAAAACCAGTGGGCATGATTAGTAGATGTCAGAAATGATATTCTTCTGTGTACCCCCCCCACCCCACACATTTATGTAGGACACAGTTTCTGATTCCCTTTGTTTTTCAATCTCAATCTATTCTAGCTCTAGTTACTCGCTACAAATGGCCACACTGTTTACAGAAGGCTGGGGTGTCAGTTGTGAAAGGAAGGAGGAACCAGAGCAAGCCCACCTCCCGAAGCCTCATTCCCAGCCCCATGGAGGCTCTTGGGGTTCCAGCCTCCTAGGGAGTAAGTGAAGACGGCCAAAAGTTGATCTCCAAATTGAGTTTCTGCAAGGCCAGCTTGCAGTGGCCTTGCAATCAGAAGGAGACACGGAGGGAGCATCCCCATAACAGCCACGCTGAAAATAATTATTCTGATCCAGGAACACCAGCTAAGCTGTAAGAATGGTCTTGTACGCAAGGTCTGCTTTAATAGAAACGTAAGTATTAGACATTGTAGTCTATTATAAATTGGTTGTAATTTTCTCCTGACACTTTGAGTTAAACTAGTTAGTATACAAAAAATAATAATAATAATAACAAATGCCACAAAGCAAAAAAGCAAACTTGATGTCTGAAGGTTAATGATTGCTCATGAAAGCCACAGAAATAAATTATCTGCCTAGGGACACTGTCACATGATCAGCACAAAAGCTGCAACAGCCAAAAATGTTTATGTAGAGGAAAAAAACACTGTCAGCGTCACAGAACCCTTCCCCCCACAGCTAAATTCGAGTCTGAGCCAGCCAGCTGCTCCTGACTGCTTACATTAAACTAATTTGTGCTGCTACATTGCAGCTGCTTAATTTTTAGTCTGAACTTTATCACCAATAAGTGTTACAATAACAAGCGATATGATGCTATCTCTGAGGAAATATCCATCACCCCCAAACAATGACGGCTTCACAAGAGGAGACTGCAGAAAAACAAATTAAAATGAAAGAAAAGAAAAGAAAAGAAAATCACGCCCACACTGCCTCTGTAAAGGGGGGGAGGGGCGAACTTTTAGTGGGAAAGGCTTTAAAACGCTGCTTTGTTCCGAAGGCCATTCTAAAATGAAGCAGGGGGATGACTGAAACGGTTAGCGAGCAAGGGAGGAGTTAACAAGTAAGATGTGCTTTTGCTAAGAGAGGGTGATTTGCAAGGTGAGAGCCTGAGACGGGAGAAGGCAATTTTGCTACAACAATGCCATCCGTACCCTCTCTTTCTCTTGCTCACTGCCCCCCAAAACCTTATGGCAACCCAACCTGGAGCTTAAGCGGTGATTCCGGACTTGCTCTAAACAGTCTCCTTTGGCCAGGCGGGCACTGGGGCTGACAATATTACTTGTTGTTCCCCATGTTTTCCTGTGTTGTTTTCCTAGCCCAGTGTAAATGCAGAACCTCTTCTTTGGACAGAAACAGACACTGACCTGAACTGGTTTCAATTCCTGCCAAATATGCAGGCACTGTTTTTGCTACATTGTGGAATTTGGCTTAGACCCTATGGTCAGGCATTTATTTGTACTCAGAACTAGAATAGAGACCTAACTACTTAAAACATAAAAGATTAAACAAAAGCATTAGGAATGCACTGAAACTTTTCCACCATTAATTCATCTGACTATGATGAATGTTTTTAGTTGAGATATTTCATTACCCTCTCCTGTTCACTGTGTTTGGGGGAGCGGGGTGCAGGTTGGGGGGACAATTCAGCTTTCTCCGCCCTCCCCCCCTCAGTAATTACAAAAACAATTCCTTTGAAAGCCAGGTTGGGGGGGGATCAGCTATTTACAGCATTTTTTAAATTCTGTGGTTTTCAGAATGAAGGTTCAAAGTGAGTGTCACTAATGTTGAGTAATAAAGTAGTTTTTCTTACACAAAGATATCCTAAATTTAAAGAGAGATGTTGACGCTGGAATAATTTTCTCAGGCAGGGAAGTAGGGGAGGGGGGAGATTTAGATCCACCCCCTGTTTTTTCAACTGGACACCTTTACACCTCGTGGTCCCGGACCAGGTCCCAGCAGTATTTTCTTTTTTGAGGCAGCTGGTAAATCACACTACAGGGCTGACTCAGAATGCCACGGGGCAAGGCCTTCCTTGTTTCCATGGGTTTCTGTTGATGTCCCCCGACTGTGGCTGGGTGAGTGTGTCTGTGAGAGTTCTCTAAGGGACGATCCCAGGGGACAGACGTGGATGAGGAAGGAGTCCCTGGGGCCCGTCAGGATGGCTCATCCCCTGTGCCAAGTGGGTCACTCTTGTGTAACTCCAGGCTTTCTCTTCACCCAGGGCTCAGTGGGATGCCTCCGCCTGCTGCTGGCAAGGCTTTAAGACTGCTGCGAACTCAGACACAAGCATCCTGGGGCCTGGAGGTGTGGCAGGGTGTCACTTGAATGAGGACAACTTTCTAAAAGGCACCTAACCGTAGGCAGGCTGGGAAGGAATCGAGATGGGAGGGCAATGGAAGGGAGGATCTCTGAACAGCCACTCGATTTCCTTAATGCAGGAGTCGGCCACTTCCTTTGGTTGCCCTTGAATGGAGTATAAGACCTTCTCCTTGCAATTGGAGGCCAGACATCCTGTTAAAACTTCAACTGTGAAATGAGGAATTAATTTGGTGGAATGTATCAGTCTATCTTACCTATCTGTTTCTCCAGAACTGGACTAAACAGGTCTGACTAGGACACTTGAAGGTTTGTGAATAAGTCCACACACTTGGTGTGAAAGGCAGGTCTAAAGATGTGGGTGCTGGTGCGTATGTGTGAATATGCACACGCACGTATGTGTGGGGACCACGTGTATGAGTTCAGAAGCAGTAGGTATGAAGACGTGCTTCTTCATTCTCAAGCAAGCCCCACAATGACAGAAAGAACTTGCTACCAGCCAGGAATGATGTCACAGCATTGAGCAGTTTGAATTGGCTACTTTCCTGAATATCTCTAGAAACAAATCTTTATCCATGTAGCCTTTTCCAGAACAGTGCCAAATTGGCATAGACTCTGCAAATCCTGAATTAGGATCATAATTCAGGAATGTGGCTATTTTTACCCCTGTGAGCTCCATAAGCAGCAAGGCCCGATAGCCGCAGATTCCTTCAACATGTCTCCGAACTTCCCTCAACCTAACTTTGCTTTTAAGCTGGAAATTATGCCTTTCTGGCTTCTAAATGTCAGAGAAGTGAAAATAGTTAATGAGGTATGTTGTAATTTCCAATTCACAGCATTAATGCTTATCATTATCAGCTTGAGATGTATCATTTTTCACAGAGGCAAAGTGTGGAAAGTAATACATAAGATGAAGGAATGCAAATTTTGTTTTGCATTTTTGCCTCCCTATGAGCACATGGGCCAAATTATAAAGTGACCAAAGTCACATATATATAACTATTCATTCTTAGTATTATAAATGACAGATAACGTGTCTAAAATTAAAACCACTATCACTATTAATATTTTTATATAAGTTTGTGATAAAATATTTTCCTCCTAAGATCATAAAATTTCTTTACAGGTCATCAAAAGAGATGATGTACATGAAAGTGTGTTGCAAACTGTAGATTCTATTTAGACATAAAGGATATCCATATTATGACATTTGTTTTCAAATTTTAACCATAATCTATTCTTTTATTTGCAAAAAAAGGTGAAGAAAGGTAAATTGATCAGGCAAAATACCCCAGGAAACAAGATTAAAAGACAAGTCTTGTCACAATTGTTCACTCAACTAGTATTTATTGTGTGTTTATTTTAGTGCATACAGTGAGGGTATTATGGGTCCATTGTGTATACTGATGCCATGGGACTTGAGAGGCACTTTGAATAACAGCCTCCTGCTTGAAATATGTATTCTTGCCAATGGAAAACATCCCCCCATTCAAACACCAAGAGGTTAGACAACAAAGCAAGAAGCCAGTATCTCTGAAATCAGTTGGCATACACGTGGCTATACTGACTCCAAAGTGGTGAACGATGGGGAAGATTTGGATAGAGATGCCCATAGGCAGAGCCCACTTGTCCAACAGGCACACTTGGCACCATGCCCAGAGTCCCGGATACTTTTAGGTACCTATGAAAATGTTCTAATTTCTTTTAAAATCAGAAAAGAAAGGAAACTTTTAAGTCAAAGAATGTTTCAGTTTATAATATTAATATATTCATCTTTGTATTAACATAATCATAGAACGTAATTTTTAACATTTTTTTAATGGAAGAACGAGCCATGAAGGCAAAAGTACTTGTATTAGTTTCCTGTTGCTGTTGTAACAAATTAGGACAAACTTGGTGTCATTATCTTATAGTTCTGGTGGTCAAAAATACAAAATGGGTTTCACGGAGCTAGAAACATGGGGGCTTGTTCCCCACAGAGAGGAAGAATTGAGGGCCCTACATCATATGAGGGCATGGCACAAGGCCCATTGAAGCTACACGCCAATCTTGTTGGGAACCCCTGGGACTGCACCATCTGATGGAAGGGTATGAGGGATTCCTCCCACCTTCTGCTTGTGAATACACTCTGATCCCACCAGCTCATTCACTTTAAAATAAACTTTCTAAAGCCAATGCTCATAGCCAGAAGCAAATGGAACAAGATGGTCAAGATACCTCCACTCAGTTCATTGGACATTTTCTAGAGATAGATGCTCTCATCCAAACCTGGTTCTCTGAGGCCGCAGCAGTATAATCTTAAAATGACCTTTGAGAATCTGAGGGACACACACATTTTCAAGATTGGAATTATAATTACAAGAAGAATGTGCAAGGCAGCTATTTCTGGCACCATGATGGACAGGATAGTGATGTTTATGAAAACAAACTCGAGTTGAGCAATGGTCCAGTGGACTTCACGCTGCCAGGGAAAACCATCGGGCCAATAGGACCCATGGTTTCCTTTACTACAAGGGATTTTTTTCTCTGTAATATTATGTAATTGACTCACATCTCCTCATTTTTCCTTTAACAGACCCAGACACAGCCCCAGAGCTGCCAAGTCCCCACATATTTCATTTTTTTATCAGATACTTAACACATGGAGACACATTTGCAGTCTACAGTTTAAACAACAGTCTAGGAAACTCTTGTGATTGTAGGATCTAATTTCAACTCCACTGTAACCCACTCCTCTGTATTACCATCTATAAAATGGATATAGCAAGAATAAACCAAGTCATGAAATTATTTATGGGAATAACCACTTTACACATATAAAATCCTAAATAGTCCAAGCAATAAAAAGTAGCATTTCCCAGTGACATCTCCAAGAAAGCCAATTTCTTCTGAACAAGTACAAATTTTCCACAGAGATGCCTTAACTACAGTACTACATAGACAGACATGAAATGTAAACTTGATAGAAAAACAGAGCGCTGTAACTAAATCTGAATTTGAAAGTTGGAATTTTATCACAATCACAATACATCTAGCCGTCTTCTTCATTTTTGTTTTTTTAAGTTACTGCTTATTGCGTTTTGGTTTTCTTCCCATCATGAGGAAAAAAAAAAATCACAGAAAACTATTTGACAGACAGGCCTACCAAATACTTTGAGTCTTCTGGTAAAAGATTGGGTCCTCAAACAGCTTCTCCAAGGGAAAATTCTTTGAAGTGTTTTACTGCCATTTGATCATTGGAGATTTTGATTATTTGCACTATTTTAAAACGTCTTCATTCTCTAAAGCCTGATAATAGTAAGTATTTTTGTAGGAGACACTTTGATAAATAAAAGAAAACTAACAATAGTATAAAATACATATGGAATTCCTCACTGAAGAGAATTGAAGTGGGGAGGGGGTAGTTAAAGTGAAAAACTGACAACAGAAATTTGGTGCCGCTTTATTTTTAAGGGAAGAAAGTAATCCTCCATATTGATATGTAATTTTTACAAAGACAAGGTTTAAAAAGAGTAAAAGAGCAAAGTCAGGAAGGTCAGGGTGTTAAGTGGGATTTCTGCAGAGAAATTATATAATGACACTTTGGAAAGAAGATTTAGGTGAAACTGGAATAATGACATCCTGAGTACTGTTTGGTCACAAACAGTAGAAATTTCTCCCTTTGTAATACCTTTCACCTCATCTTTGCAAGACAGGATAAGGAACAGAGTGAACTCTGAACGGCAGAGAACTACATCCAACTTGCAACAGAAAAAAGGAAAGAAACCATGAGTGTTATATTATTCCAAAATATTCTTAGACTTCCCTAGATTTTTTTTTTTTCCGTCTTGCTACTATACTTGCCCAACCATGCTGGGGTGTTATGCTATTTTAGACATGAGTTAACAGGTCTCTTACATACACACATTTCCACATTCCAATGAGACCTATTATATCCTTTTCCTCCCTACCCCACCCCACTCCCCACCATGCACACACACACACACACACACCCCACTCCCCGCCATGCACACACACACACACACGTGCACACGCACCCCACTCCCCACCATGCACACACACATACACACACACGCACACACACACCCCACTACCCGCCATGCACACACACATACGCACACACACCCCCCACACACACACCCCACTACCCGCCATGCACACACACATACGCACACACACCCCACTCCCCGCCATGCACACACACCCCCCACTCCCCGCCACGCACACACATACACACACGCATGCATACACACATACACACACGCAAACACACCCCACTCCCTGCCATGCACACACACACATACACACATGCACACACACGCACACACACACCCCACTCCCTGCCATGCACACACATACACACACACCGCTCCCTGCCATGCACACACACTCATGCACACACATACACACACACATCCCACTCTCCTCCTCCACCCACACAGGACCCTCTCCCTCCACTCATTTTTCCTTATCGTTTAACACTTCCCAATGACTGAATGTTTCCAAGTCCATGCAAACCCACAGGACTAAGAAGGGTTTCCTACCGCGTGACGTGGTTGATTCTGCAAAACGAAATGGCTGCAGCCAGAAAGCAGGTAAAATAGAGCAAATGGCAGGAAAAAGGAAGAGTTTTGACTGAGCTGATAATTAAGTGAGGGGGTGGGAATAGGCCTCCAGGAATCTTGTAGCACCTTTCTACTCACCCTGTGACATGTGGACCAACAGCATCAGCTGGGCTCTTGTCAGAAATGCAGAAACTCAGGACTCACTTGGATTCAAACCTACTGAATCAGAATCTGCATTTAACAAGACCCCTAGAGGATTCAGAGGCGTTAAGGATAGAGAAACACTGCCTTGTGTCAGTCTCCTGCCACCAGAAAACTAAAGAAAGTGGTCGATAATTTAAACATTTATATCAAATAAGGAGAAAAATTATAACTTCCCTTGATAACATATTTCAAGAACTATTAGCCTTAGCAATCACGATGCAGTTATACTCATCCTCACCCTGTCATTTACTACCCTTCTCATAATTTACTAGGATTTTCCTTGCTTTATCTTCAGATTCCCTCTCTCCAAATAAGTTCATGGCAATGCAAGAAAACTACAGTCTAAAATGTGGGATGTGGGGACTTCCCTGGTGGCACAGTGGTTAAGAATCCGCCTGCTAATGCAGGGGACACGGGTTCGAGCCCTGGTCCGGGAAGATCCCACATGCCATGGAGCAGCTAGGCCCATGTGCCACAACTGCTTAGCCTGCGCTCTAGAGCCTGCGAGTCACAACTACTGAAGCCCGCGTGCTGCAACTACTGAAGCACGTGTGCCTAGAGCCCGTGCTCCACAACAAAGAGAGGCCACCGCAACGAGAAGCCCACACACCGCAACGAAGAGTAGCCCCCGCTCGCCGCAACTAGAGAGAGCCCGCACACAGCAACGAAGACCCAACGCAGCCAAAAATAAATTTAAAAAAATAAATAAATAAAAATAAATAAATTTATAAAATGTGGGATTTGGAACAGAGATCATTAATCCTGTGACGGGCACTCCACCCTCCACTCCCAGTGAAATCAGCTCAAAGAGGGAGAAGGGGGAAAGTAGCGTTACCCACCCCCCAGAGTCTTTTTCATTCAACTCAAAAGAACTTACTGCATATAGAGTATTTAGTAAAGGAGATGAACATTTATTTTTTCCTTTTTATGCTAAGTTGTGCTGGGGATGTTGAACAACTATATCACACCCGAGAGTCATCAGCCCTCTTTCTAAGGCCAGTCCTTTCCTCGTGACAGAGGGGAAGGGTGGGGGTGGGGTCTGGAGTCACTTGGGGTTCTACTGGAAAGTGCCTTCTAGAACTTAGAAGTGATGGAAAAAAAAACAAGTGAAAAACCAGGGCAGAGTTATGCAGTCACCTAAAATAAAGAAAAAGAGAGAGAGAGATAATTGCTCTATGGAAAGATGAGTCAATCCGAAAGGGAGTTCATTGCCACGGAAGCACAGTAAAGGAAGAGCCCCAGGGGCAAACAGTGGCAGGGCCCACTCTGGGACAGGCACCCTCCATCATCAGATTTTGCATGTGAGCATTTCCAGCCCCACTGAAAATCCATCTTTATGGTGGAGATGGAGGCAAAATGTGTGACCACAGACTATTTCTGATCCCATTCACAAAGTTATTCCTAATATGTTTTGGATGTTTCAAGCTAGCTTACTGGTGCTGAGAGTCACCCAATTTCTCTAAATCCTACTTTTCAGATTCTGCCCTACCAAAAAAAAAATTGAATTAATACTTGACTTTCCTTAAAGCTTGATCATAGCAAGGAAAGGGGTAATCATGTGGATTCTACTCTTCAAGTTCTTTTTTTTCTTATTCTTATTATTTATTTATTATTTTTGGCTGTGTTTGTTGCTGCGCGTGGGCTTTGTCTAGTTGCGGCGAGCGGGGGCTACTCTTCGTGGCGGTGTGAGGGCTTCTCATTGCAGTGGCTTCTCTTGTTGCGGAGCACGGGCTCTAGGGGTGCAGGCTTCAGTAGTTGTGGCACGTGGGCTCAGTAGTTGTGGAGCACAGGCTTAGTTGCTCCGTGGCATGTGGGACTTTCCCAGACCAGGGCTTGAACCCATGTCCCCTGCATTGGCAGGCAGATTTTTAACCACTGTGCCACCAGGGAAGTCCTATTCTGGTTCTTAATGCCATAACATCTCACAGTGAATGAATGGGTTGACTTTCTAAATTAGACATCAATCTTAAAACCTGGGTTAATGTGAGTCTGCCCGTGAGAAAGGGACATTCAGTCAAGATCCTGACAAATCATCTTTTCTGGGCCTAAAAGCCCAGGGGCTAGACAGACCATGACCACTTAATTGAAGCCCAAAAGGCTGCTTTAGTAAGCTTGTCCAGAGACACTCCTGGGCCCTTAGCCTCTGATGACCATATTATTATTAACATGGGACTGTAATTAATCTCTGAGGTCTGTGGTCCATAAACCTTTAAAACTCCTTAGAACTCTCTGTTCCTCATACAGTTCTGGAAATGCCATGGGGATATCAAAAGACGATCATAAAGTTGCGGTGGGGGTGGTGATGCGGCAGGGATGTCCATGTCTCTATTTTTCAAAAAATATTTTCTGTTTCTCCCATGTCCCTGGCACTGTGAGTAATTGCTGGGAACACTTTGAATCGGGCTATAGACAAACAAGCATCTACAGTGTAATGTGTTAGGGCCATATAGAAGAAAATAAGAAATGCAATGTACGTAGAAGAAGAGGTGCCCAAATCCATGGGATTCAGAGCAGTTTTCTAAATGAAATTTGCATTTGAGCTGAGACTTGAAGGGTAAAAAGGATTTGGCCAAGTATGTGATTTAGGGAGAGAATCTGACCGGTTCTGTTCTGAAAAATAAAACAGCCGAAGATATAGCACAGTTAACACCAAATGGATGGCAAGGAAAAGAAACAACTCTGACTGTTAATAACTAAGGAATAGGGTAAGAATAGTCCCTGGAGCCTTGCTACTAAAGTCTAGTCTGTGGGTCAGCAGCAGCAGCTGGAATGTTATTAGAAACACAAATTCTTGGGGCTTCCCTGGTGGCGCAGTGGTTGAGAGTTCACCTGCCGATGCAAGGGACACCGGTTCGTGCCCTGGTCCGGGAGGATCCCACATGCCACGGAGTGGCTGGGCCCGTGAGCCATGGCTGCTGAGCCTGCGCGTCCGGAGCTTGTGCTCCGCAATGGGAGGGGCCACAGCAGTGAGAGGCCCGCGTACCACACACACACAAAAAAATACAAATTCTTAGGCCCCATCTGAATCAGGTTTTCTAAATCAGACTCAGCATTTTGGCATGTTTGGAGAACTACACATAGTTCCATCAGTTAGGTGCTAAGTCACTAAGAAATGGTAGGAGATGAACCAAACAAGTAGCACAGGGCTAGCTCACAAAGGATCATATTTGCCATACACAAGGGTAACTTTAAGAACTTGAGACTGGAGAGATATTCAATTTGCATATTCAATGTGTCTCTAATAGAAGAATGGAGAATGAATTGGGTCTAAGATAAGTTCACTAGTTCTGACAAAAAAAAAGAATCTAAACTAAGGCAGGGACAGTGGAAGAGAGAGAGAAACATTGAAATTGAAAGGCTTTTCAGAGGCAGACAGGATAAGAACTGATGGTTGACTGGTCCGAGGAGCATGATTTTCAGGTGTCTGACTTGGATACTTAATTGGATAAGGAGGAGGTTTGCACACAGGTAGTATGTAGAAATATCTACTAGGTGTTTGAACCTGAGCTAAGGAGAGATGCAGAAATACAGATCTGGAAGTCATCAACACAGGGGATAACTGACGCCATGAACAGAGATATTATTTTCCAAGGAAGCTGTGTAAAGTGGGAAGAGAATCCTTCCTCTGCTTGTTTCTACACAGTCTTCCCCTCCTTCTTCCACTGCCCCATCACAAAATTCCCAGGGCCATGACTGGTGAAGAGCAAGTTCTAGGTTCTGGAATTCTGTTGTGACATCTCTAATTATCTCTATAATATTTCTGTCTAAAATCCTACTTCATTATGGTTCTTCTACCTTGGATGGGATGATTGTACATGAATCTGATTTTAAAAGGCATATACTAATGATTTCTGAAAATTACCTTTTCCCATCCTAAGAAATACGTGTGCATTTTACAAGATTGTTTACCTAGTGCCTAAATTTAGAACAATACACCAAAGGATACATAATTCCCTGGTAATTTCCAACACCACGGCACACGAATGACAGCCATTCTTGGGAAGCAGACGGACTTTGCACTGATGCTCCTACTACGCTAGTAGATGGAAAACAACCAGCCGCCCCCCACCCCCACCCCCTAGACAAGGCTTGTTAAAACAAGGGATGAAGTGATATGATATCTGCGGTTTTCTTTAAAATAATCCAGTGGCATTCAAGGGGAGAGGAAAGGGAATATACAGACCAAGGCTGGTCATGAGTTGACACTGGTCAGAGCTGGGTGAATTGTACTCGGAGTTATTGTTGTGTATGTTTCAAATTTCCACAATAAAAAAAAAAAGTTTCTTTCCCAAATATTAGGAACGACAATTGAAGACTGAATTTAACTTCTTGCTCTGAACCCGTCATATTTGACCTAACTTCTTGCTCTGGACAAGTCAGATTTCTAAGGACACAAAGTAAATAACAGCTTTATCTTTGGATTTGCCAATAGTCTCAAACTATCACTCTTTGCTTAAGGCATTTTTGTCATTCCAATTAATTCAACATCTTTCAACACATTCATTATCATTACACTTACTACATCTTCCAAATCATAATTAATAGAAAGTATTAATGGCGGTATAAATCACTGGGAGAATCTTCTCAATTATACAGTCAGTGAAAAGCGATAAATGATAATAATTCTGCAAATTCACCTCAAGATGATCCTCAAAAGATCCATAGGGTGCATTCATTTAATTTAAATTCCTACACTGAACAGTGAAATGTCTCCAATATTTCAAAAGCCAAAGTTAAAAAGAGAAAATATAATGTCAGTTATGTCTAATTTGGCTTTCAATTTATCGGTGGGGAAAAGATTTTTCATGAGAAATGCTTATAAATATAGCCTCCAAGTCTCTCTCTTAGTTTGCCATTTAGAAACAAATCAGAAAAAAAGTGTTTTTTTAAACATTGAAAAATTTAGCACAATGACAAAGATTCCTTCCATGAAGTGAGAAAGAAATGTGTGTTTATTTTTGATGCCATAACACACTATTAAAATAATACAGGAGTAAAGAATCAATAAGGTGATTGACAATATTATCTATTACTGTGAAAAGGATTCTTGAGTAAAAAGGCTGAGAAATAATTAATGCTGTTCTTCAAACCACACTGATATTCTTACCCAAATATATAAATAAATGTTATATAAAGTAATTCACATGACTAAGTATATCTAAAAATATTTTGTATAAAACTAGACTACTGCATGAATAGAATATATTTTTTCCTTTATTATGCCATTTGTTCAGGTTATTTGCCTGTTCTCAAAACCGTTCCTGATTTTACCTGATCTGCACTATATTTCAAGGGACAAACTCTGTAAACTACATTTCCCAGGATCCCTTTCAGAATGACTTCCTGATAGGTTCGGCCAATGGCAGGCACTAGTGGGAGATTGAGGGTAGGGAGAAGGAAGAAGCCAGCGTATTTCTTCTTCTCTTTCTCCTTCAGGTAGTGGCTATATCTCCTACTTAGACCAATCAGAGAGTCTCTCCTTTGTGGTTCTAGCCCCTAATAGATAGCCCCTCCCTTTGCCTCTGAGCAGTCCCAGTTCCTACCCAATGGTGCTGGCCTCAGGACCCAGGTGACACTACTTTCTGCCTTAGTTCATCCAGCTCTACAGGTGATAGAGGATTCCTGCTGTTGCTAACCTCTGGCTGCCTTCCTTCTCCGTCCGTCTGACTTTCAGGCACTGCTAACGCCTTTTGTAATTATTTCCCCATAATAAATATGTTTACTGAAATAAATGTGGTTCAAATTCTGTTTTCCTAGCTAATATACTCTTCATCTTTAATTCTGCAATTTTATAGTGTTTTTAAAAAAGCTATTATGTGTATTGGCATAACTTTTATCCTTACAAAATGATTCTATTTATTGTTTATGATCAATTGCTTCTTAAGTGGTTGCAAGTATTCTTACCAGAAATTCTATTATTTTGCTGAATACTGGTGAAAGGCTGTTTCCAGACATTTGGAAGATACTCTTATTTTAAAAATTGGTATTAATGTTGTTTTGTTTTGCCCCAGAAGTTTGGTCAATAATTACATACTAATTTCTTACCACATATGCATATGAAATAGTAAAAATAGATTTAAAAAATATGAGCCCTCCCTGAAAAGGAACTTACCACCTCACTACAGAAAATTGGACATATTCACTGAAAAAGGCTATAGGACATTAGTAAACATACGTTTGCATTACAACATAAATATCTACATATGCCTTCACTTGCTTATGCAATAGGTGCATTCCTAAAAAGCTAAATGCAAATCAAGTCAAATATAGTTTTGTTAAGTAATGCAAAATGTAAACATTGAGGTTTATAAAAGCCCACCATTCTACCTCTTTCCTCCAATTCTCTCCCAGCTTTGCTTAATTGTATTCCCCAGAGATGAGTATTGTTAACAATTTGGTGTCTATTCATCCAGACACTTTTCAATACATATATTGTTTCATTTATTCAACAAATATTTATAAGCACCTACCATAAGCCAGGCATTTTCTAAGCATAGGAGATATAACGGAGGAAGAACGAGACCAAGCTGCTACTATTCTCACAGGGTAGACAATGACAAACAAATAAAAACATAACTATCTAGTATGCAGGTAGTAATAGAAGCTAAGAAGGAAAATAAAGCAGAGAAATGGACAGAGACAATGGGGAAAAGAGGAGAGGCTTTCTATTTTAGTGCCTTCTCAAGAGTATGTTACTCTACAGATTTTAGGGAGTTTTCCTTAGATACAAATGTTTAAATGGTTGACAACCACCTCTTTTAATCTTCTGTAGTAGGAAAATGATCTAGATAATCTCTTGAGGTTCCTTTCTGCCCTATCACTTTGCTATCAACAACTTCACAATTAACCACATAATTGACAACTGTTTTTAGAAATGTCTTTAAATGTTAATATTCATAATATCCTAACAGTTTCATGATCCTTAGCCCCTCATTCTCTTTCTATTCTAACAAGCAGATTCTTTCTCTGTTCCCCAACCCACAGCGTCACAAATTACTGACTTGGGTCACATAGGCATTCAATGTAGAAATAAATCAATAATATGTTTATACTGGGAAAGCTACGCAACTTTGTCTGACAGTTTCACTACACCCTTCTCAGGTTCTCAGAGTGCCTGACATGCCCAGAACTTCCTGCAGAAGGCTTCCGATATATCAAATGCTAAGTATCATCACAACCTGACCATAAATTAGGAGACAGGGGTCAGCTCCTGAGTCAAGGGCAACTGGCTCCAGACTGGCCATCAGCTCATGTGGGACCAGCGCCAAACATCTGCCCTAACCAGGTGCCTTAAACCAGATCCCATCGGATACTGTCTCACGGGGAATGTAAATCTGAGGCTTGCAACTATGTCAGCAAACATAGAGCGCTATGGAAATAAACGTGCAGTAGATGTCATGAAGCAGTGGAAGCAGAGCGTAATACGAAGGTGCGTGCTACTGATCACAAGAAGACAGAATACACCAGAAAGTCCTGTAATAATTTAGTTAGAAACTAACTACTAACTAGTCCTTGGAATTAGTGACATGTGGAGACAGTATTTATCAAGTTATGTATACATTTTATTGATTTCTCAAATTAAGAATTAATTTATGTGGATTTTGCTTTCTCTTTTTTTTTTTTTTTTTTTTTTTTTTTTCGGTACGCAGGCCTCTCACTGCTGTGGCCTCTCCCGTTGCGGAGCACAGGCTCTGGACGCACAGGTTCAGCGGCCATGGCTCATGGGCCCAGCCGCTCCGTGGCATGTGGGATCTTCCCGGACCGGGGCACGAACCCGTGTCCCCTGCATCGGCAGGCGGACTCTCAACCACTGTGCCACCAGGGAAGCCCTCTCTTATATTCTGATTGCCCTTCGTCCCAAGTGTTTACTGAAAATTACATTCTAGATATTCTTGTTTTGGTAGGTAACACTATAGTCTTGTAATATTGTCTTTCTATGTACATACAAGATTTACCTTTTTACTAGCAACTGAGATAGAGTTACTTTCTGTCACCCAGCATATTGGAGTCTGTCAGAAACTGTATAATAAGCCAGCAATTTTTATTATTTAATATTTTAGTTTGAATTTCTAAGAAGCCTGCCCCTTATATGCTTTGAAAGATTTTGGCAATGTATTTAACTAGAGAATTAAAAATTGCACAGGTGATCCAGATTAAATGAGAAGTAACTATTTGAGCTGGCCAGCTGTTGGGGTGTGTGTTAATCTGGGTTTAAGTTGATTATCTGCTAGTGTCATCGACTGCAGTTCCTCCATATATACACTAAACCATCTTGTTCACTTTTTGAAGTTTCATTTAATTAACATTATGATTCTCTGTGGGGTTCCTCTCCCACCTGTCTGTATAGAAGGGGAGAATTAGACAAAACATTCTTCTGGGGAGCAAATAGGAATTATTTGGAATGATTTACTCTTTTGTTGTTGTTGCTCAGTTGTAGTTCTACATTCCTGGTGAATGATGAACGTTGCCATCAAAAGGCTGCCCCCCTGGGCTTCCCTGGTGGCGCAGTGGTTGAGAGTCCGCCTGCCGATACAGGGGACGCAGGTTCGTGCCCCGGTCTGGGAGGATCCCACACACCACGGAGCAGCTGGGCCCTTGGGCCCTGGCCGCTGAGCCTGCGCGTCTGGAGCCTGTGCTCCACGGTGGGAGAGGCCACAGTGGTGAGAGGCCCGCGTACCGCAAAAAAAAAAAAAAAAAGATTGCTGTCTTGTAACATAAATGTTGTCCACTCCCCTTTTTCACAAGTGTAGGGAAGTTAAAGGGAAAGTAATTTCTCTAGGCTCTCACATAAATGTGAATTGGGCCAACAATTTCAGTTCATCCTTTTGTGAATCAGAGGATCTCACTACCCTGGATATATTTATACTTATTTCTTCCATTCCCTTTAATGTTACTTAATCTTCTTTTACTAAACTAATGTGAACAGCAGGGAAACAGGGCTAAATGCATAAGTTTCTTTGCACTCTTGCAGCATTCCACCCACATAAGACAAATAAACATTTGAAAAGCCAAAAAGAAGGTGCGTGCTATCAAGAATAAATGTGGAAGACAAAAAGGATAACGTGTAGAGGGAACTGAACTGTGGAGAAAAAGCAGGCAGGGAAGTGTTATCCCAAGGACAGTCTCCTCTAAGAGATGCTGTTGGGTCACCAGGTGTCCTGCCAGCCTCCCTGGAGCATCACTGTATCCCAAATGCCTGGAACTTTCTGGCCTGTGTGTGAGCTAAGATAATCTTATGTCCTCCTTACGTTCCCAGGGTTTATTCTTATTTAAAAACCTGTTAACTGAAGTTACCTGATAATAGCTATCAGGATTAAAGCAGGATTAAAACTGCATTTTAGGAAGTCAGCCAACATCATTTATGCAACAAGATGACCTTCTCTGCCTGATTGGTGAGGTCAGTTATCAATAACACATTCCAAAGCCTTGTTGTACGCAGGGCACTCCAGAAAACATCAATGACATGGCCCACAGGGACATTATGACCCAATAAAAGGGAGATGTATAAGTACTAATGCTCTGGACAAAGATTTACATTAAGTTTAGCACAAACAATTGCATCATTGCAATGTACGTAGTCATGATGAAGACCATAGACTCTGGATCGACACTGCGAGGGTTTGGTTCCCAGCTCTCCAGCTTAGAAGCTGTTCTACGCTGGGTAAATTACTGCCACCTTTCTATGCCTAAGTGCTTTAATTTGTAAAATGGGGACACCTGAGACAGAGTGGTGTGCGGATTAAATGAATTAATACGTGTAAAATGTTTATTGCTACACCAGCATTTATAGCTTATGATAGTGGAAAAAATAGTACAAATACAAACCTTGAGAATAGTAAAAAGAAAAAATGTTGTTTCAACTATATATTTATCTTTTACACTTGTGCTAGTGTTTTAATATGCACAAAGGCTCTCCCACAAGACTATAAACTCTGGGAAGGCAGGGACCATGCTTAAATTACGTATCTCTCAGCAACAGTTGTCTCTCAGCAACTGTCACAGTTTCTAGCACATAATACGTATGTGACAATATTTGTTAAAGTAACAAATGGATCATCTAAGCCCATATTTATATCCTGTGGTGAACACACCCAATTAACAGTACAGTGCTACCCCACTTTTTCCCTTTTCATCTTTCTAATATAGGTTTTATCTATTCACCTTGCTGCTTCATATATCTGACATTTAAGTTTCCTCAGCAATAGTATAAGGGGATTCAAACTTGCTGTGACCATATTCCCACTTAACAAAGCATTTCTCCCACTTAGAGTCTTTTCTATCTACTTTTTAAGCGCAAACAATTTATAACATCTATTATCTATTCTAGATTCTGCCAGGAACAAAGTAGGAAAACCCTGGAACACCCAGTACCCACTGTGCACCTGGGTTCCCCATAGCTGGCCTCTGAATCTGTTATAATTGATTTACCATGACCTCAGTGCACACAAGAGCCGTGCTGAAATTCCTCATGACATCCTTAGATCTCTTTTTGCCACATCCTTTGCCCTGACTTTAAGAGAAAGCCAACCGTCTCTCCTCTGGCCTGTGCCACAGATGTCTTCCACATCAATACCATCTGTGATTCTGATGGAAATGATAGTTAAAATTTGTTGCATCTGTTATTGGACCTATCTTTGCAGTACGAGTAATGAAATTTGGCTTCCAAACTAATTTATTTTTATGCCCATAGCCCAAAATAACCTGTAATTAAAACACTAAAGGTAGACACAACTGGGAGATACAAAATGAATGTGAGAAAAAGTTCTTTTTCAATAAAGAAGCATGAAAATTGTTGAAAAATATCAAGTCTAAGAGCTATTTATAATCTAAGCTAGTAGAAAATATAATTATGGAAAGATAGCTTTTTATTGGTAGACCTGAAACTACGGAAATGAATAGAGTGATAACCTGAAATATGCTCTGGCTAAAGCACTGTTTTTATAGTGGAATCCGGAGGTGACTATTGTTTTGTTCTTATTTTAATGGTTGTGAACATATGGGGTAAAGAGAGGGAACATAAATATGACTGCAGTTAAAGTGTATCTACAGGAGTCAAATTATTTTCTAAGGGATCATAAATATGATATATAATTCTATCACTTAAAATTGAAGATATGTAATTTATACATTAAGTTGGTAATTTTTAAGATTTTCAAATAATGTATTTTATATTAATTAAACAAGATGTTGAAAGTTTTCAAATGGCAAAAAAAAAGTTTAATGGGATTGATGCTTTGGTATTTATCAAAAATATATTCTTACAATTTCTGAATTAATATTGATAATAAACTTCTAGCCCTAGAAGAAAACTTAAGCATATTTTACTTAGTTTTACATACCCTTTTTATGGATAAAAACACTTTTCTGGTTTTCCAGTGGCCTCACATATGACTAGTGCCAAGCTGGACCAGAGCCCCATTTTCTTTCCATCCAGCCTCTGGTGAGTCCACCACTCTCCCACCCAACAGAATACAGAAAGTTTAACCAGTTAAAACTCTCTGAGGATGAACTATTCCAAGGACATGTGCATCATCATTGTAACTTTACTAATGGTGACTATTTATTCTGCCACAAGTGATAAAATAATCTTTGTTTTCAACAAAAATAAAGAATTTTGCAAAACAAAAATGTAAGAGATAACCAAAGTTATGCTGGCTAGGAAAAGCTATAAAGATGACTGAATAAAACATTCTTAGGGCCATTTCACATAGAAGAATCAAAAGTTCTATCCTGAGAAGTAAAAAAAAAACCAAAATTAATTGCTATTCCAGAAAAACACATTTCAAGTCTTACCCCATTCTACTGGTTGCACCAGGTTTCATAGTTATAAAGGAGTACTGATATTTCATTTAAGGAAGTTTACCAGAATGATTTACACAAGAACATGACCATCCGTGGAAGGGAACATAGCTCTGGGATTAGGATGCCTGGACTCAATTCCAGGCTCTATCATGTCCTAGGTGTGCACCTAAGGCAACCTGCTTAACCTCTCTCAGTCCCTCAGTTTCCTCAAACAGAAAAAAAGGGTATAATAATAATATCAACCTTAAAGGATTATTGTGTGTATTAAAAAGGTAGCATATAAGGTTCTTGGAACTGCTTGGGTACATAGTAAATAGTCAATAAATAAATACAGGGTCACTATTATTGTGTTATTATGATCAATACTCGGTTAGTAGGTCATCAACAACAAGTATCCATGGAATGTGAACAATTTAGAATACACTGTAAGATGTTACAAAGGAATAATATGATTCCTTAAGAAGATACGATGCAGTGGAAGAAGGAAAAAATGCAAATACAAGTGATAAAAACAAAAATATAAATGGATAATAAAGTCTAAGTGAAATAATGTAAACAAATGTTACAAATGCTAATTATTACTATAATTACCATACCACTATCCATTAATGACCAATAAATTAGTAAGTTATGCCCACGTTGACACTTTTACTCTCTACACAATAGTATTTTAAACAGATAGCTACAAAATTCTTTAGAAAGTCTCGTTCAAAGAATAATTTTTAAAAGTAACTATTAATTACTCAGCATAAAAAGGAGCACCTATCTCAAAACAGCAGATAACATGATATAAATCTATAAAACACTGGACACAATCTCTTTAAAATAGAGATATCAATATTATTAATCTTATTCTTTTTTCTTTTTCTTTTTCTTTCTTTTGGCCACACCAAGGGGCTTGCAGAATCTTAGTTCCCCGACCAGGGTTCAAACCCGACCCGGTAGAGAAAGTGCTGAGTCCTAACCACTGGACCGCCAGGGAGTTCCCCTATTAATCTTATTCTTGACATTTTATTCAATGTAATAAGACATGAAATGGAAATAAGAGGTACAACTGTTATCATTTGCCAGCGGTGATATGATCTGCTAAAAATTTCCAAGAAGTAAACTGAAAATTAATATAACTAATAAGAAAATTTACTAATATGGTTGAAGAAAAAGTAAGTACAAAAAAATCAGCAATTTTCTTAAATAATATCATTAATAACAGTACATGTAAGTATAAAAAGAGTCTTTTCACAATTGCAATAAAAAAAGTTAAACACCTAGAAATAACTTAGAAAAGAGTAGAACTTCTGTACCCACAGGGAGTGTGGGGGGGGGGTAACCTACAACATTTTACCAGAAGACAAAAGAAAACTTGAACAAAGTTATACACCATATTCTTAGATGGGAGACTGAATATTATAAAAATATCTACTTTTCATGGATTGATTATAATTTCAAATCAATTATAATAAAAATATAAGTGAAATTTCGTCACAGTTGGCAAGGTGATTATAATATCCTCTGGAAGGATGGCTGAAGGATAAGGTCAGACTTCATTTGGATTTAAGAAGATAAAAAAATATGTCTTACACATCCAAGCTAACAGACTGAGGGTCATGCATACACATATACATGGGAAGAGTATGGCAGGAAATTATCTTAAAAACATTATCTCTAGGCGATGGAATTATGGATGGATTTAATTTTCTTGTTGCCCTGTATTTGCCAAAATCTTTACAATAACTACTTATTGATTTTATAATCAAAGGAAATACACATTTTTAAGAGAAAAGAGGAAACAAAAAAATAAATAAATAGCTTGGGTTCTGGAAGCAAAGATGAACTCCAACAAAAATGATAATTTTGCCACGCTCAATAAAAGTTAAATTGATATACTAAGAAACTGCTTACAAGGACTGTAAGCATATATTTACTATTAAATCCTATGAGACTAGGCAACCACACAGGTATAATTTATTAATTTGTTAATTATTGACCAAAAAATACATTTAATGCCATATACCTAGACCTGGCATTCAAGATGAAAAGGGACTACAGATGAGAAAAACCTACAAATTTTCCAAAAAAGAAGATGCCTTTTGAGGAGAAGATGGTACGTGGATAGCTAAGGCAGGAGATTACTTGGGCACAGAAAGGAAATGTGATGTGGCTGCCAATGAGGACCAATACATTTTGTGGATTCTGCCTGGCCCTCGGTCAAGATTACCAAGGCTACTTATTCAATTTGGTTCCACTTTACTAGGATTGATGGGTCTCCTGTGAACTCAGCATACTATTAGATACTGCGATAGTCACAAAAGCAGTATAAAACATGGCCCTTGATCTCCAGGAACTTTCAATCTGGTTGTGGAGGCAAGATAACACATGAACAACTTGAAAACAAGACAAAAGAATAAAGAGATTAAGTGCCGTATGAGAGGTTCAGAGAACTGCTGTAATAGAAGGCCACTGAAGGATAAAATGTAGGGGCCAGAGGAGAGAGGAGAATGTTCATGCCCCAGAAAACATGTTGTGACTTGTAAATTTATCCTTGTATCCTCCATCCCCTCTTTGATGTTGCATGAGAATCACAAATTCTACAGGTCAGCCAGTCTCAGACTGTAAGTCAGTCCTTAGAAATTTCGCCCATCTCCTGAACAAAGCTTTGTTTCAAACCACTTTTTTTTAACCATATCAAGGTTTAATCATACCACACTTTTCTCTGACAAAACCCTTACGTTTTCTAAATTCATGAAGCTGATATGTCAAGATGTTTTCCACTAAAGTCAATTTATCCAAGCTGTGATAATGTAAGAGACTTTAGAGAAACCTTGTTTTAAACAGCTTTGAATCAGATACTAAAAAACCAATGTGGGCAATGATCCAGCAGGAGAGCATACTTTTCACATAGACTACTCTGGAGATCCTTGTCAACATCAGATTGCATCAAAAATTTCAAAGGGAATTGGATTATTCAGTTTTCTTTGATTGGAATTCAGAGGCAAATGGAATTCAGGGTGCGATCTGAAGAGATAAGGCCTTTGTTTTTGAAGGAATACCAAGGCCTTAAAAGTGGTCAGAGATCACTCCAATGGAGAGGGGTTCAAATTACAGAAGGAATTTAACCTAACACACACACTGCATTGGCTCCCACAGATAAACATGACACAGAGCAGTCATAGTAGATGACTTAAGAAAATCACAATACAACTCATCATTGCAAGTCTTTCATTATGCTCTATGGCTACGAGATGTGTAAGAACTGGTGCATTATTTTATAGGGAATTGATAGAATCATCCAAGATATTTCTGGCACATGATGAAATCTAAACTGAGTTAGAATTTAAGCATTCCCCAGATGAAGATACTCGGTCTCACATTCTGTCCTTGTGTCAGGCAATAACACTGAACATAAAACACACTCAAAGCACACTTCAGCTTCTTTGGTAGAATTTCTTTGACACCTGTTAAATTTTAAAGAGCTCTGTGTAAAGCATTTTCTTAACTATTCAACTGGCTCTTGATTCATTTATGTGCATAGAAATGCTCTGAAAGCTCAAAATTGAAAGTACCCTACTTACTAACATTTTTCCTCTGGTGTGCATTCTCACTCTTCCTGATAGGGGCCTACTCATAAGTGGACAGCCTATTTGAAATGCTTATGGGCCAGAATCATGTAGATCTGATACTGCTGTCCTGAACTTTACTGTCAATTATTCTGATGAGCAAATATGATTGGACCACAGTGTGTTTTATGATAAATTTCATCTGAAATCCATGGTAATTTAAGCCCCCAATCTAAATAGATGAAACCAAATCTTAACGCTATGTTTATATGATTGAAATAACCAGGTCTCCATCAGCTCTGTTATTTCAACCACCTTCACCATTGATGTGAACTGCTGGACAACTGTGCAGACATTTTGTTGATGAAACCCAAAGAATCAAATCCACCATGCCTCACAAAAGTTGACAGCCACAGAGAGACACTTACATCCACACCCGACAATATACAGTTCTCCCCAGTGAGCCACATTCTTCACTCTTCCGTGTCATTGTAAAAATTGCCCTTTTCTGAAATGCCCTTCTCTTCCTCACCTGGCTAATCCCTTCAGGAACCACAGCCTCCTGAATATCTTCTCTGATTATGGGGTGCAGAGATCAAGCTCCCTAACACTTTCCTTACCACCGTGTACCTTAAGCAAACACTCCCAAGGGATGAGGCAACTTGGATTCAAGTCCTGACTTTGCTAATCTGCACATTTGTTAATTGTGTGGCCCCATGCAAGCTCTACCAATTTTAGTTTCCTCCTACATAAAATTAGGGTAATGGCAACGCTTGCCTCATTGGACTAATGTGAGAATTAAAGGACAGATGCTTATAAAAATAGTAGAGAGAGGAGCCTGGCACAGAGCAAGCAACATTCAGTAAAGATTAGCCCATGGATATTCAGTCAGACCTACTTTTTTTCCTTTAATACATTTAAGCTATTTATTTAGCTAGGGATTTCTTGTTGATATCTTGCATGTTATATATTATTAATATATTTTTCAGAAATTCATACAATCTAGATATGTAATCTAAATTCACTTGTTAAATTGTTGAGAATGATTTTATAATGAATGAGGCCAAATTAATCTTCAGGACAAGCTCATCTTCAATTTTATTAAGAAAATGAGTGAGGCTTTGGGGTACAGAGAGCAAATTTTTCCCCACAGGAATACATCAATTCTATAATCTAAGTTTCTTGGGTCTGGCTGTAAAAGAATGATAGCATTATTTCTAGATATTCAGGTCTATTTCAATAGGAAAAAAATAGTAAAAATAATAAATTATGATTAATAACTGTTGAGAAGATTTTTTAAAATTATGGACTGCAAATGTTGTTTCTCCTTCTCTGTCTACTGTTTCGGTGTTTCTCACAGCCTGTTAGTTTTTTTGGGGTTTGTTTTTTCTTTAAGATAAAAAGCAAGAAATAATGATAAAAGAAAATTCAGAATCTTCTTGCTAGAAGAGCTTTAGGATCTGACATTCTGAATGTTCCTTTTGAAAATGGCCAACGAAGTGTTGCATCAGAAAATTTTAAAAAGCAAACAAATAAAAACACAAACAAATCCTAGTAAGATTATTAAATTCCAAGGACAAAGAGAAAATCTAAAAATTTTTCAAGGGGAAAAAAAAGGGTTACCTAAAGAACAAAAATCAGTTGGCCATTATATTTTATATCAATGATGGAGTACTCAAGCGTAATAGAGAAATGCTTTCAAAAAGCTAAGAAAAAATTATCTTGAACCTAGAATTTCATAACCAGATAAAATATCAATCCCGTATGAGGGAAAAAATAAAGATATTGTTATATACACAATGGTTTATAAACTTTACCACCCAGACATCTCTTTTGGGAAAAAAATACAAAGTACAAAAAAGGAATTTAAAATAAAAGAAGAATTTTCAAAAAGTATAACGTGCTACAAGGGGATGAGAAACAAAGCCCACTAGCACTTATAGTTAACTCTAAATCATTTTTAATAATGTGGTTGTGAGGCTCAATTCAGTTATTAGGAAATGTCATAAGAAATAGAGGAATAGCATTTTAAAAATTAGCAAGTCTAGAAAATTCCAAATGATCTAGTCAAAATAAAGATGGGGAGGAAAGGGAAAAGTAAAAGCATGTTACCAGTCTTGTCATGTTCAGGGGGAGGAAGAAGTTATAGATTCAGATTAATTCTCAATGTCAGTTAAACTATATAGATTTAACTATGTTTATTAGTTAAATTAAAATTAAAATTGTAAGGATAGGTAGCCCAGATTTAATGTGAGGTTCCATCTAAGGATGTGAATATGGGAGGCCATCACTAGAGATCATATACCACAGAAGACTCTATCAAAATAAGAATACATGCTCCCTGACCCAGCAACTCTATTTCTAGGAAATTAGCTACAGAATTCTTGCACCTGGGCACAAAGATGTGTGTATATTTAGCATTGTGGAGCCCAACCCACATGTTCTTCTAAGGGGAATTGGCTTATAAGATACATACTCCTTAACATGGAACACAATGTCACTATTAAAAAGACTGAAGTAGATTTATTAACACAGACATGGAAAGATATATTATTACATGAAAAATGTGCTGAAGATAGTATGTATGATGTGATCTCAGTTTAGGAAACTTAAAATTTTACTACATATAACTTTACATTCTGAATATTTTCTACAATAAACATATATTACCAGCATACCTCAGAGATATTACAGGTTTGGTTCCAGACCACTGCAATAAGGCAAATATCTCAGTAAAGCAAGTCGCATGAATTTGGGAGTTTTCCAGTGCATTTAAAAGTTATGTTTATGCTATACTGTAGTCTATTAAGTGTCCAGTAGCATTGTGTCTAAAAAAAACAAGGTACCTAACTTAATTAAAAATACTTTATTGCTAAAAAATGCTAACCATCATCTGAGCCTTCAAGAAGGCATCATAGTAACATCAAAGATCACTGATCACAGATCACCATAGCAAATATAATAATAATTGAAAAGTGTGAAATATTGTGAGAATTACCAAACTGTGACACAGGGACACAAAATGAGCAAATGCTGTTGGAAAAGTAGTACCGACAGACTTGCTCGACGCAGGGTTGCCACAGAACTTCAATTTGTAAAAACTGCAATATATTTGAAGGGCAATAAAGAGAGGTGCAATAAAACAAGGTATACCAGTACTTCTGTAATTTTATAAACAAACAAAACAAGAAAAATGAATATATATATTGCACTGTATTGATGCAAAGTACTGTATTTTATGGTTGAAAAATTACAAAACCAACCTGTTTTGGAGAGAGAGAATTTTATGTGACATCTTCAGCATGAAGAAAAGTCCACCTATAGGAAGGAGAGGGAGGGAGGGAGGAAAGAGGGAAGGAAGGAAGGGGTCGGGTAATAGAGCTAGCAAGTACCTGAGACGGACAGATACTACCTCACTCAACAGAAAATGGCCTCTTTCAAACCGCAACATGACTTAAGTTTGTCTTAGGCTTATATTCTGTGAAATGTGGTATTTATCTCTGAATAGATTAAGGGTCTCTTCAACTAAACCTTCCATCTGGACACAACAGCTAAACACTGCTAAAGGGAGAGGGAAGAAGATGCAGGCTGTCAGGGCAGCAATTATTTTACCTTTGGGAACTGAAACTATTTTTACTCAGAAAGAAAGTTTGCAGAGACAGCATTTTCACATTTGGCTTCACGATGCTACACACACAGAAATGATTGGCCATGGAAAACAGAACAAAATGGATGCATATCAATTGTCCTAGAAAAATGACCCAAAGACAACAGTAACCAATCTGTTTATCAGTCTCTCTCTTCCCATTTATTGAACTTCTATTTTGTGACTAGATATAGGGGATAAAAAGTTGGAAGGAACATCATCGGGGCCCTCACCGAGCAGAGAGAAGAGTGAAAGATGTCCTAGGTAGTTAACTATAGAACGATTTGGGAAGTTCAATAACAGGTAAATAAAAGTGCGTCCTGACTTGGCTGCTTTGGGAGCTAGGCAGCTTTTGAGCAAGTTGCTTAGTTTATTTGTGTCTCAGTCTCCTCATTCACCAAATAGATATAATAATTGTACTTTGTAACACTTTGTAACAGTGTTCTGGGGACTAAAGGAGGATAATACAGAAATCCACGAACAAAGTAGGCAGTCAGTAAAAGTCAGCTCCAGTTATTTGGGGAGGGACTCAGGCTACCTGGGTTTGAAACTTTATTGTGAGAACCTACAAGTTATTACATTGAGTCAGGTTTCTCAAGCAAAATCAGCGGATGATAAAAGTACCTGTCAGAGGTTTCTGTGCAGCTTGAATGAGATCATCCATGAGAACTTAAATCAGAGAATAGCATCTAAGAATTCGATTAATGTTAGTCATTATCACTATCAAAATGCTCCAAAAGAAAAAAGGAAATAACAAAAACTCCTCTTCAGAGTGACAGAGAATGTTCTGAAGAGGAGATGGCAGCAGGGGGGCTGGTCTTGAATAGCTAGCAGGAGTGCTCCAAGCAGGGAAGGTGAAGGAGGAACCCAGAAAACAGCCTGAGCAAAGGCACAGAGAAGTTAATAATGACGATAACGAGAATAATAGTCATCATCCATCACATTGAGAGAAAACAGTTGGAAATGTCCTATAGGCTCTAGGAACTATGAACTGGAGTTCAGCTGAGAAAGTATAAGCCAGAGAACTTCATCAATGCATTTGGGGTTACTGAGAACAATACAGCAGAGGAAGGGTGTATGGTGTGAGCAAACCGTAAACAGATCCCCTAGAAAAACAACATCAAAAGGCAGGAGGAACCAGAAAAGGAAGCCCATGAAGAAAGCTTAGAGAGGCAAGAGCCTATGAAATAAAAGAGCCTGAGAAGGGGAAGAGTTTCAATAAGGAGTGGCTGGTCAACCGTGTCAAACGTTGCATAAATGTCAAGCAGGGTGACAAGGAAGAGTGGGGCCACTGAACGGGCCAATTGGGAGGATACTGGTGAGAAAGCATTTTTAATTGCATGGTGTTGGTGTAAGCCAGACTGTAACGGGTTGAGGAATTAATGAGATGTGACGACACCAAGTATTGACTAAGTATAGACCTCTTTCAAGAAGTCTAATGATTAAAAAAGTGAGAGAAACCAGTCTCATAGAAACTAGAAGACATTAATTTTTAAATGTCCAAATAAGCAAAATTCACTTTCGGTTAAAAAAAAAAGGAGTGGGGGGCTGGGTAAACTTCCCAAGGCAGCCAGAAAACTACAGGGAGAAAAAAAATGAAAAAAAAAAAAAAAAACCCTCAATACTTTGCTAAAATGGGATTTTAGGGGATTAGAATAAAGGTCGGGGTAGGGGGTGGAGGGGTGAAAGTTGGAAAACAGACAATTTTCAATGACTAGGAAATTAAAATTCCAAAAAACAGGAAAGAGAAGAGAAGAGAGTAAACACAATCCTATGGATCTGTTGGAAGAGCAAGAGGCAAGATAAACTGCCCCAAAAGAAAGCGATCCAAACCAAAAAGCACTCCTCTCTATCCCTCAGACTGAACCAGGGACGCAGAGTCAGCAGAGAACCTGGTCCCTGTTAGAACTGTTCTGACTCCTGTATGCTAAAGAGTCCTCAGTTCTGAGTCATGGGCAAACAGCCCAACATCAAGGCTCACAACGGCAGCGACAGAGATTTGTCTCTAGCCAGAGTTAGGGTCCCCTTTAACCAGAGCCAGACTCCAGGTCCTGTCTCAGAATATTCGTCCACCTAAGGCAGTCTGCCAAAAAGTAAACCTTTTTTGTCATAAATAAGCATGAGAAATTTGAGAGAAATATAGGAGAAGACTTCCAGGCATATGAATGATTGGATTTTGGAATAAAAGAGAATACTGGAGTTTTTTTTTCTGGAATATCTAGAAAAATCTGCCTTGAAATGTTTCAATCAGCTCTTGGATCACAGGCCAAGTGTTTTTAGAAAATATAATCAGTTGCTGTACTCTGTGGTTCCCAGTTCCCACATGTGTAGAAGAAGGAAGATTAGATTAGTTTTAAGTCCCTCCAGCTCTGAACATTGTGAAATTTCATGATTCTCTCCTTTGCACTTCCTTCATTTTCACAGGAATATGTGTCCCTAGCACAATGCTGATGCCCTATCTTCCTAACCATATTGTTAGCCCCAATTTGGTTTTGGTTTCCTTCTTTTGTCTAAAAGGAGTTAGTAAATGTGTTAAAAGATAAGACAGTTTTAGGACACCCTGGGTGAGGCCGGTTCTTATCCAACCACGAGGCTTTTATGTGGAAAACACCCCTTAACTAGGCTGAACCCACTGGCTTGAAATAAACATTTTGATGAAACCTTCTGTAAAGAAGAACTGGTTCTTACATGAAGAAATTAATGCCTACACCCCAGTGCAATAGTGAATTCCTTCCTGAAACATTTTCTTATTGTTATGTAAACATAACCTAAGTGAGTCTGTCAAAGATAATTGCTAATATTCTCCTAACCCTGTGGCTTGGGGAAGAATAAAAGGAGATGGAAACTGTTAAAAGGGGACACAGTGGCAAGGGGGGAAGGACCAGTTTACATGCCACAACCAAATGTATCTTTTGTAGGCCAGAGACTCTGAGAAATTATTTTTATGCCTGGTTTCTATTTCTGTTTCTATTCTGGTTACTAAGTGGATAGATGCTTTCTCAGTCTCTTTGAGTACCTTTTTCTTTGTGTTATGAGTATGTGTGTTAGAATACCTTTTGCGTCTTGAAGTAAATGTGGACAAAACTCCTATCTAAGTCAAGAGAACATTTAAATTGTGAATATATAATTTTTAGAGATGAGAACATTTTATTTTTAGTGCCTTTTAATCTATTCTCACCATATTCTATTTTGCTAATTTCTTTCATAGAAAAAGAGCTAAGGATTGGCTTTTGATCAACTTCAAAGCAAAGTAGAAGGTCTTATCTAGGAACACACAATTAGGCAAATTATAGGATTTCAGTGTTTATGGAATGGCTGACACATGCACAGACCCCCGTATGAGACTTGGTGTCTGTCTCAAACCAGAGAAGTGGGCTGACTCCTCCAGGTTACAAAGGATTTGCCCTGTTCCTGCTGCCCCTTAAACCACCTGAGATGCTTAGAGATCACCACAATCCATGACGGAAATTCTCTTGCATCCTATCAGCCAGCACGCTTTGAAGGAAAGGCCCCCAGGTATAAGATGTGGGGCTTTCCTCTGTAGAGCTGGCTCTTTTCAAACCATTTGGGCTACTCTGTCTGTGACTGCCCTTTCAGAAAAATTTCATGTTTAACAAGCACTGGAAAAAAAAAAAGTGAAAACAAACAAACAACAACAACAACAACAAAAACCCACCAACCTGGAAGGTGATCATGCTCTAACACTAACCTGCAGAATTTTAAACTCTGGCCAAGATTCTAGTGTTTTGCCTCTGACTTGCCGGGAGACCTTAACACACCAGCAAAACATCTTGGTGACTTAGTTTACCTCCTCGTGAAACATTTGCCTAGTCCTTGGGGTTGCAAAAGAAAATCTCTTCAGAGTGTTATGAACTTCCACATTTGCATAATCTTTCTCTAGCATTTAAAGTTTGTTGAGCTAATCCAGATGGGGACATGTAGCAAAATCAGAATTCAAATGAACCCAGTGGAAATGAATTGCTATTATTGTGTTAGGAATGAGGCTGTACCAAACTGAGTTATCTTAGTGAAGAAGAGCAGCCTGCACACCCTCCGTGAGATGTTGCAGTTTCTGGTGGGAGTTTTTGTTTGTTATTCCTGTTGAGTGACTCCTTAACAGAACACACGTGTAAGACCAATGTGAGACAAAGCAGGTTTTGGCGGTAATTTTTCTTATATTCTAATTGGGGGAAATAGTTTGAGCCCAACGGGATGTCACTGAGTGCAAACACAAACCTGGAGCAGGGCCCGTTGGGCATGAATCTCAGGGGCTATCAATCTACAACCTTCAATTTGTAAATATGCAGGAGACTGAGTCAGTAGAAAAAAAAATAATTTTAAACATCTGTGGTATTCTTTCTGTTCCACATTAATTACACTGCTTGTTTGCTGATGCTGACCAGAATTTTCAATCTTCAGATGCTATGCTAGGAACGTCACAAGTATTTTTCTATGTGTTTATCACTTATGTCTCTTGAAACTTTATCTGTGCCAGAGTCTGTCTTTTATCATTTATTTTAAGTCCCAATTTTGTTCTTTGGCTTACCCGCCCTAGACTTCTTGTTTTTCCTTTTATGCTGAGCAATAGGCAACTCTTTTTTTTTCAAGTATTTATTATAACTTTGAAGAGATACCTTGTTAATACACAGTCCCACACACATACACATCATTCAGTCAAAATGATGATATAAATGAAAATCTAAATATGCTGTTTAATCATTTGGAGAGATTGATAATTACTCTCAATCAGCTAGGATTGTTCTGACAGTTCAAAGAATTATAAATGAGAGACCAATTTGTTAATAGATTGTGCGCAATCCTTTTCTGTGTGTGGGGAAAGATATTGGGAAGGGCATTTTAGAAACTGCTATTCAGCCTTCATACCATACCCCTGTGAAGCCCATACTCTCTCCCTGAGTCAGCCAAGAGTCCAACGGCTAAAATTATCATCCTACAACCCATGAAGGTCCATTTCCTGAGCTGAATCCATGGTAGTTTTAAACAGAGAAGAATCACAAAGGTTTTTTTTTTTTTTTTTTTTTCTAAAGCAGCCCAATTTGGAAATAAGAAATGGGCAGGTCCTTTGCAACACGTAAAGCTGCCATAATCCCCACCTCCAAGTCCATTCTGCCTTGAGTGTCGGTCTCCCTTCTCTTGCCTCTCTCCCGCAACCAATGTCTCATACATGTCTTCTGTGGCCCCAAAGTGACCAAAGAGCCCCTGTTTTGGAGACTCAAGCTCCCGTCCCTCACTCTAGCCCCAAGAGCTTCCCCTCAGACTCCAGCCTGCTCCGCTGATCTTCCTTTCCTCTGTGCCAAACCCTCGAGGCGTTGGCCAGTGTTGGGTTTCTTTTTAACCTTGCTGCAATCTACTTAATTTCCTGCAGTTTTCTCTCTTCTGGCTGAGGCAGTCTACACAGCAGCTCAAGTCCTTCCTCCTCCTAATGGTAAGCCCACAAGCCATTTTTGTTTTGTGGGTTTTACTGAGAATCACCAAGGAATAAAAAGAGAAAATAACCAAAGAACCCACATGGAAGAGACGTGACTATACAAGAACTCTTACATAATTGCTTAGTTCAACAATAACCATTTATTGATCACTTCCTACATGTTGAGCACTGCCCTCTAGGATCTAATAGTTATTGTTTCTGGGATGATCTTGGAAGTCCTGTTGCCCACTCACTTCCCTTGGCAAATAGCTGACTAACCTCTCCTTCTCTCAACAAGGAGGGCAAAATAAAAACTAGACAGCGCTCGCTCCTTGGGTAGTTAGGTTTCTCAGCTCTTCAGGTGGATAGCATATGTGTCACTGGTCTACTACCCTATAGATATTAAGATCATGACATAAACTAAATTAAAACATACACACACAAGATGTAATTAGATTAGAATTCTTTGCCATTGAGACTATTGTGAAAACTCAGAATATCTGCTCATACTCATACTCACCCTGCCTGTTCCCCTCCTACTATTGTGTTTTGACCAATGAGGGCTTTTTCCTAGAATCCAATAATTTAGCAACTCTCACTGATAGGATCATAAACTGGCTCTCTGAAAAGGACAAACAAACAGAATGCCCTGATTCACACACAGTGTTTGCTGATTCTTTTTTTTTTTAATCCCACCACGACCCCCACCTGCCGCTACTTTCCTCCCTTGGTGTCCATACATTTGTTCTCTACATCTGTGTCTCTATTTCTGCCCTGCAAACTGGTTCATCTGTACCATTTTTCTAGGTTCCACATATATGCGTTAATATACGATATTTGTTTTTCTCTTTCTGACTTACTTCACTCTGTATGACAGTCTCTAGATCCATCCACGACTCAACAAAATGACCCAATTTCATTCCTTTTTATGGCTGAATAATATTCCATTGTATATATGCACCACATCTTCTTTATCCATTCGTCTGTCGATGGGCATTTACGTTGCTTCCATGACCTGGCTATTGTAAATAGTGCTGCAATGAACACTGGGGTGCATGTGTCTTTTTGAATTATGGTTTTCTCTGGTATATGCCCAGTAGTGGGATTGCTGGGTTGTATGGTAGTTCTATTTTTAGTTTCTTAAGGAACCTCCATACTGTACGCCATAGTGGCTGCATCAATTCACATTCCCACCAACAGTGCAGGAGGGTTCCCTTTTCTCCACACCCTCTCCAGCATTTGTTGTTTGTAGATTTTCTGATGATGCCCATTCTAACTGGTGGGAGGTGATACCTCACACTGTAGTTCTGATTTGCATTTCTCTAATAATTAGTGATGTTGAGCAGCTTTCATGTGCTTCTTGGCCATCTGTATGTCTTCTTTGGAGAAATGTCTATTTAGGTCTTCTGCCCATTTTTGGATTGGGTTGTTTCTTTAATATTGAGCTGCATGAGCTATTTATATATTTTGGAGATTAATCCTTTGTCCATGGATTCGTTTGCAAATATTTTCTCCCATTTGGCAGGTTGTCTTTTCATCTCGCTTATAGTTTCCTTTGCTGTGCAAAAGCTTTTAAGTTTCATTAGGTCCCAGTTTTTTGTTTTTTTGTTTTTATTTCCATTACTCTAGGAGGTGGGTCAAAAAAGATCTTGCTGTGATTTATGTCAAAGGGTGTTCTTCCTATGTTTTCTTCTAAGAGTTTTAAAGTCTTACATTTAGGTCCTTAATCCATTTTGAGTTTATTTTGTGTATGGTGTTAGGGAGTGTTCTAATTTCATTCTTTTACGTGTAGCTGTCCAGTTTTCCCAGCATCACTTATGAAAGAGACTGTCTTTTCTCCATTGTATATTCTTGCCTCCTTTGTCACAGATTAGTTGACTATAGGTGCATGGGTTTATCTCTGGGCTTTCTATCCTGTTCCATTGATCTATATTTCTGTTTTTGTGCCAGTACCATATTACCTTGATTACTGTAGCTTTGTAGTATAGTCTGAAGTCAGGGAGTCTGATTCCTCCAGCTCCATTTTTTTTCCCTCAAGATTGCTTTGGCTATTTGGGGTCTTTTGTATCTCTATACACGTTTTAAGACTTTTTGTTCTAGTTCTGTAAAAAATGCTATTGGTAATTTGATAGGGACTGCATTGAATCTGTAGATTACTTTGGGTAGTATGGTCATTTTCACGATATTGATTCTTCCAATCCAAGAACATGGTATATCTCTCCATCTGTTTGTATCATCCTTGATTTCCTTCATCAGTGTCTTAATAGTTTTCTGAGTACAGGTTTTTTACGTCTTTAGATAGGTTTATTCCTAGGTATTTTATCCTTTTTGTGTTTGCTGATTTCTGTGATGTAAATACTTCCACCAACTAGCAGGCAAGAGTTCTCACAAGCCAGTCAGAACCAGTTCTAGTATATCATTTATCCTTCCAGTCTTTTATCAAAACTGGCTCTGTGTCTCATCTCCCAAAGACTGTTTTGGAATTGCCTCTCATTTGGAAAAGCAATACGATAAGTAAATCCCAGCAGAATGTTAATGGCTGCATGAAAAAGGCTCAATGGGTAAACCCTGGAAGTGGTGTCTGCCTTGTCATGGGGGCTCCTGGAAAAGGGCCTCAACTCAGTGGATGAAATCTACTATCAGAAATGGCAGGGGTCCCCCCCATGCTACGGGTGCACCCTTGGTGGCAGTAAAAGCAGGGACAAAAGAAAGCCATGCTGAATGCCAGGAAGGGCACAAAGTAGCTAACAGTACAAACTCTGAAGTTTGAATGCCAAGGTTTGTGATATTGGGCAAGTTACCTGACCTCTCTATGCCCAAAGTTCTTCATTTGTAAAATGTGGATAGTAATGTTGTATTTCATGGAATCTAAGCTATCCTCTATTGCAAAACATACAAATATTTTATGTTCCATTAAGAAATTTTGAAATGTTGCCAATTAAACTTACATGCCATCAAAAGTAAGACGCATTCCAGTTTCACAGATGCTAAAATGTGAGAGAAAATATGTTTTAGAATCAATGAATTATGGTTGTACCTTCCTCATAGTGTTGTTGGAAAGACTAAATGAGTTGATACATGTAAAATGCTTAGAACAGAGCCTGACACCTTGTAGGCACTATGATTTTGCAATTATAGATTTTGCTATTATAGATCATTATTATTACAAAGAGATTAATGAAAATTAAAAAGATGCAAAATATCTGATTCAAACATGAAAACTTCAGATGTCCTTATAAGACTAAGTATGAACTAAAGTGGTTCCAAAGCAGCATTTTTCAAGCTGTTCTTCTTATAACCACATGGGTCTAGGGGACTGCAATAAAATAGAAGTAAAGGTGGAGGTAAGGGTGAAGTGAAGGCTAAGGGAGAGAAATTCTCAGTCACCTAATTCGAAACTCAACCAAAAGAGCTTGATTTTTATCAACCAAATGCACTGGAGTTCAAGGTAAGGTTTCATTTTAATTGTGTGTTTGTACTTAAATATACACACATATATAGGTTGTGCCCTGCTTAAAAAACACTTGCCCCCTGGTAGATAGGGACATTGACAGAGGCATAGGGATGGCCTTTCCCAGTAGTAGACTAGTTCTCACTCAAATTCACAGATCCCTGAGTCCAGAAAGTTCTCTCTCAGGTCAGCAGGCATGAGCTATTACCTTCCCTGCTCTCCAGCAGCCCTGCAGTCTCTTCTGACCGTGCCCTCTGCCAGACCATGCCCATCACCCCTACACCATTTCTGTCTTGACTGGAGCTATTCAAATGTTCAAGTCCAGGAAGCCAGGACCTAGCAAGAAATCTGAATATGATAGCAAAGTTTATACCCGAAACGTCTCTCTAGAAGTTTCCTTAGCTCTTACTTTTTAGGACTCACCTTGGCTACACACTGCTTTAGCAATCATCTGTCAGACTGATTTCCAAAACCACTCATAGACCTCTCAGAACCAAATATTCTAAACAGGAGATGAAGGATAAAACTTAACACATTTTTGAACAGAGGCTTAAAAATCTCCTTAAAAGTACTCACAGTCTCCCTTGAGATCCGGGTGAATGAAAAAAATATATATGAAAAATGAGTGGGGAAAAACAAAGAAAATATAAAAAGCTATTGCACTGTGATTCCAACTTTATAACAAATGTATATAAATATGAAAAATAATACCTAAAGATGAAAATAGTTGTTTTGAGGTACTGTGAAAGGAGGAGATTAAAAATAATTCTATATTCTTGTTTGATTTGTTTTGATTTTTTAAACTAAAAATGTCAAAACACCTCTTATACATTCATTCAGTAACTGTTTACTGTGCAGGTAATTTTCATTTACCTTTGTTTGCTCCATCCCACCTTCATCTTTTCTTCATTTCTCTCATGTCCTCAGGTGACATGATATTAAGCCCTTTAATATCTGTCCCTTAGGTGTATACGCTTGACCTATCCAATCAGGATCTATCATGGCAAAGGACTGTCTATTTTTTCTCTATAAACCTTAGCAACTCCCCTCCCATGGATAGTATAATACTTGAGTTACAGAAAACAAGTTCAAGATTACAAGTTCAGCCAACATACCAGATGAATTACAGAAAAGACTCTTCATGCTTTCCCCCACTAGAGCTGGTGTCCCCCAAGACAGTACAAAGAACATCTGAACTTCAGGGCCGTTGTTTTTTTTAAAATGCTTGTATTCATTTAGGATAAGAACAGTGTACCAATCAAGCTTCAATTAGAGAAGAAGAACTACCATGAGTGACATTGAAAAGGGATTATTATCAGGGCTAAACTTGACACAAGTATGGGAATTGGTGGAAAAGGAAGTCTATGGAAGTTGCGTCTGCGACTGGCATTGGTCATGAAGTCGCTGTGGACCTGGGCCGGCGATCGGGAAGGTCATCTGGACAGGAAGGAGGGGAGAGCAAGGACAAACTAGAACCTGAGACCCATGAGGACAAACTGGAGCTCATACCTGTCCTTCACTGCCCCAAGCTCAGTGATGAGGCGGTCTGCACGGTAAGACCAGCAAGTCACTATGGCGTTGCGTGTAAATCTGGCTCAGGACTCAGAGAGGCGGAGGGAGGGTCTGCTCTTTGCTGTAGGAGCTGTGGCTTTGGGCGGGGGGGGGGTCCATAAGGTGAGTTAGCAGATCAGCATCAAAAGGCACGACCCACCATTGTGCCCGGAGTTCTATACCCACCTTCCACGGGTAAACAATGGCTGCTGCTTCACTTTCACCTTCCAAATCTTGTTTAAATTTATCTTGTGCTCAATAGTAACCTGGAGCCATACAGGCGAAAGAGGCTATGGGAAACATTGTTCCAGTTTACCAAATTGAATAAAGCCACACAATAGATCTCTCCATTTCCCTCCCTAGAATGAGTCTGTAGAAACAACTGCTACAGTAATTCTAAATTCAATTTAATCCTAGGCTTGGCACCTAATCTCAAGACCCTGGAATTTCCAAAAGATTTTCTAAAAGGACTCACACTTATAACCAAATGTAGGGATGGAGAAGTCAACACAAAGGGAGATCCTTATAGAAAAAGGATAGAGATCAAGGATTCAAACTGGGAACTATTTGAAATTACACTAATGCCTTCTATTGCATAAAGAGCAACTACCAGTAATGTACTAAGGAATTTTCCAATGCCTTAATCTTCCCTGTTACTCACCCACCCCCTGCCAAAAAAATAAAAACCAAAGCAACCCACAGAGAATCAAGGCGAGAAGGAGCAAGTTGCTCTCCGCATGAAGAAACCATTTGTGTATACATTACAAGAAGCTGCAGCCAAACATTTACAGAGTACCTAACTAGTTCCTCTCATGGGCTAGACACTGTGCTGATACAGCATCCTACGTGGGGTGTCTTAAGGGAGGATTGGGACAAAGGTCAAGTCAGCTCTCAATATGTTTGAATAGAGAGCTTCTAGACAACAGTCTCGCACCTAAGCAAAATGCTGGCCACTGGCCCTGAGCCCGGGCTTGGCCAAGGGCAGGTGCAGACAACTGACACCAGGAGCCTTCTCTCAGAGAAAACCCCTGCAGAAGCCCCACCACCAGAGTGCACCTGAGACCTTTAGACTGAAAATTGTGTGCCCAGCTGCAAGCATCATCATCTTCATCATCATCCGCATCATCACCCTCATCATCATTGTCATAACTACGGTAAACAGCAGGACTTCTGTCTTCCTACAGAGACATGCAGTCCAGCCAAACCTATTGGGGTAGAGCAACTGCCAGTCATAGACCTCTGCACAGTGGCTGAGTGACCGGATGAGGGCCAGAGAGCTCTCTACTTTTGTTTCTCCCACCTGGTAGAATAAGAACACTGTGCTGCACTGGTAAAGGCCACTGCTGTGCCTCTTCCCTTTCCAACAGGCAGGCTGAGTGAACATCATTATTTTGGAAACATGACATTTTTTACATTCGTGAGTTGGGTTGGGTTTTGTTTTGCTGGGGTTGTTTCCTGTATAATGATTATTCACATACACCTGATTAACCATCTGTCAAATTAAAAGTCAAGGGCCTCCCGTCAGGAATTTTGAGGATTTATTTTCTCCACCACAGAGGGCTCATAAGGAGTTCCTGTTAGAACCAGCTGGGTCACCACGGCTGACTGCATGCTCACAATTGCCACCACTGTCCTTTTCACCACTTCTTAGAGTCTAGGCAGGTACCTGGGAAGTCTGACTCCACTGTGGGATATTCAAGTTGAGAAAATGGTCTCACCTCTCTCCCATTTGGATACAGAGGGTCACAATAACATCTATCCTATTAACCTCAATTAGGTTTATTTGACTCTCTGCTTTTATTCTAAAACAGCTAGTCAGAAGCTTGACCTGCTGTGGATCACACATTGTCCTATATAAATTAATTGGTAATGCCAAAAATGTGCCTAATAATGGATTTTTAGTAGGCATTAAAGAAATACAATCAAGTGAAAGCAGCTGTATTGAAACATTCATATAAACTCTAGTCAATACACTTGGTTTCTCCGTTATTCCTCCATGACAAACCAATAGGTATTAAATGTGTGTATATTAAGTAGTAACAATTCTTCAGGTTAAGTGAAAACTCTAGTCATTTCAATATTTCACTAACCTACAAGCAGCTGACTTTTAAATTCATCTAATTTTTGTGTGTGTGTGCGGTACGCAGGCCTGTCACTGTTGTGGCCTCTCCCGTCACGGAGCACAGGCTCCGGATGCACAGGCTCAGCGGCCATGGCTCACGGGCCCAGCCGCTCCGCGGCATGTGGGATGTTCCCGGACCGGGGCACGAACCACTGCGCCACCAGGGAAGCCCCATCTAATTTTTATTAGTGATTATGATGATATATAAAACTGTGCTCATCAGTATAAAATAGATCCATTTAATTCATCAGGACTTTATACCTTTATAAATTTTATAAAATATGAGTACTTATTTAATAGCATTTTCTGCTACGCTTCACTAGAGAATAAAAATTCTATTTTTGAAATATTGTATTTGTTTATTTGTCCTGTTGTCTAGTCTCAAAATTCTCTGACAAAAAAAATATATATATATTGCCCTCAATAATAAAACATACATATTCATAATTTGAAAACATGACAATGAAGAAATGATTGCACTTATATTTCTTCAGTATAATACAAATGTTATACCATCACTAAAAATTTGCTGTATGATGTAGAGAACAAACGTATGGACACCAAGGGGGAAAAGCGCCGGGGGAGTGGGGTGTGATGAACTGGGAGATTGGGATTGACATGTATACGCTGATGTGTATAAAAGAGATAACTAATAAGAACCTGATGTATAAAAAATAAATAAAGTTTAAAAAAAATTGCTGTTGCCAGGAGCTGTGCTAAGCATGTTACCAAAACGCAAGTCCATGTGCCTGACGCACTGTGAGGCCAAACAATACCAAAACGCCTGAGCTTGGAACAGAGAAATGTTTATTGCAGGGCCATGCAAGGAGAGGGCTGGCTCATGCCTTAAAAAGAACCCCAAACTCCCTGAAAGCTTTCAGCAAAGCCCTCTTATAGGAAAGGTGAGGGAGGGGCATAGGTAGCTGTTGCAAACTTCTCTGTGTCAGATCCTTTGTTCTTGAGGTCAGGTCAAGGTCAGGTAAAGATGTTCCTGTAAATCTCCACCAAACAAATGTTACTCTCTGTTCTGACAAGAAAGGGGAAGGTCCCAAGGCACAACTTTCACCCTTCAAGGTCCAGGCCTGGCTCAGAGAAGGGGGTCCCTGTGCCGGGGGGCGGGGGGCGGTTACCCTGTCCCGGAGCGTGCGTCCAGCACCCAGTCTGGCTCCTCCGGCCAGTGCCCAGGCTGAAGAGGCGGATCTCAGTTGGTGGCTCCCTCAGGGCCAGGTCCCCAGACCCTGCCCCGCTGTCACCAATGAGGGAGCCAGGCGCCCAGGACCCAGCTGGCCCTCAGGCTCCTGAGGCTGCGCAAATGGTGGGGGCCAGGTCCCCCAGACTGTGTCCCATGCAGACTGCCGCTGCCGTTATTAGGTCGCAGAGGCAGGGAGAGGGGAGAGGTTCACCGCTGCCTCAGGGCCTGCGCCCGGCCAGTGGGCGGTCTTGGCAAGGACTTCGGAGCCCTGCAGGACACACCCCCAGCCTGTTCCCTGGGCGCCCCCAGCTCACGCGCCAGCCCGAGGCCAGGTGAGCTGGAGGGCCCCGAGGAGAAGGCCGGGATCTGCCACTTACCTCACTCTCCACCCGATGACCACCACTGCACTGATGGTTGGCTCAAAAATGCCCCTCTAACGAGCGCCCATTGACACTTGCTCGCTTGGGGGAGGGGCCCCCTGTGGCGCCGACCAATGGCTGAGCAGAACCTCTAACGTGGCTCTAACCCTCCGGCATTAATGGTCTCCCGGTAACCTTGCCGGGTAACACGGTGGGCGGGGGGCGGGTACCGGCTGGCAGCGGTGGCTGAGCGCTAAGGGCTGCGCACCGCCGCGCTCTATCGCAAGGGCATTATGTCTATTAGCTCATAACACTCCTAACTGTAAGTAATATTGGTATTAGGCCCATTTCATGCATGAAAAACATAAGATGTAGAGGTAAAGCAAATATTTAAGCCCACCCAATGGTAAGTGGTACATAGGGGATTTCAGCTACAATTCTGATTCTAGAGTCTGAGCTCTTGGCAACCCAGCTATGCTAGCGATAAACTAGTGATCCTTCACTTTTAGGGGGTTATGGATCACTGAGAATCTGGTTAAAGTTATGGAAACACTCCTCCGAAAAATGCACATACACACACACACACACACACATATACACACACACTTTCACTAATTACAGTTTCAGAGGTTCTGTAGACCTCCTTGAAGACCATCCAGAGTTTCCCTTGTGGTTCATAAGCCCCAAATTATGGAACTCCAATTTACGTATTTCCTTAAGGATCAATGTATGGGAATTTAATTGTTGTCTAATTAAGGAGCTGTAAATGAAAACATTACATGAACGTGGAGAAAGAGTGACCTGGACACTTGAACACAGGAAAGCCCTATCAATGCCAGAGCAGGGAGTCAGAGTTCAGGAGTCCTACCTTAAGGGTGCCTGTGTTACACTCTTCTAGTTACCGAAAAGAAATGAGGGAGGGGTGGCTGTCAGAAAGACACACACTGGAGAAAGAACCTCTCAGAACCAAAACAGAAACTGCGGTTGGCCCAGACCTTTCTGAGCGTGAAATTGGACCAGAAGATTGTGCAGGTCTGAGACAGCCTTCCAGACCACAGCAGCAGGAACGTGTGGGCTTGACGCCAGCGGTCTTTCTCTCCTCGTCCACTCTGTTCTCTTTTTTCTCACCTGCTTACTCTTTACTCCAGATCGTCTATCTCATCCCTCAGGGACTCCTATGTGTACGTATAGCCTCTTAATTTTTGCAAACTCCAGTTTCTGCCTCCTCATCACTTCAGGCTGCCGTGACCCCTCATGGTTCTAACCTTACCTCAGGGCTCCTCTTGTGTGTTTTCAGCTACTGTTTCTACCATTGGAATGAATGGGGTTGGTTGCCCCATTCTTGCAGTATTTCCCAGTTCAAGAGGCTGATTGCAGCTAATGATTTTTGTATGAGGTCATGCCACGGGTTTGTAACCAGCCTACAGTTTGGTTGTGCTTGTGACAGATGCCACACAATCCAAACAGCTGCAGCTGGTGGCAAAGAGGGTAAGGGACTCCTCTATGGAAATGAATATACCCCTGCCTAGGCATGCTTTCCTTGTTAGAAGATGTGATCGGGGAATTTCCTGTAGACAGGTATAGTGATAAACTATCTAGTCTTGAGATAGGCTGGCTGTGGGAGACACCAGTGGACTTTCCACGTTTCGAACTAGGTCCTCCATACCGTTAGGTGGGTGTGTGTTTAGATAGGGATTAATGGCCCTAGGAGTCCTCACTGCCGATGAAAGGCCAGGAGTTGGAGGAAACCTCTGGATCTGAGACCAGCCAGGCATGCGCCTCAGTTGCATGCCATCCAGGAGATGTGTGCCCAGAGATTTTTGTGCCAAGCTTCAGGACACACCAAACTTCCCGGTACATTTCACTGGTTGCTCACTGAGCTTTTTAAGGAGGAAGTAGCTTAACGGGCACTGTGACACATGCACTATAATAGAGTAACAGAGCTAGACAGAACATTGAACACCACCTATTCTACCCGCATATCTATGGAGCGGGAGGCCGAGCCTGAGAGGAGCTACGTGCTGAAAGAAAAGCACATAGAGAGCTGGCGGTGAGGCCCTGATTTCCAGTCCACTTCTCCCTGTATCATCCCTGGATTGTGAGCCACGTTGGCTCTTCATTCCCTTGCTGTCACTGAGCACTACCAATCTGTGGTGAAATAGAAAAATAGAAAAGCCTGTAAAACAATATCTCATGCTATAAAGATTCAATCCCAATTTGTCTATATCTATAGGGTCTCTCTAGCCACAGATAGATGATTTATCGGAAATAATCCTAGATTAGAACACTCACTGTGTCACTCTTAGACATGTGAGTTAACCTCTATTTCTTCTTCCGAGAAATAGCAATTCATTATGCACTCATCATTTATCTAACAAACATTAACTGGATGTCTGCTACATTCCAGACTCTGAGAGTAAAATGATGTCGATCAATTGTCTTGTTCCTCAAAGAGATTTTACACTCTAGTAGGGGAGTGTAAGAGAACTTACACCCAAGGGATATGGAGGCGAACGGGGAAGGGGACAACGAACCCGTGCCTGGAAGTGGGTCAGTATAAACTTGCCAGATGGACACTTGAAATTCGAAGGTGCAGGTAGAGGAAGAGTTGGGCAAGCAGGGACCAGGGCTGGGCAGGCAGATGAGGGAAGGTACTGCACATCTGGAGAAGATGTGTGGTATGACTGAAGCACAAGGTTCAAGGGGAAGACAGGGTGGGAAGGGCAAGAGATGAGGCTGGCAAGTAAGCAGTGTCCTGGTGTCAACTTCACAGGCCATCCTCTCGGTTTACCCACTGGCCATGAGATATATAGCCAGACTTTTACTCTGGAAAATTATCATAATGGCTATAGGAGAATGTGTATCAAGAGCTAAGACTGGAAGCATGCAAACAAGTTAGGAGCCCACTGCAGTAATTTAGGAGAGAGATGATGGTATCCTGACTTACGGCAGCAGCGTGGGACCAGAGAGAAGTGGGAATGTTCTAGACATTTTAAAAAGCTATCATTTGAAGGGCTTGGAGATTGACCGTAGGCTGTGTGGAGTGTGGAATGTGAGTGGAGAGGGAGAAATAGAGGCTGCAGCCACAGCGGGGGAGCAGGCACTAGGAGGTTTGGTTTGGGACATTTAAGGAAAGTTGCGGCGGAACAGCCAAGTGTAAAGTCCTGTGGAAAACTGGACAGAAGATCCAGAGTTCAACAGAGAGTTTGGCTAGGAATATAACAATCAGCATATATATGTACGTGGGACTCAAAACATAAAGAAAGAAGGGCTGTCAGAATTACACGGGGAGATTTTTCCAACTACACATACCATCCCCGTGAAATTCTCCAATGCCTTTCCTCCTACCCCCCTGCACCCCGCTCCAATTCTTGAGGGTGTCAGCCATGAGTCCAGTAAATCATTTCCACCATCATATAAAGGAAGCAGAGGAAAGCGGGAGACAACACCTTTAGGGACACTGACATTTAAGGGATGGGCTGAAAGAGAAGAGTGACAGCAGGTCCTGAGGAGCATCAAGGGAGATGGAGAGAAAACTATGAGCACAAAGTCTTACAGAGGCCAGGAGAGGAGAGAATGTCAAAGAGGAGGACATGGCCAATCGTGCCAAACGTGGTACAGAGATCACATGAAACAGACCCCAAAATCGTTAACCCTCTCTGCACCACACCACAGAGCTATAACGAAAACCAAATAAGGTCCTGTAGGTGTGGGTACTTTCTAAAATACAGAATATTATACAGCATGAGCAGTTATTATAACTTAAGACTCCATTCAGTTCCCACCAACTCTAGGAGTCCCTCCCTGGACCCTCCAGGTCACCCTCCTGAGGTTCTCTCAACACCAAGTTTAGTTGGTCTGTACCCAGGGCAGGGGCTGTGTTCAGTTTGCCTTCACCCAGTACCAGAACGGTGCCCAGCCTAAAGAACATGGGGAACATGTGCTCGTGGAACGAATGAGTGGTTAGGATTACTTCACTGCATCCCATATTTCTCTTCAATGTGGAAAAGATCCAGATTCAGATTTATTTATTTATTTATTTTGGCCACTCTGCATGGTTTGCAGGATCTTAGTTCCCCGACCAGGGATCGAATCCACGTCCCCTGCAATGGGAGCACACAGTACTAACCATTAGACTGCCAAGAAATTCCCAGATGGTTTTTTTTTTAATAGAATCTAATATGCTTATTTCTTTTTCTTGGCGCATCCCTATTTCCGTTTTATTTTATGCCCTCACAGTTTAAAAAAAAAACAAACTAATCAGCTCCTTATAGTTATGAAGAAAGATATATATATAATTATTTCCTATATACAAAACTGATTTCCTAGAGAAATCAAATACATAAAAAACTATTTCCTCCTCCTCCTATCTCCCTTTCTGCTATTGGGCGCCTTGTATCTCTCCAGAGCCCATATTTGTTGTCTGATTTCCAGCATGTTCATATCCAAATCAATCTGAACTAATTTTGCAAGTAAAATGTTTTGAGAGCTCACCCTAAGTGCTTTCCTAAATTCTAAACACTTAACATCTGCTTGGCTGGACTCAATTCCTAGTCTTGTAAGTCTTCCTATATCCACCAATTTGACTTGTCATAATTTATCATTTCAAAATCTATATTATTTATTGCTTGATTACAATATCACAGGTGTTCTATACTATTCGTGTTTCCTTCAATTTTTCTTATATTCTCTTGCGAAATCGTCATATCTAATTTACCAGGAGGTCATTTCTACTCTTTTTCCAGCTTTTGCAAACTTTTTCCTGAATCTGCTCCTAGCTCCAGGGTGCATGTTTAAGGGTGATAAACTCGGGAAATTTATCTTCCAGACTTGGAGATTTTCAGGGCATTTACATTTCAGAGACCTACTTTCCATAAGCAGATATTTTTACAAGGTGTTTCTGACTAATCATCTCTTCTTTATTCTCAGGGGTTTATTCAGTTTTCCATAGGCGGAGGTGAGCTTTTCTGTACTTAGAGCTTTCCCCCTCCCCCTGCCACACTCGTTATGGACATACCCTCTCCTGCAGTGTACTGGCCTTCCTCTTCCTCCTTTCATACCCAACAAGAGAGAGAGAACAGCCCCACCCTGCAACCTTTGGTCAGAGCCATCTATTGCTTTCAGCCTCACTACCCACCCCTTTCAACTTCAGGACTGGATAACAGCAGATAGGAAAGGGGAGCTGGTGGTTGCCAAGCAAGTATCATAGTAATGAGAATAAGTTTAGGAGACTATGCCCTCTGGGTCCACCCCACAACCCACAAAGATGGAACAGATTTCTGCCTCTTCCTGCAGACTTTGAATTCAAGCAAAAGAAAGATTAAAATAGCAGAGCTGTACATGCCTTGCCCAGATGACATATGGATGCCTGTCAGTGTACTCCCAACCCAGCTAAGGATCTGTAAACACCAGAAGTACAAGGCATCCACATAGGGAGAGAAATAGATACCTATCAAAGTCTCAGGAGCAGGCAGTTTAAAACCAACACTCTTGCGTGCTATGAGTTTATTCAGCACTCACAAGAGAGAGCTTGGGTCAAGTATTTCTGGACCAGTCAGCTAATGATCAAGAGCAAAGAGTTGATACAGATATGGACACTGGGGGGAATTACTGTCAACCTAATCTGTATCTTTTGCATCCTAAAATATCAGCTCCTACTTAGAGAAGATATCTGTTGCTCACCCTCCCACATTACCCTCCCAACTGAAATGGTTTTCTCTAGCAAACCTCTTAAACACCCTTGTCCTTGGTCAACAGGGGAAATAAAAACTGTTCATCTGCTTCATTTCTTCCAGTCTTGGGCAAAACAAAGGAAAAAGAACAACTTGGAAAAATCGTCAGTTAAAATTTTGGTGTGCAAGTAAGATATGTAACCTCCTTAAGCCTCATTTTGGCTATTTATAAAGTGGAGGTAATTATATTTATCACCTAAGGGTTGTTGTGAAGACTGAATGGCATCTCTAATGTAAAGAAGAAAGCATCTTACCTGGAAAGAGCTCAAAAAACCTGAGCTATAATTATGTATGTATGTATATTTGTTATCTTTAAGACGTATTATTCTGCTAGGAAGTACACCAACAAGATCACCCTAACCTCAGTAGATAGTTAGGTTTTCAGTGAACCCACATTCCTTCATAATATGAATTAGAACATTAGTATGTATAGTAACCAAAGGTCCCTGGGTGTTGCTTGAGTATCTTATTGGTTAGAACTCTGCTTTCATCTATCTCTCTGGATTCTTCAGCTCTCTCAAGGTCTCTGCTGCACCCTAGGCCCCCTACCCTCTTCTATGGCTGGGACCCAAAGGTCCATAATGAATAAACAATTTATCTGCAGTTGAATCTTATCGGAAGGCATTCTACCAACCTAAGGGCAACTACCCATATGGCAGAGGCACTCTGGCTGTGGAAAATTACTGATCCACTCTGAACCATATAAAAATCCATTCGTAAAAATCCTAAGAAGAGCAAACACTTCCCCTGGCAAGTTCTCCGGCAGGTCCCCGGCTGGCAGGGGCAGCCACCCTCTCCAGGCACCAACCAAAAAGCCAGTCCTGAGCGGTGACAAATCTGGACTCCAGTCCAGGGCCTACTGCACAAAGGGGGCCCTTCTTACTAGCTCAACACTGAATCTGAACACACTGAGGATTAGTTTTGGCTGTAAAGGAAAAGCCAATGTGGAACATACAACCTGATGGACAGGATTTGAAATGAAAGACACAATACTGCCCAAGCTTCCAGGGCCTAAATTCTTATAGAAAAGAAGCACAAACACTTTTTGGAAGCTGAGACCAGGATACAATATGATACCTCAGCAAAAACTCAAGAGTAGCAAGGAGTTTGAACATTAAAAGACTAACTCCAATTTTCACACTGTGAATCACCAAAATCTAAATAAAGAGGAAAAGGTGTATCAGCCAGCATTTACCCTGCCGTGCCCGTGCTGAAAAACTCCCCTGGTGCCTGCGGCACTCCCTCACAAAGATGAATAAGACAAGTCCTGGCCCTTGAGGAGTTTGTACCTGGTGGGAGAGGCTGGCAGGTAACTGAAATACAAGCCTTAGTATGGAAAGTGCCAAAAGCTAAATACAAGGAAAAAGCAGCAGGAGCAGATAGCTCTAATCTCCAGGGCTGCCATGAGTTTCCCCCCAGCAGAGGGGTCATCCCTTCTGGGTCTTGGAAAGACAGTAGGATCTTGAGAGGAGGAGGGCTCTCCGGGCCCGGCCCAGCGTAAACAGAGGCAGCTCAGAGAGAGAAAAACAGGGTGTGGCGGGGAGCTGGGCTCAGCCTGGCTGTGGCAGCTGCTGAGCCAACGCAGGGTTGGGGATTGGGGATGGCTTGAACATCCAGCAAGACTGGCCTGGACTCCTGGGGCCTTTCGAACATTGCAGATCTGCTTTTCAAAGGAAAGGCTTTTGAACGGCTGTCAAAAATGAATTAGAGCCAGGGAAAGAGCTGAAATGAGTATCTTTGCATATGTACTTTTTTTCTTTTTTGCCACTTGAAGAAATAACCACACGTGCAAATTGACAACTGGCCAGTCATGTATCCAGCAAGTACTTATTCCTGAGCATACATATACTCTCCACAGCAGTGATTCTCCATTGTAGGGGACCCATCCACCCCTGCTGGACACATTCCATTAGATCTAGAGGCCAAGGGTGGTACCTCTGGGCCCAAAGGCACCTGGATAACGCTATGGAGTTCTCTCACCTCCTGTCCAGGGAAGCTCACACTCTTTGCTGTACCCAGCTCACTGAGCGTGAAGTAGAGAAAGACCTTTGATGTGATGAAAAAAGGGGATGTTATGAAGGTGATGAAAACAAAAACCCTCTACGCTTTGTAGGCCTATCAGACCAGATCATCTTTTGTCTTAGAGATTTTCTCTCACCTGTTCATGACACATGGAAAGTTAACCTTCTATGTAAAAGGGTCATTATTATCACTGCAAGTGCACAAGTCCTCACAATTATTTTTGATTTTGTTTCTGTTTGGTTTTTGTTTGCTTTACTGGGTTTCCTCCATGTATTTTTAATGCAAATGGAATTTAAGGAATAATTCTAAGGGGATGTTATTAAGTACTTAGCTTTTTCTTATATATCATAAAAACACAATCCCATGCCTTGTTGCTAAAATGGAAACTATTTTGACGACAGTTTAAACATAAAATAACCAGCAGAGACAAATCATGATTATTTATAAAAGGCTCTATCAAGAAATTATTAACTTCTTTGGGCAATTTCCACTTCACTTGTGATTTAAGTCCTAAGAGTATATTCACGTAGTTATTCACACCAAATTAATGGAGCTGTTTCTTATTATGTTTTTGACAGTACAGCATGTTGAATCTGACTCCCATCTTACTTTTCCTGATTATTTGTGAGCTTTCCTCACCTCTGTTTTCTTTCGCAGAGCCGTTCTTCATTTCATTAAGGACGTAACGTGTGGAGTATGAGATGCGGTTTTGGAGTGTTCTCTGATGCCAGGGCCCTTGTTCTGGAGCAGGTGCTGACTGCTCAGATTATAAGAATAAGAAGAGTCGTTTGTATCTGTCAGCTGGAGAAGCTCTTGTCTAGTGATATCAAGTACTGTCCTTTCCACCTGATTCAGAACAAAGATGTGGGATCTTGTCTTGGTGGGACCATTACACTTTCTCAAATTGTCCCTAGTTTTCCAAACTGTGGCTTTGTCTCCTCAGTGAGGAAGTCAGTGTGCTCTTCCCAGCCATCAAATTAAGAGAGAAGCACTTGACCAACGTCTGTGTCATCGGCCAGAAACTCGCTCTGTGGTGGTGATGGCAAAGAAATTTCTGGCACAGCAGCCCAGACTGAAGAAGAAATTCATGAAAGATGAAGCCAGAAGAGTATCTGTGGTTTCTCCAGCACACTTGCAAGTTAGGTGAGCAGAGCTGATCACCTAATTCCCAAACCAGTGGATTTTAAAGGGGAAACAGTCACACCACAACACTGAAAGAGATCAGCCTCAAGGCAGGTTCTGTCACTTTCAGCCACCAGTTTAAATGTGTGTCTTGTATTCAACACAGTGGTAAAGAGAATACATTTCCCACCACACCACACATGCGGAGCCGACACTTCCAAGATGCACTGCAAACCCATTCATAATGGATGAAGTCCTAATGGACAAATAAACCTGTCACATAAAAACTTCATTCCCAAGAAAGCTTTATTACTGAACTAAGAGGGAGAGGGTAGAAAAAAAAAGACGGAAGCTGACATTTTTCTGAGTATGTTCTATCTAAATGCCAGGCACTTTCTTTGTTATCCCTTTTTAATCCCTAAAAAACTTGTAAGAGGAAATTTTCCTCCATTCTACAGAAAAAAAAGAATTCAAATTTCAGAAAAGTAAACTAAATAGTTCAAAGTCACACACTAATAAAACAGCATGTCAGGTTCCAAATCCAAGACTCCCTTAAATGAAATCCCATATTCCCTCCAAGGAACCACACTGCCTAATTTTAACCTGTTGTATTTAATTAAATAGAAGTATATTCTAAAAAAGAGAAGAGGGTGGTAGAGACATGAAGCTAGAAATCCCCCCGTTTTTCACATTACTGGTAAGAGCAGTGTTCCAGATTACTGAGGATATGGTACAAAACAAACGTCATTTACAGTTGGTGTTAGAACGCATTACATAATCATGGTTTTTTGCAACAGCAGCAGAAGTAAATTTACCTTACTTAATATTTTTAATATGTTCTGGTTGTACTAATACTGAAATTAGACCGTGGGCGCTGAGCATGTAGCAATCGATGAAAAGGTACCCGAGAGCTTTCAGTCTGGAAATGAAAACTTTACCATAAATTCCTATGGCAGGAAGAAAAATGCCCTGTGCAGAGGTAGGGGAATTGATGAGGGGGAGGAGGAACAAAGCAAAGGAATTCAGAAATAAGACTTTCACCTTTATAGCCCGTCAAATTATAACCTTTGAAGGTACATGTACGCAGGCAAATTCCCCAGGGACTTCAGGAAATCCTGTGTGTGCGTGTGTGTGTGTGCATGTGTCCCATTTGTACTCTTAAGAAGTCTTACCTGGGGCTTCCCTGGTGGCGCAGTGGTTGAGAGTCCGCCTGCCAATGCGGGGGACACGGGTTCGTGCCCCGGTCCAGGAAGATCCCACATGCCGTGGAGCGGCTGGGCCCGTGAGCCATGGCTGCTGAGCCTGCGCGTCCGGAGCCTGTGCTCTGCAGCGGGAGAGGTCACAACAGTGAGAGGCATGGGTACCGCAAAAAAAAAAAAAAAAAAAAAAAAGAAGTCTTACCTGGATTACATCCAAGGATATGACCCATTTCCAGAAGATGCAGTTGATGTTAAACCTCAGAAGACAGACAACAAGAACTGGAGCAGAGTTTGCTACTATTCACTGATATCACTAGAGCCTAGGGAAGAACAACAACAAAAAGATTTTGCGCATCACCAATTTTAGGCTGTGGAAAAAAATCCCCCCACCGTCATGGGCGGGGCAGCTCACCAGCTCTCTAAGGAAATCTTGTGGCCTCTGGGATAACCCTGATATCAGGAAGCACAGTGGTGACCATCAAAACGCACATGTATTTATCCACCTAAAGTAATCACCATATAAGAAGTTCCCAATGAACAACCAGGTTTGTTCCAAATATTTGTTTGAAGTCCATTGTTTGAAATTTCGAACACTTTCTCCTACAGAGAAAAATGACCAAAAATATTTCCTACAAAAGTCTACAGAAGAATACTGAGAAAAAGTCATGACACCAAGCTTTGAAACTGAGTCTTTTAACCTCAGTTTCCTCGTCTGTAAAATGGGGGTGAAAATACCCTCTCTGTCTACCTCACAGAAGTATTGAAATGAAAATTTAGAAACTGTGTCACTGAACAGGTACAAGGCATTTGAACATCAACTGATAACATTGTTATGATATTGTATGAAATTAGTCTCAAATAATACTCCAGTCATGCTGGTAGTGAAAAAATAACTAAAGAACAAGAAATTGTAGTGAGGGAAGATATTGGGGGATATTATGAACACTAGAGGTAGAGGAAAAGCAAAGGAGGAAGAATAAATAAACGGCATCTTTTCATTTCTTTTTATTCCTTGGTTCTATCGCCTTCTAACATGCAGTTTAACCTACTTATCTTTATTGTGTGTCATCTGTCTCTCCTGCTAGGCAGTATGCTCCCTGAGGGCAGGGATATTAAGCAGTTGGTTTACTGATACACCCCAATCATGAAGCACAGCGCCTGGCACGTAATAATGACTCAGTAAATATACTTTAATGAGTGAATATATAATGTGCTAATGATGCAAGGCACATTCCCATTGCCAGTGTACCATTCAAGAGAGACTGATGGAACACATTTCTCTCAGCCATTTCCTTAACAAACATTCCTGGGAAAACCAGGCGGCTGAAGCATTTCAGTCAGGGCTTTGTGATCACGGGGAACTTGAGATTGCTCTGGGCTTAGGCAGATCTTCAGGAGCTGCAATTCTGCTTTCTGAACGGTGCCGCAGCGGGTTTCATTGTGAATCTTTGCAGGGAGGACACTTCAGTCACCCCTGGCTCACGCCATCTCCTCCTCCTCCCCCTCGGGTAGGGCAAGCTAACAGAGAGCACTGATAACACCTCCTCTTTGCTCCTGGATTAGAAGAGCGTCCAATGCCCCCACAGGTCTTCCTCTTTCTCCCCCTGGGGCTGTTGATTCATTTTTCGCAGCAGGCTCCCACCCATTTTCCTAGAACTGCTGCCTTTTATCAACAGGCACTGTGCTGGGGGGCAGGGAGCTGGTTGTTGGGTGCAGCCCTCCAGACCTCTCAACAAAGGGAGGGAGCCCACCTCTCCCTTCGGGGTGGGAAGAGTCACGGTTTGCCATTCTGGGGGAGCCAGTCTCCCTGGGATCCTGCTTTCCAGCCCTGCTGAAGAAGTTTGTGTTCCAAAGCCTGGCTCCAAACCAACATTTCTGATTTCACTCATTAGATTTTAGATCTATAAGAGAACTTAGAAATCAAATTCAACTCCCTAGTTTCAGAAGCCAAGAAACTGAAGCCCAGAGAGGGGAACGTGACTTGCCGAAGGTCACACAACCAGCAGGTGGGAGGTAGGGAGGTCTTTCCCACCTTAACCTCACCATTCCCTGCAGTGCCAGGAATGTCTGGGGAAAGTCAGACACTCTTACTTCCCAAGAGTAAACACCAGCAGTGTTGTAAGAGCAGCAGCAAAAGGTTGCATGCATTTGGAGGAATGAATCCGATTTTCATAAGTTTTGAAATGCCTATATCCAGATAAATCCAGTAGTAGTTACTTAATTTATATTTTTTTTAATGTACTTTTTTTCAACAGGTTTCCCAGCAGTTTGCTTTAAATAACCTGTTCTCCCTAATCTATGTGAAATGTGGTTTTCATTCCCACACTTTGCTGCTATAATCTCAGTCCACAATGTAGTCTGATAAGACGTGATTGAACTCAAAACTTCTTGGTGTAATCATTATAATAAATGAGTGTCTAAATTCTCATTATGGGTTAATAAAAGTTAGGCTCTGGAGGAAAAAGGGTGTAGATGAAATAAAGTGGATAAACAACTCCAAACAAACATTTTTGCAAAAACAGGTTTATAAATTGATATCATTGAGGGAATAGGGGTTGCTTCTGAAGTCTGAATTGGCAGACTCAAGAGGCCAAAAAAAATTTTAATGTTCAGACAATAATATTCTAGAGCTGAAAGGCCATGAAGATGTGTTATCTAGCCTAACTATGTCAAAGCGTGGTTGAGAAATCAAGAGCCGAGAACAGGGAGGGACTGTCTCGCCCAAGGTCAGTGAGGTCTGCTGCTTCCTAGTCAGATTCTCATTTTATCAGTTTTCACACTGGGTGGAAAAAGAGAGGAGTAACAGGGTAAGACCAGAGAGGAGCATGGAATTTTCAGTAAATATCATGAGTTCCACCCAACCAATAGGGAAGCTCTCAAAATGTTTTTGTCAACTCTAGCTAGTTTTAGCACAAGAGAGTAAATGGATCTTTCAGAATCACTGGGCAAAAAATGTAAGCAGAGTCTGGGTAAGCAAGCAGGCCTCACTGGAGGTAAATTTATTTTCAGGGACCAAAACCAGTCTGTACCTGGATAGGAAGAGATTGCCCACAGGAGGGAGTGGGAGATTTGTCAAAGCCCCTACTAGAGTCCTGAAATGCGTGCCCAAGAACTACGCCTCTAAGTCAGGAGACTTTGGGCAATGTCTGAAGACATTATTTGTTGTCACAACTGGGGAGGGGCGGGGGTACTGCTGGCATCTAGTGCGTAGAGGCCAGGGATGCTGTGAAACACCCTACAATACACAGAACAGCCCTCCACCTTACAAAACTGTATCCAGTCCCAAATGTCAATGGTACAAACGCTGAGAAGGCTTGTTCTCCTGCTACCTGTCAATCAGTGTTCTGCTCAGATTCAGTATTACTTCATCATTTTCTGCTAAACCCAAGAAATCAAATAACAACCCTAAAGACTCATGTCTCTCTCTCTTCAGATCTTTACATTTTTAATGCCCTTTCCACCCCCCCCAAAAAAAAAAATCCAGATGAAGAGGAGGTAGGAGAACAGGAAACAACAATTTCAATAAAAATATTTAGTGCTGAAAATATCTGTGTAGGAGAGACTATTTCCACGTACTTATATTTTTCTTGCTCTTTGTTGTCGTTCCACCATCCTTGGTAAATTTGTTTTCATTTTAAGTGTTACAAGCAATTATTATGTATTCCAGGCAGGGCTCCCAAGCTGTGACAATTTAAATAAGGGGGACTTTTTTTTATAGGAAAAAAATGATAAAATGTTTGTTGAACACTGAAGAAAAGCTTACATCAGAGAGCAAAATGCTTTTTTATGTCATTTTAATAGTAATCCAAAATGAACGGTAAGATTTGGCAGATATAAGATATAAGAGGGCAAGGATGTGTCCCCTCCACATTTGGAACTGCATGACTCCTGAGAAGACTTTGAAATAAATAGTATATAAGCAGCTACAAGTAATTTTTAAAATGGCTTAAATCTTTTACATATTCAACTCAAAGGAATAGAAGAGGTCACTATGGCAGCATAGAAGGGATTTTGGATGAAGGATCTGAAAACTTAGGTTCTAGTCCGGGGTCATTACAGTGGCCCACAGCCTTGGGCAAATAACGTACTTCCTATGTGTTAATTTATTCTACAATTTTATAATAATGACACTTGCCTTACAGGACTCATAAGGTTGTTGTGAGGCTCAAAAGATATGTAAATGCAAATGCCAGCATGTAGCCTCCCCACCCCACTATTCCCTGAGCTCGCCCTCCGCACCACACCTTCAACTTCTCATCAAAATGAGGAACAGCCACTGCTGAAAAACATCGTCAGGGTCAGACTTCGAGCTTTAACAAAGGAGATCTTTTGATGGACTACTTATTGCACACTTTCCAATTTCCTTTCTTTAATTCCCCCCCCAAAAAAATTTTGTGTGTAAGGGGAGGAATTATTGGAAGAGGGTCAATATAGCCCAAATAAATATCTTTACAGAATAAAGTCCTGACAAGTGGTCATGCCCCTAAAACCAAAATATTGGAATGTTAACTACCAAAGAGAATAACTGCTTTCTTGAAATTTCTGACAAGTTTGTGAATGAGTGAGTTAGCAAGCCATGATTCTTACAGTTCTGAAGGGGCCATGCGGTGGGATGTTTTTACTTTGTAAAGTAGCTCTAAACAACATTAACATGAGGTAGGAATATGTCTTTGGTTTGCAGAGGTTTGGTGGGGACGATACAAAGAAAAAGTTATTATTAAGGGAAAGAAAAAAAAAAAAAGGCAGCATTAGATGCTATGATAAAGGGACATATCCAAAAGGGGGAAAAGAGGTTTTTAGAACACTTAGAATTTGTTGTTTTACTTATGTGCCTTTGGTATGTTTAATGCAAAATTTTATGGAGGCAACAAAATAGTGGGTAAAAGAAAACTAGAGGATGTAATTTATTTAGGCTCTCAAAGGGCTTTTGATGAAATCCTACACAAGAGACTATTAAGGAAACTTGCCAACCACGAGGCAGGAGGTAAAGATCTGTCAATCATGGGTTAAAAGTGAGTTAAGTGATAGAAGGAGAATAAATGACCAGCTCTCAGCATGGAAAAGAGTTAATGGTGGGGTGTCAGCAATCGGAACAAGAGTACTGTCCTCCAGGATATTTATTCACACCCTTAAAAATGGACTAAATAATGAAGTGCTGAAATTTGCTGACTAAACAAAACTATTTTGGTTCTCTAAGTCTATACAGATGGATGTGAGAAACACAGAATCCAAACTCGGTAACTGGGCAAAACAGGCAGACGAAACTCAGAGCAGACAACTGCAAAGTAATGCATGTTGTAAGTAGCAATTTAAATTACTCATCCACTGGGGTGAGTTCTGAATTAGTTCTAAACTTACAGGGAAAAGATTTAGGCTCACGGAAGACATCTTAATGAAGATGTATGCATGATGCTCAGCAGAGTTTTAAAAAGAGAGAAAGCAAATACGCTGTTAAATTGCTGTAAGAATGAAAGACAGTATATTCCAGTGCCATTACAGAAATCAGTGGTGTACTCTTGTTCTACATTCAGTTAAAATCGCCTTATTTCCAAAGGAAGATGGTAAAAATAGAAAGAAACATCTGATAACACCCAGGAAATTCATTAGAAGCAGTGGGAAAAGACAGGCAGAATTTCTGATGGGAAGTTTTTAAAGTTAGCAACTAGTTAATAATTTGAATGAAGGAAAGATGAACATAAGTGGCATATAAGTTTTCCATAAAAGTAAAAACCTATATTGATATTTTTGCAACTTAGATTGTATGTAGACTAGAAACTGTCTATAAATGGCATAATTTTCTTCTGATATGAGATGCTATGAGCTGATCGGGACCTCAATTCTCCCTAATGATACCCAACCCATTAGTTGCCATTTTGCATTTATTCTAAGATGGGAAATAAGAAAATGAATGTATTATAAAGTTTCATAAATATTACTTCAAATACCATTTACAAATCATATATCTCTTCTTTCAAGCCAGAAAGATGCACGAAGATTTCATACTGATATTGTGTATCAACGCTAATAAATAAAGGCAAGCACCAGGTAGAGCCAACAGTTAAATTGTTGCATTCGCCTGACCTTGTAAAGTTCCTGGATACACAAATCATTACACACTCTAGTTTTTCCCTTTTCCCCAGGAGGCAATTTATCCCTGGATCTGCACCCCCAGAGCAGTAAGACTGCCCACCCCTCTGCCCTCCCCCTCTCCCCAAATGTTTAACTGAGATTGGCAAGTGTTGTTACCAGGAGATAATCAATCCAGAGGCTTCTAGAGATCAAGCCTCTGCTGACGGAGATCAGAAAGAAATGCCCTCCCACAAGGTCCAAGTACTTTAAAATTGAGCCAGTGCTTGTTGAGAAAATGACATCCTCACACTCAAGCTAAGGATTGCACAATTGGGCAGGTGCATGGAGGGCAGGGAACGATGCGGGGGACGGTTATTGGCTAATTCCCTTCCTGGAGCATTTAGACTTCACCAGAAAATTAGGGCTGAGCTATTGGAGTCTTGCTGTTTCTTCGCCTGTACTTACTGTGTTGAGGCAACTGATGTGGTATGGAACTTCAGAGGTACTTTTCCTTGTTTGTTTCTCTTCCTGAAATCTAATCCCTGAGCACTGTGGTAAACAAAAATAAACTAAGAATGACTAGCAATAAAACATGAGCAAGAACAAACCAAATATTAAAGTAAAAATAGCATTAATGAGCTGAAAATTGAATTTCACCACAGAAAAGTCACAACATAGCATGTTTTTTTAATCTTGCAAGTGGAGTGCAAATATTCTGTAAGGGATCAGATTATCCTTAAGAAATGATATATTTTTTCCTGCAGGCATTTGAATGCTTTAATAAAACATTTCAACTGACATAGATATTTTTCCCTTCAAATATGTAGATTATTTCTAAAAAGGGCATAAGGTAACATTTTCACAGCAATTCTGCAAAGTATGAAAGAACATTTTGCTGGGAGTTGGTATAACGCAAGAGCATTCTATCAAGTGGAAAGTTACTGGCGTGGCTGGGTGTTTACATAAGTATCTTCACCTCTACACTCTTTGCACCAAAATATTTTACAAGTTTCTTTTCAAAAGAAACACACACAGAGCTGTTGAAGAGTTCGCTATTTTTAGGCTACCTCTACTCATCATTTATCTTCATTCTACCATGATACTCATAGATATCTTGCCATCCCCACTCCTCACTTCACTCTCCCCCAGTCTCTACAGAAGCCAGGGATTAAAGTATCATTTGTGAACTGCAATATCACTACGGTCATCCAAAAATATTGAACTTAACCATACAAATGGAGAGAGAGAGAGATTTATTCAGTCCCCTCTGTATTTGACAACTAAAAGGGGAATTAAAATGCTTCTGTGGGACCTCCCTGATGGTCCAGTGGTAAAGAATCCGCCTTACAATGCAGGAGACAGGGGTTCGATCCCTGGGCAGGGAACTAAGATCCCACATGCTGCAGGGCAACTAAGCCCGCATGCCACAACTACTGGGCTCTAGCACCTCAACTAGAGAGCCTGCGTGCCGTAAACTACAGAGCCCACGCATCCTGGAGCCTGCGCGCCACAACTAGAGAAGAGAAAACCCACACGCCACAACTGGAGAGAAGCCCACAATCCACAAGAAAGATCCTGCATGCCTCAACGAAGATGCCACGTGCCACAACTAAGACCCGGCACAGCCTAAAATAAATAAATAATAAATAAATCTTCTTTAAAAATATGCTTGTATGGTAAACAACTCATTCAAATAGATGGCATTACTTACCTGAGACAGTAACTCTCCAGAATACAGCCAAAAGAAAAAAGAGTTTCTTAACAGCCAAAACAGATGTCAAAAATCCACGCGCTTCCCTTTTAGATGAGCCTCTCAGGTTGTCTCTCAAAGCCAGTTTGCTTTTCCTTTTTAAGTTAATTAATGTATTGATTATGTAACAATATTTTCTTAGGTGTAGATCATTCTTGCCATCTATGAATTAAACCTTACTTCATGATAATGTATTTTAAATAGTTTTAACAGCTTTATTGAGATATAATTCATATAGCATGCAATTCATCCATTTAAAGTATATAATTCAGTGTTTTTAGTACACTCACAGATATGCACAATCATCACCACAATCCATTTTAGAACATTTTCATCTCAAAAAGAAACCCCATAACGTTTAGCATCACTCCCCTATTCCCCTGTCCCTAACCCTACCCCAGCCCTAAGCTAATAGGGTTAATACACCTTCTGTCTCTATAGCTTCCCCTGTTCTGGGCTTCCATATGAATGGAATCATATAATGTGTGGTCTTTGTGACCGGATTCTTTGACTAAGCATAATGTTTTCAAGGTCTATTCATATTGCAGCATGTATCATTATTCGGTCCTTTTTATGGCCCAACAATATTCTGTTGTATGGACATACCACATTTTACTTATCTATTTGTCAACTGATGAATACCCATCCACCTTTTGGCTATTATGAATCAGTGTTACTCTAAACATTCTTGTACAAGCTTCTGTGTGGACAAATGTTTCCATTTCTCTTGGATATAAAACTAGGAGTGAACTTGCTGGGTCATATGATAGGGATCTATGGGTCTCTTTTTAATCATGCGACAAACTACCATACTGTTTTCCAAAGCAGCTGCACCATTTTACATTCCCACCAAGTGTATGAGGGTTCCAATTTCTCCACATCCTCATCAACACTTGTTATTAGTGGATGTTTGACTGTAGCCATTCCAATGCATACAAAGTAGTATCTCATTATTACTTATGGTTTTGATTTGCATTCATCTGATGACTAATGAGGTCAAGAGTTTTTTCATGTGCTTATTGGCCATTTGTATATCTCCCTCAGAGAAATATCAGTTCATATCCTTTGCCCATTTTTTAACTGGGAGCCAGCTTACTTTTACATTACACATTATTTTAACAGCTGATTTTTTAGTTGAGAAATCATGAGAAACAGCAAATAATAAATGGGAAGGAGCTATTAGAGACAGATATACTAGCTAACATGATATAACAAGAGAAAAAAAATACTCTAAAAAGCAAACATAAAACCTCAAAAAGCAGAACATTCGCCAATCATACAGGATGGAGACGACAGTTTCAATGAGCCCCGACAGACTCTGTGTTACAATATGAAAAGTGACCGAAGTTTACTGTGATTACCTTAAATTTTCTTTAAAGGCCCATGTTTCATTCTATGTGGACTGTTTACAAAGGCTGGGAGGTTTATAATATATTTTGGAGCTGTGGTTATGGGGATTAATACTTGCCATCAACTGTGTGCTCCTAAATGTTTAGCAACCAACTGTCCAGGGAGAAGGAAAGGTCTGGTTTGTACTTCCACCGTAACTGATTTCAGGCTACCAACTAGCGCAAGAGCTTCCTGAAATTTTAACCATCGGTTCACGAGCCAGTAGAAGTCAACTTGGACACACCACAGCTTGGTGTGTGACTGGTATAAACTAGGCGCTGTGTTAGTCTCTTTACATACATTATAACCTCATTTACTGCTTTCAACAATCTTTAAGAAGAAATGTGCTCATCCCCAAAGTAAACTGAGGCTCAGAAAGGTTTTATAAACTTGCCCAGGGACACCCAGCTAGGAAATGTCATTCAGGTCTTTCTAACCACAGTTCTTCCTAGTATGCTAAACTGACCCCTCATTTTAAGATGTTAGTCAAAAACAAATTTTAAATTGAGTTAAAAGGCACTTCTGAAGGAGAGTCACCCATTATTTTCAAATTTTACTCATTAGGAACACCACAGCCCTTGACACCCATCCATGGGCAAGTGAGGTTTAATGCAGAGGTATTTAGAATCAGAAAAGGCTAATTGCAGCTTCACCGGAGACAAACAGGCAGAGGCGGGTTCAGTGATAAGCCCAAAGTCAAGCAGGAATTTGCAAACAAATCTTCCCAGCACCCCAAGCAGTAGAAAGTGGCTCTGAGTCATCTAGAGATAGTCCCTTCCAGCTTCGCAAACAGCAGTAGCTCCTGCCCAGACCAACCCCTGCCGGGCCAGGCATGGGACTCTCACTACACCAGTTCCACAGACCCCCAGTTCGTGCATTCACACATGCAAAGTCAGCACATTAACATACCTCAACAAACAGCCTTATGGCAAACTGCAGGAAATTCCATTTCAGCATATATCATACAATATATGTCATACTGTCATATAACAATATGCCCCCTGCTTGCACTGTGCATCAGAAACCAAGGTAGCACCTAACCACAATCTTTGGAAGCACAGTAAGTATATCTTTAGACTGAACATTACCAGGATTCTATTCAAATTAAACACCAAATTCTCTACCCAGAAGCTAAATCACTATACTTAAAAATTTGTAATTAGACAAAGTGCATGGACGGAATCACTTATGCAATCAGTGGCAAGTTTCAACTTTTGTTTCCAGCCAGAATCAAAGAGGTGGGTTGATCTACCACAGGATAACACATTGCCTTTGCCCTCCCTGGCACCCACTGTGGAATATATTACTCCATTATTGTGTGCCTGTTAGGTAAGCAGGATTTATAATTCAGCAACCACGCTTTGGTAATTATTTCTATATCAGCCAAGGCCCAAACCTCACCACATACCACTGTCCACAAGGCTTCAATACTACAAGAAGAACTAAGATATCAGTCAAGGCTTTGGAAGTCTACTTTTAACTTACGGCAAGAACACAGAGCTATATTCTCTCAATACCTTCAAGAAACTGAGACCATTAATGTACAATACTCTTCACTGTATTTTGATCTTCCCTATATTAAACCTGAATGAACTGAATAAAAAAAATTCATGCATCTTTTTTTTAATGCTTCTAGTGCTCTTTTTTAAAAATTAATTTATTTACTTATTTATTTTTGGCTGCGTTGGGTCTTCGTTGCTGCATGCAGGCTTTCTCTAGTTGCAGTGAGCTGGGGCTCCTCTTCGTTGCAGTGCGTGGGCTTCTCATCGCGGTGGCTTCTCTTGTTGAGGAGCACGGGCTCTAGGCGGGCGGGCTTCAGTAGTTGTGGCACGCAGCCTCAGTAGTTGTGGCACGCGGGCTCAGTAGTTGTGGCACGCGGGCTCTAGAGTGCAGGCTCAGTAGTTGTGGCGCACGGGCTTAGTTGCTCCGCGGCATGTGGGATCTTCCTGGACCAGGTCTCGAACTCATGTCCCCTGCACTGGCAGGCGATTCTTAACCACTGCACCACCAGGGAAGTCCAATACATGCACTTTTCTCCTAACCCTTCACTCAACAAAGAAGACAATAAACAGTAGCCTCATTCAGAGATCTTTGCTAAAAAGCAGAATGCTTTGACCTGCAATATTGCCATTATTATAGGCTTAGTAGTAGACATGTAGGGGGATAAGGGGAGAAAAGGCAAGAGGAAAGTAGCAATGGGCAAAGGCTGGATGCCTCCCAGCCTCCCCTTTCCACAGCCCACATTAAGGTAGGCACATCCACCCCCTGCTCCTTCATAACTACAACTGCCTTCCTGGGCATGACAGCGTTCTAACGCAACCTTCCTCGGGCCACGCTCCCTTCATGCTCCCCGACTCCCCTCGGGCTCTGCTTTGCAGCCCAGCCATCTGGAATCTCACATCCTTGGGGCCAGGCTTTTGGTTGTTAGGAAATACAATAAACTAGTTTAATAAGCTAATGGGAAAAGAGTAAAGTAGGTGACACCACTCACCCTCCTGCCTCCTGTAGGTACGTTCAAACTGCTACCTGGGGTCTCCTGGAAGTAATGGCTACTTTTTTATTGGCTCATCCCAAGAGCGATCCCAGGGATGAGGATTTCAGCGCAGGCTATGAGAAAGGATGACACCATGTCCGGCTTTGTCCCTGGCCACTGAGATGGAGATGACTAGAGTAAGGAATAAGTGCGGTGACACCTGGCCTTATCAGTATGCATATTCCTTAACAGTGTGCAGATAGCTGAGCAGAAACCCAGCCAGCCTTCCCTAGGGACATTTCCATTCTCACATCAGTGCAGATTAACCACAATCAACATTTGAGTCACAACACCCATCAAAATAGACGGCTTGTAGAAAACAACCTTTTAGAATTCAAGCACCAGTCTCTAGCAACAGCTCTTATCATAACCAAGATGTTGTGAGTTGTGCAACCAATTTCATACGGCTGGAAGGTTCTTTTGTCTGGTAGCCAGGTAAAACAAGGGTTGACTCCTTTAAACAATCTCCCTTCCCCCACATACCCTTCCTACACAGAATTCCTTTTGAAGCCACTGAAAATCCCTTTCACAGAACAGAGGGATGAGAACAATCCATTTTCTTTTTTTTTTTTTTTTTTTTGCGGTACGCGGGCCTCTCACTGTTGTGGCCTCTCCCGTTGTGGAGCACAGGCTCTGGACGCGCAGGCTCAGCGGCCAATGGCTCACGGGCCCAGCCGCTCCGCAACATGTGGGATCTTCCCAGACCGGGGCACGAACCCGTGTCCCCTGCATCTGCAGGCGGACTCTCAACCACTGCGCCACCAGGGAAGCCCTCCATTTGCTTTTATATGAACCTATGGTCTCCCTCCAACTATCCGAGCTAGTTCCCTTTTCTTTTTCAGACCTCTTGTCAAAATTCTCACATTCCAGGAAGGCTCTTCCTACAACGGGGCTCCTCTAAATCAACACCGCTGCAGTCCAAAGGCTGCCCAAAGAAAGATTCAGCCAGCTGCCAGCAACATCTCGGCAATACTAGTGACCCTTCCTTCTTCCATGTTTTGATTTCTTAGTTGTCATGTCCCAGTGAAGCGACAAACATCTGAGGTAGGAATTGCGTTTACACTTGTTTGTTTTTTTTTTTACAGTGCTTCAGATGATGACTCTACTCAATAAATTGAAAATCATTATTATATACAAATGCATATGCTAATGGTGACCGGCAAGCTCAGATGGCAGAATGAATAAACAATTACTGGTAAACACCATGGTATGGCATTTCAACGAAGTCATCACAGAATCACTAGCAATTATCTTTGCAAACTTAAGGTGAGGTGTCTATGGACTGAAAGAGAAAAATGCATACTTGTGTCTTAAAAAGAGAAATAGGAAAACTCAGAAAATTAGATTCAACACCTTAACACTCAGATCCAGAAATAATATTACAATCTTATAAACACACACACACACACACACACAGTAGCATGCTAGATAAGATCAAGGCAGTTTTGTTTAAAAAAGAAATCCTATCACATTAGTCAAAGACTATTCCTCAGGAGCATGACAAGTCCGGTAAAACCAAATAGAAGGCAAAGATATGAAATAGTTTTGACTACTGTATAGTTTTAAGTTGTGTCTTGCTTGATATCAGGCAATTAAAGTATTACATCCTGAAATCCTCTTCCCATTAGGAGGATTCATAAGTGATTAAAAGGCCTTTCTCAGTAAGTAATTATTAAAGGTCCAGTGTCAGCCCAGAGATGCACACTTCATGGGATTCCAAAGAGACTGGTCTTAACCTGGTGCTATTTTTAGTAGTGACTTAGAGGATGGTAGAGAATATGGTTATTAAGTTCAGGATGACATCAAACTGGGTGTGGTACATTCTGCTTTGGAAAACTAGATAGAAGTGCAAATGACCTTGATGAGTTGGAGAAGTGGGTGGACATAAACAGATTGAGGTTCTGTAGTGTAAAATTCACTTGGGAAGAAAAACAAACCACAGGATTGCAGGATTCATTTTGTGATGTCATAAAGAAAACAATCTGGAGGTCAGAGTCAACACAAACTACTGGTGTTTGTGCTTTAACCTTAAAAAACATGATTGATTTAGTAAAAGAAAACCAGGAGTCCTTTCCCTCATGCTCAGTACAGATACAGGCTATACTAGAATACTCTGTGATGTCTTCAGCCCCATATTTTAAAGTAGGATGTGGAGGATATGGGGGCTTTTAAGAGGAAATAAAATTTACTTACTGATTACAAGTTACAGAAACAGCCCTTAGAGAAACAACTGTAATGATAAAAGTATTGACTTAGAAAAGTTGGAGGAAAGTACTAAACCACTTTCAAGCCTAGAAAGAGGAAAAAAGATGTAAGGATATCAGTTGCAAAGATATTAGAAAATCTTCCTAGCAAAGAAAGCTGTGGAAACCAGAGTGCTTTGCAATGGAATCAGAGGTCCTTCTCTGAAAACTTCAAAGAATTGGCCTTTCCCCAAATTTGGGAACAGCTTTATGTATAGACAAAAGACTATACAGGTGAAAATACAAACAAAAGCAAAAACCTTGTATTTCCTGTTTATCTGGTTTTTTCCCCTTTTAAAAGGTAAGTGCTGAGAGGGAAGGAAGGAGAAGGAATGTCCACTATGTTTCAAGACTCTCACTTCTCCATTTGAGACCATATGGCACCATTTCCCACCTATGCTTCTCCAGGTCCAAACACTGCATTGCTCAGATTCTTTGCCACACTGTTTCAGGGATGATCTTTGCAGGTAATATTGAATTTTGGAGAAACTACAAGGCCCAAGCTCTTTGCCACCTCTGAGTGGGATGCAGCCTGATTCCCTAAATTTACACTTTGCTCATTTCCCATCACTGGGTTTTTGCTCAAACCTTGCACTCTGTCTGGAATGCGTACTATGTCCTTTCATCAACTTCCTGAGAACTTCCTACCTTTCAAGGCCGGATACCGTCCCATCTCTCATGTAGCTGGTCTAACCTCTCCTTGCACAGTGATTTCTCCTTCCCAGGAACTCAGAGCATTCATGGCATTCATTTGATACACAGTTACACACAGCCTTGTGACATCTAAGGTACTGCTGACTCACCATTTAACATTTACTGTGTCTGCACTACATTCCGACTAGACTGTAAGCTCTTTGAAGGTGAGGATTATGAGTTAAATTGTTTCACATCTTGCTTTAGCACCCAGTTCAGCAAGTACTGTGTTCATAGTAGGGGCTGAGTTAATAGTTGCTTAATTCATGAAGGAATGATTAAGGAACATGTTTAAAGTAAATTTGATCTTTACCTACAAAAGTTGCTTTCTACCTTGGAAGACTATTTCCAAGGAGAGACTATTTCATGAGAAAATAAAAACCGATAAAGGAAAAAAAAAAAAACCTTAACATCTCATAAATTCTTAGTGAGAAAAGTAGATGTTAACATTATGAAACCAAAAAAAACAATGCCCTTATAGCCCTTATATACAGAAAATATTATATGACAGAGTCTTCAAAATGGTGTAGATTATAAAAATTATGCAACCGCTGATATTTTTCATCTAAATAGAACATTTATTAGTACATGCAATTATAAAAGCCAAAAAGAAACTATCTTGTGTGTGTGTGTATGTGTGTGTGTGTGTATGTGTGTGTGTGTGTTTCATTTAAGATGATGATTTGGTCTCATAAAATTTGAACACTTTTCTTTTATTATTTGAAGGTTAATATTTTATGTTTATTTTACCCCAGCTCACTAAGACTGGTCTTTCTGCTATGACGGCCAATAAGGTGTCAGAGGTGGTGGCCATATTTAACATGTGTATTTCCACATCTTAGATTTCGAGTTAGAACGCTGGTTCATTTTACAGAGATAAATATCTCATGATAGTCAATAATCTGGGTTGCATTTGAACCCATGACCTGGAACTTAAAAGCATTATATCTATAACACCTTTTCAAAAACCTCAGCATGAAGCATTGTCTGAGAATGAGCAGATACAGCTAGCTATTGTAAGCGCTGTTCAGTTGTTTATAATCTCAGTACTGTAGGTGGTGAGATGTTCAGATACCACAGAAGCATTATGATGTGCACTGGTTGAGGAGGTTGCTTGACATCCAAGTAAAACTTGTTCTTCGCTTGAGTTATACTTTGGAGTCATCTCCTGGGAACCTGTTGCACACAGTAACACAGAATATCCCCCAAATTTCTAAAATAATTCATGATGTCCAGAGTTCTTGTAAAAGCAAGCAGAGTAGGTTAGGGGTAAAGAAATGAATTTTGACCTAAACTGTGGGTTTGAGAATTAGTCAAAAATAATAATATCCTGCCAAAATCTACATTACATTGTTTCCATCTGAGGCTGTATAATGGAAATCTGTTTTCATACTAACTCTTATGGGATTTCCTTTGAAGACTGGCTACCACCCTCCATAACTCTGTCACGTATGTTTGCCCAGTTGCCTGGGGGGGGAAGCCGTTTCTGCCTCTCTTTAGGAAGTGAGCAGGGCAGTCAATTGAGTGCAATGGAACACCTGCATCAAGCCAACAACAGCCACACAGCAGAAGGGAGTGCGTAGGGATCTAGAATAGAACAGCCCCATGGGTAACAGGAATTCTCAAAGCCTTTGGCTGTTGGTGCATCACCTATTCAGAATGTTCAGAAGAAAGGTCTTCACTCTCTTGAGTCCTCATCTGAGATTTCCAGTAAGAGGCAAGTCATAAGTTCAGGGGCAGCATGGTGGGGAATGTTTTAAATACTTTCTGCCAGAGGCAGGCAGAAGAAGATGCAAGTTGAACAGCATAATGGCTGAGAAAGTGGCTTCAGAGACCAAGAACCCCAACTCTGCCAGCAGCACTCTTACTAGCTTACTAGTGACTACACGAGTCAGTTAGCATCTCTCAACTTCAGCTTCTTCATCTAAAAACAATCCTCACCTCAGGCTGATATGAGGGTTAAATGAAAGAAGGTTTGTACTGTACTTAGGACATCACCTAGAATATACTAGTCTTGCAACTAATTGGGCTTTGTGGGATTATCACTATTATCTGGGATAAAGGAGCTCATAAAATATCCAGGACAGCCAGGATCACCTGCACTGGAACCACTTACACTGAGGCAAGACCTGTAATGGAAAATGTCACTAACCAGGTGTCTGGATAAACAGAATGTAGGCTCCAAAGCAGCAGGGTCCTATCTTTTACCTGTTTTCCCAGAGCCTCTGGCGATGCCCTAGGCACAATGAACACGTTTCAAGTATTTCCCAATAAACTGAACAAAAGAACAGGATGGTGCAAGAGACCAGAGCAGAAGCAACATCTTGAAGAATCTAAGGCACTGGATTAAAGCCATTACAAACTAAAGTTCTGGAAATTTCTTTTAAAGCCAATATTCATTCTTTTTGGATGTATTATCCTGACTCAGTTTTTCTTCTCTCTCCTCTCCCCTCATCTTTTGGCCAAGATTTGTGAACTCGAAAAACCTCAACCAGATGTAATTCATGACAAAAATTGCCAAGTATGTTTTCGTTCCTTTTTCATTCAGTATTTGTGGGCAGGTCAGAGTGTGACAAACACAATGCTAGGTGCTCGAAGGTTGTGACTAATTTCAGTAATTCTTCTTGTTCCCATAGGTTGAGAGAAACCACAGGCCATGCGGACAAAATGGGACAAGCCATCAACCACTCTCTAAATACCCTTTTTCTGAGCCTGGTAACACATCAGACCTGTTTCTTACTGTTTCTCTATACCAAGGGTGTCACTTCCTGGCCATGGATTGAAATGAGAGGAGGAGAGTAGACCATTTGGGTGTCTTTTCTCAGGAAAAAGGTGTATGGATGTGATTCATAAGTGCTTCACATGGGACACTGGTTTCTCTGTTTTTCCTTACTTCAAGCATTCTTTATGAAATTCAGTTACTCAAGTGCTCACGATTTAGGAGGGCTGGCTGATATTATGAGGTAAGGAGAAATTTCATTTTGTTTTCTAATTCAGTCACATATGAACACAGAATTTTCCCCCAAATTCCCAAGATACTTCATGTGTAATTGACACTCTTCAGAAAAATCGATCCTGGACATCCCCTCAAATTTTTTTAAAGCCAGAATGCTAGTTAGAGGATTATAGGTCTAAGAGTTATTTTTTAAAATGGTGCAAAAGAACCAAAAATCAGTTACATTTCAAGTAAAAACCATAATTTGGTATTTGGTATCAGATGTATAAATTTCAACAAACAGTAATGTAACATTTATTAAAATGTAAAAACAATTTCAGTCCCGGAAACATATGTTAAATAAATAGTAAAGGGGTGGGCTTCCCTGGTGGCGCAGCGGTTGAGAGTCCGCATGCCGATGCAGGGGACACGGGTTCGTGCCCCAGTCCGGGAAGATCCCACATGCCGCAGAGCAGCTGGGCCCGTGAGCCGTAGCTGCTGAGCCTGTGCGTCCGGAGCCTGTGCTCCGCAACAGGAGAGGCCGCAACAGTGAGAGGCCCGCGTACCGCCAAAAAAAAAAAAAAAAAAAGTAAAGGGGATGTTCTAAAAGATTTAATGGATTTGCCACCTAAAAACTATGGCAATTCCAATGTTATGCTTAATTCAATTGACATTTATTAAAATAGTACAGACTGACTGGAAAACAGAGATGAATAAGATGCAATCTTTGCCTCACAAAGTTCCAACCTAGCTGCACAAAGCAATGAAGAAGTGAATTGGTGTAATACAAAGTAGTATTGCCATGCTCATTGCTGGCAAGTGTCCCAGAATGAGCTCTTCATCCAATTCTCCTAGTCCACAAGAGAATCCTGAAAGGTGAAGAGGAGTCTTCCAGGTGGACGTGGCAGAGGGATAGTGATGGCAGAGACCATCATGGAACACAAGATAGTTTGGTGACGCTAGTGCGAAGCATCTATATTGGGTGGTGGCAGGGAAGGAGATCGGGCAAAGATAAAACGGGAAAGTAGGTGAAGGCAGGGATATTGAAAGGCTTGGAGTGATTGGTAGGGTAACAACACATCCTGTATTGCCCAGGCAAATCTGGCTTATAACTATGGCCCCAACATAATTATTAACAGTGCCCCTTACACCCTCAAAAGTGTCCCAAGTTGATTGGTAAGTTTTATGGTCTTCCCAGTTGGTTGGAGGCTATTGGCCCTAGGGATCCAAATATAAATAAAACCTGACTCCTGCCCTCAAAGAGTTCACAAAAATGGAAGAGGCAGACAGGAAAAGAGATAATTATAGTACAAATCAAAAGGTGATATATGCTATAACATAAGAATGATATACACACCCAGAAGTGATGACATTTGAACAGAGTTTTAGAGAATGAGTGGGAATTGAACATGAACACAAAACACTCTAGGCATGAAAGGTCATACCATGTTGGAGAAAAGAGGGCATCCAAGGTGGTCGGACAGAAAAGAACCTCAGTGGCTCTGGTGGCAAATGAAACTGAAAAGTTAGCCTTTAAGATGAATTGTCAAGGGCCTAGAATATCACATCAAGGAATTTGGAGCTGAAAATGTCAGCAATAAGGAGCCTTCAAAGATTTCTAATCAGAGGATCCATAGGATCCAATCTGGCTTTTGAACTGAAAACTCCAGCTTCTCTGTGGAGGATGAACTAGAGCAAGGAGATAGATGATGGCTGCACTTCAAATGGAACAGAATTCAGTGCTGCAGATGTCAGAGCTCTCTCTCTCTCTCTTCCCTTTTGGAAAACAGTAATGACAAAATTTTTGAAAAGAACATAACTTCAACTGTATATTACATCTGATGGTCAATGGATGGCAGTTAAAGAAACTAGATCACTCTAACATTCAGTGGTCAAAGGAGAGGTTTAAAAAATGTTTAATAAAAAAGCCTTATTTGCACAAACATAAGATAATTTCCTCAGCTTTCTGAAAAAGGGGATTCTGTGCAGATAAGAAGATTGTGGTCTCCATGAGTCCATTAACTAAGGCAGAGACTTCCCCATATTTGTGGAGGATCACAAGGAATCACCATAAAGAATCACTTTTATTAGAGTTTTCCCCCTTACGATTCCAACTTTTGAGAAATTTCTTCCACTAAACAAGCAGCATTTTAGTTACAGATAACTTATTTTCTTATTGTTTTATTAATCACACATAAGACTTACCTGCCAAAGTTTCTGATCATTAGGAGAAAATCTCTGTTATCAACACCAAGTTGATATGATTTTAGCCAAAAGCAAAGAAACTTGACATTTTATTTAGCCTGTAGGGACTTATCTCAGGTTAATAAATGGTTTCTGCTAGCATTTTTGAAATATTGAAAATACCTCAAGGAGTCCATTAAAATCTTCAAGGACCCTGAGGGCTGTAGAAACCTTTTGACAGGGAACTTGTGCACCAGAGAATAGACTTTAAAGGGTGATTGAGAATAAGCAAATCCAACATGCATCATACTCCCCCAACTCCTATACATTCATTCTGTTTGACAAGAGTTTATTGCACACCAACTAGTCATGCACTAGGCACTGAAGCAGACATTGGGGATACAAAGACAAAATTCCTTGCCCTCAAAAAGCTCACAGTCTAGTCAGAGACATAGAGATGTAAATGGACCCAATATAATTTAATAAGGGTTCAGCTGTACACACTAATTTCGTGCTATGGCTGTAGAGGCATCATTTCCCAACTCTGCCTTGGGGAGCCTGGGATGGCTTCCAGAGGAGTTAGCAACTGAGCCATGTTACGGTGGAGAAGCCAGCCAGCCAGCTGAACAAATGGGATAAGCCTTTCCAGGAAGTGGGAACAGAAACAACTAGCCATTCAGCAGGAGAGACAGTATAGTACACTTGTTAAACTCACAGACCGTGATGACAAACCACCTGGAAGGGACTCTACCCTCCACCACTCACAAGTTGATGACTTCCCACAAGCTACTTAACCTCTCTAAGCCTCTGTTTTCTCTGTAAAATAGGGACATCTAATTTTTGGAGTCATTAAGAGGATCAAAGTGCACACAAAGCATTTAGCTCCAAGCTTGGTACTTAATAACTAGTGCTTATACATGCTGTTTCTCTATTACTCTTAGAAAGCATACTGATTGTTGGAGAGTAGATTTGGGCAGGATGGCAGGGACTAGGGCCTGAAGGATTTCTCTGCTATACTGAAAAGGTAGCGTCGCCTTCTGTGGATCCTTGAAGGATTTTAAGTGGGGAGTAAGGAGTAACCATGACATGATTTTTGCTAGAAAGATCACTTTAGCTGTAGTGTGTAGAATGCATTGTGGAGAAATGGGAGACTTGGAGGCATAGGGATAAGTAGGAGACTTCTCACAATGGCACCAAATAAGCTTAGTGTCACTAAATGGTAATAGTTACAACTGTGATTGCCAAGATGAATCTGCTAAGGGAAGAAAAATTCTAGTTACATTCACTCACACCAGATCTGCAATATTCTGTGAAAACTTCTCTTCCTGAAGTGTTTGCTTTTCTGCTTAGAGCAACAAAGCATCTTTTGAATTAGCACAGCAACGCATGTGGGAACTTCTTGTCAGCTCAACACAGGGGAACGTATAGAAAGTCCTTTCTAAAGAGTTCCACACCTGTAAAAAGCCTCTTTGCCTTAAATGTGATGACTTAAGTAATGGCATAAATAAACCCTCTTTGAAATGCAGAAGCAGCATAGAAGGAGCCTCTAGGAAGTCGCATTTGATATGCACAAGCATCCTGAAGAAAAATGGTTTCCCTCTCCCCCGTCCCCACTTGACAATTCTGCAAGCCAGGCAAGAACACCAACAAAGCAGGGTCTTCACAGCTTGATCTCCACCCCCTAGCAGCTGGGCTTTGAGAAGAGTACATGTTGCAAGCCACCTTTTGCCAGAAATCTCCAACTTCAGGCTAACACCAGGCCTCCAAGGGAGATGAGGAGCTTGAGAGCGATGAGCCAGAAAAAAGAGACCACCAAAGTTAGGGGCTCGTGAGGAAACGGTGCAAAAGGAATTCTGCCCACCAGGAATACAACTCTACCGTGTTCTCCTTATGTTAAAAGTGTGTACCACTGAAAAAAAAAATTGTTCTGGATAGATATGTAAAAAGGGAAAGCCCAACAGCTTTAAATAAAAGTTCTTAGGCGAGGGGGTGGGGAAATAAGAGAGTATTTAGAGGGAAGAAAAGGAACTTAGAGCTGAAAGCAAAGTGCCACGTTTGAACGTACTATGTTTTGCCCAAATAAATGGTTTCTTCACAGCCTGTTAACTAACAGCTGAGGCTCTTTCTTACAACCAAGACCACCCTGATGTGATAACTTGGTTCTGAACTCACATTAGTGGCATGCATAAAGGCAGCTAGCTGCCTGCAGCCCAGGGAGTTGGACACAACCCACAGAGCAATTCCAGTCACGTGCAAGGTCAAGGTACATAGCTTTGCAAGCAATACTGCTGGAGAGAGTCCTGTACTTTCACCCCAAACCCATCTGGAGTCCTTGGAAAATCCTTCTGAAAAGTACTGTAAGAAAAATTCCTAAAATGTCAACTTTAGGAAAACTAGCAATTTTTGTGTCATTTAAAAAAATATCTTTTTGTATTTTCCATGAAAGTTATTTTTCTATAATGGAAAATTAATTTTTCTATAATTTTACTCCTCTATAATGTGTTTGAATCAGTTGCTTTCATAACAATCATACAGAATTTATTAGAAATCAGCTGTAAATGTATTGTGCTGTTACAAAATAATCTCCCCCTTGGTCTGCCTCAAACTTCAGTGAAGCTTAATCCACATGCAAAATTTTTAAAAAGTTATATACCTGTATAATGCCAGAGGTACACAAAACCTACGGATGCAGAATCAAAGAAAGAATGCATAGAAATGCAACTGAAAAACTGTTATGAATAGGAAAAAGTTGGAAAATAACTAAAAATTGTAATGATTCTAATAAAGATGGGAAAGAAGAAATGGATTATTCAAGTCCAAAATTATCCATTGTAGTCTGTAGAAAGTTTTGATTTCTGGCACGTACAACAAGAAATAAAGCAGAAAGAGAGAAAGACTTGTGAATGGTTCAGTCTGGCTTGTTAGGAGCTTTAACAAGGAGAAAAACAAATACATCAGTGGGTCATAGGTCAGATGTAAAAGATATGGTTTAATGAATTAAACTCAGATGTCTGGCATGACTGCTATGTTTCCCAGGTAGATATTGATAGTAGATTTTTTTAAGTATAAAACATTATAAAAATCTAGCCTCCATGGAAAGATCCTTTATATGCTGTATATGCTGTGTGTGTGCGTGTGTGTGTGTGTGTGTGTGTGTGTGTGTTTTATACAAAGTACAAGAAGCCAGCATGGTCCTTCTTCAAGGATTTTCAGTCTAAAATGCGGCAAGAAAAGAATAAAGAGACCGACACTAAAAAACTTCTGGGAGAAATATTCTGAGTGGTATCATCGAAGGAAACTATTGAAGATTTTCAAGGGAAGACTTCCTATGATCAACCTATCAAAAGTTTTTGTGCCATATTGAATAAACAACTAAGAACATAAAAATTCACCTCTGGACATCTGTAGTGGACAAAAAAATGATCTTAGTTTTTTTTTTTTTTTTTTTTTAAATAAAACTATTCTCTAGGGCTTCCCTGGTGGGAAGAGAGTCCCCCCCAATGCAGGGGACACAGATTCGTGCCCCGGTCTGGGAAGATCCCACATGCCACGGAGTGGCTGGGCCCGTGAGCCATGGCCGCTGAGCCTGCACGTCCAGAGCCTGTGCTCCGCAACGGGAGAGGCCACAACAGTGAGAGGCCCACGTACCGCAAAAAAAATAATAATAATAAAACTGTTCTCTAGTATTTTCTCTTATGTCACTGAATATCCCTTTCAGGATAACATGATAAATTCCCTTCAGAACTAAGAGTAACTACAAAGAAAAAAGTTTATCTTTCCTAATGAACAAGTAGTCCTTTCCTCATTTGACACTGAAGCCATATAACCCAGCATATTTCTCCCTTTGCCTTGGCTACCAGGAAGCTCTGAGAAAATTTGCTTCCCTCAGGATTTACCGATCCCATTATCCATTTTTCTTCCTCCTTTGATGTTTATCTTTTGCTGTTTTATTCTTGTGTGAAGGTCCTTCTATCTTACAGTGTCTTTTGAAAAGCTGTTATCTCATTCAAAGTTGGGAGGTGAACACTAGGAGAAAGAAAAGGATAAGCATTTTCTTCCTTTCCATCTAGGACAGTGCCCTTTGTTCAAAGTGGAGAAAAAAAGGGATGAAAGGCCAATGAACTTTGAAGCCATTTTTCTGGATTTGGAGAAACAATAAACACAACCCTTGTTTTGCAAAAGGTAACTTTGGTCTGGAGTCGTGTTCCACTGTCTTTTTTTTTTTTTTTTTTTTTTGCGTTACATGGGCCTCTCACTGTTGTGGCCTCTCCTGTTGCGGAGCACAGGCTCCGGACGCACAGGCTCAACAGCCATGGCTCACGGGCCCAGCTGCTCCGCGGCATGTGGGATCTTCCCAGACCGGGGCACGAACCCATGTCCCCTGCATCGGCAGGCGGACTCTCAACCACTGCGCCGCCAGGGAAGCCCCTCCACTGTCTTTTAAAGGTAATAGACAATGATAGAAAGTCTTTCACCTGTGAAGTCAAGCAGACTTCATTTGAAACCCCAGCTCTGCCCCTTGGCATCTGAGTGGCTTCAGTCGAATCACTTTACTCTCTGGGCCTCAGATAATACTTTCTTAGCAGAGTTGATATTGAAATTAAATAAGACAATGTATACAGAAGCAAATGGCATATTATATGGCACACAGCAGGCACCTCAGCAAGTGTCGTCTCCCTCCTTTCTTTCTTTCTTTCTTTTATTTTCCCCGAGGGCACACTCTTTTTCTATTTCTAAGAAATGAGACATAGTGCTGTCGAAGGAGGAGAATTCAGTGTGGCAGTTGATGATAGCCAAAAGCCATCACCAAAGACTTCTTTTATTGTTTTTCTCCCTTAGAGACTATTTTGGGGGGGGTGGCGGGTGGGGGGGGGATAAGAGGGATCCCTAGCCAATTGGATAAGTTAATTCTTAACTTTCTTCTTTTGTTAAATATAATAATATATAATTGCCAATTAGAGTTTCTGATCAACTTGAGGTTCTTATTGTTACTGATATTATTTTAAATAATTCAAGTCAAAAGCAAAACCTGCTGAACGTTTTAAATAGCTTGAGCAGCTTCATGGCCTACAGGCTTCAGAAGTATTGAAAGGCACTAGAATGCTTATCTCACTACCTGGCTGACTTGTAGGAGTCTGGAAGCTTCCAGTGGGGCATCACTAGGATGGTGGCTGATGTGGCAGCTATTTCTGATGAAATCTACCGGGCTTGAGATAAACTAACACCAAGGGCATCAGAATCAAGAGATGTGGTCTTCATAGAGAATGAACTGTCTCTCCATGCCCTAGAGGGTGTCCATTTAGCCATCAGATGACAATACTTGGTTGGGGGGCGGGGGTGGGCGTCACCATATTGCAGAATATGATTCTTAGCTTTCAGGTACAGAAACACAATTTTTTACGTGCTTAGCAGACTCTATAGTCTGACACGTCCCAACCAAAATTAAGATAAAATATATATTCATCCCCAGATTTATTAATTTTTAATAGGAAAGGAACATGCTTTTTCAGTGGCTGAAATACTTCGGTCCACCAAGTAGATTATCTTCTTACATTTATCACCCTATCCTGATTCTTTTCTTTTTAATATCTTATCATTTTCTCAATTATACATAAACAAAGCTGAAAGAAAAAACAGTTTTTTGAGAACGATTTATGTAGATTTACATAGACCTACCTAGCTTCTTTCTTTCAACGGCTATATAGTGTTCTATAGTATGGCTATAGTACATTTTATCCATTCCCTTCTTGCACACACATACAAGAGATTTTCTAAAGTATACACCTGGAGGCAGAATTGCTGATTTACAGGATATGGGCCTTCCAATATGATGATACCTATTCACACCCTAGCAGCCATGTTGGTTTGCTTCCCCACGTCTGAAAAACAAATAGTATTAGACTTTTTAATTTCTCCAAATTTATGAAAGTGACATTAAATCCCATTGGCATTTTATTTTGCATTTCCCTGGTTACTGTTGAATTTATGAGCACCATCTCATATATTCATTAATCATTTGGTTCCCTGTGGTTTACTATGAGTTGCTTGTTCATTTTTTTGTCCAGTTTCTTATTGGGTGGTTTCATCTTTTTTTTTTTTTTTAGCTTGATAGCATTTTTAAACATATTTTTACAAATTTACATATTTTACACATTTTGGGTAATAATCCTTTTCCTATCATATATTATTTTAGTCCACTATTTGTCTTTTAACATTATTATCTCATTTGTCATTCAGAAACAGTCTTTTCGTGTATAACTTATGCTTTTTTTGTATATTGCTTCAGAAGTTTTTCCCTACCGTAAAATCTTAACATTATTCCCTATGTTTTCTTCTGCTTCTTACAAGTTGAATTATTTATCAGAAATTTCCTTGGTGGACATGCAGTCAGAGCAAGAAGATTGATCATGGAAGATAGCTGACAAAGGCCATGGTAAAGCCAGTGAGCAAACACCCCCATGTAGCAGAGGACACTTCTCAAGGGACCAAAACTTGTGTCTTGTTTGTCCAGTGCCGATAATCACAGCCAAATTCTTACTCTTTAGATTCCATTTCATCTAGGTGCCATGCTGACCATCTGCCTTCAGTTAACACCTCTTCCCCTAGACAACTCATTAGACTTTGACGTTCCTAGTTGATTCTAACCATTTATGTTGCTTTGGGGCTTTTCCAAAGTGGTTTCATTGCTCTGTTGTCACGGGAGCACCTCCCTGAGACTCATAGCCTGGTCACCTTGGTTAGATATGGGTAATCCCTGTTCTCCCCAATCAAACCCACGTAGACAGTCTTGTGAGTTACTTCTCTAGATAGCTAATCTCACCCATTATGTGTGGACCTTTCTAGTTTTCTTACTTTCAGAGGGCAAACCTCACGTCTGTTTACACTTTAAAATTCCAGTGATGCCTTATCTCATCTCTGTGTTCTGAAAATTAAAAGAACTTTGTAATAAACCACCTTGTTTGGAAAGAAAGGTGATCAAGTGGTCTCTCTAGCACTGATAAAGGGACACAATTAATTTGTCACTAAAAACCATATCAGGCACTTTTCTTTTTCAGATTCTATTTGTCCACTGAGCAGTCTTCACCCAAGTCAGAACTGCATCATGGCCTCTAGGGGTTCCAGAATCCTAGTTATAAATGCTGATTTCTACCATGTTTGCCTCTGGTATTCTTCAAACCAGTGCTCCGCCTGTCATAAATGGTTCTCGTGAAATAATCTGAAAGCAGAACATCAAGAAGTTATCAGTGAACTGGTTCTGCACCTTTGAACAGGGGTCCTTTTTCTTTCATCTGCTTCAGAGCACACTCCTGGCTACCAGCACAACCTACATGTACACCCCGGCATGAGTGCTGACAGGGGCTTGCCTGTCTAGTGATTCCAGAAGCTAAGAACACCCCTGGCAGTCTCATGATGACAGTCTTTGGCCTCTACTGTGAGGGCAGCCTTCAGCTACCTGTAGCTTCTCTGTAGCGCCAGCTGGTGCGCAGTTGATCTTCTCAAGTTTGTCAGCAAGGCATAGGCAACAGGGCATGAACTCTGCAGAACAGTTCATATCACCTTGTGCAACTCTTTCTGGTTTGCTCTTGATTCCCTCTGTGTCCTTGGGCAAGTCATTTCACTTCCCTTAGCCTGAATCTCTGTAATCTCCAAATGAAATAGGTTGGACTAGATGGTTTTTATGGGCCGTCCCATCTGTAACTTACACTGATTCCATGACTCTTATGAGTTTACTTCAGAAACTCCAGCATCTTTCAAGGTGTGGCTGGAATCAGGCACATTTTTGCATATGGCTTATGAACGCTTCCCTACTATTTTATAGTCACAGTTTGTGCACCAACTAGATTTTTTTTTTAATTGAGAAATACTTAACATATAACATATTAGTTTCAGGTGTACAACATAATATTTGATATTTGTATATATCGTGAAATGATCACCACCACGAGTCTAGTTAACAGCCATCACCACACTTAGTTACAAATATTTTTTTCTTGTGATGAGAACTTTTAAGATGTCCTCTCTTAGCAACGTTTTTTTTTTTTTTTAGCAACTTTCAAATACGTATAATACAGTATTTTTAACTAGAGTCACCATGCTGTAGGTTACCTCCCAGGATTTATTTTGGTTTATAACTGGAAGCTTGTACCTTTCGATCCCCTTCACCCATTTTCACCACCAACACCACCACCACCTCTGGCAACCACCAATCTGTTCTCTGGATCTATGAGTTGGAGTTTTTTGCTTTGTTTTTTTAGATTCCACACACAAGTGAGATCTTGTCTTTCTCTTTTTGACTTATTTCACTTAGCATAATACCCTCAAGGTCCATCCATGTTGTCAGAAATGGCAAAATTTTCTTCTTTTTTATCCATGCATCCATCCATGGACACTCAGGTGAAGATTTTGATGATGTTGGTAACTTGACACATTTAAAGAAAACTAAACCTTTCTAGCTCTAGCTGCCCAGGCCCTCTCACTTTTAGGAGAACAGCTACGTCAAGTTAAATCACTACCATCATGATTCAGTTGTACACTCTTGGTGGCAAAGAGGGGGATCCAAAAGAGAACCACCAATGCTGATGATCAGAGAACAACAGATCAAGGCACAGACTCAAACCTCAGCGAACTTCCATAGTATCTAAGCATACTTTGTAACTTAGTCACCTCCTCCAAAAAACACTCTTTAAGAGTTGTTGTTTTTTTTTGCTGTACGCGGGCCTCTCACTGCTGTAGCCTCTCCCATTGCAGAGCACAGGCTCCGGATGCGCAGGCTCAGCGGCCATGGCTCACGGGCCCAACCGCTCCACGGCATGTGGGATCTTCCCGGACCAGGGCATGAACCCGTGTCCCCTGCATCGGCAGGCGGACTCTCAACCACTGCGCCACCTGGGAAGCCCTCTTTAAGAGTTTTGTAAAGCCAATTAGTCCAGTTTCTTGTTTACCAAATTAATATATATCAGAATATAGTTTCCATTCTCCACTTAAAGTCTATATTTAAATAAATTAAATCTATTCTGATCTATTTTTGAGCCTGTTTTTATTGCCTGAGAATAATCTTACTTATCCAAATCTCTCCCCCCCACCCCGAATTAATAACTCTCTATAGGCCAAGTAAAGTGAAAAGGAAATAGGTTGCAGTGTCATACAAATCATATTACGAATTCACACTGTGCCGAGTATTAGGACAGAAAGAAAAATAAGTTATGGTCCCCAGCTTGGAGGAGTTTGTGGTGGTAGCAATGACAGAAAGGGGGTGACCTGTAGGAAAACCATGCTCTGTTGGAGCTAGCTGAATGAGTTTCACTTTGCGGGTTCCAATCTTGCACCTTTTATCTAATCACCTAAGATCTCAGACAGCAGAGTCCTCTAGCCTCATGAACTCTGGACTTTTTTCTTTATAACTGCACTAGCTTTTCCCGTCTCCTCTGCAAGGAGGTCTACCTATTAAGCAACAAAGACCACAGAAAGGACTCCTTGTTGGTGTTATAATGCTCTGGAACTTACATCTAAGTTAATATTTCATAAAAAGCATCCTTATGCTCCACTACTGCACCAGATAATATGGGAACACACGAACACATTGCATGTGGGTTCATCTTCTGCTAGATCCACTTCCAAAATATCCTCTAAAATGTAGAAAGAAACATGGATGAGGAGTCCCTACCCCCAGGCAGAGAATTGATTCTTTCTTAGAATTTTCTTCCTCCTGGTAATACATTACGAAGGATCCACAAAGCCAATAAAAAAAATACAGGAACACTGGTCTAGAGAAGAGCTTAATTACTGGGGAGAATGTGGAATCTCAAGAAGGTGGTAAATGCAAGAAGAGCTAAAGAAGTTTTGAAAACATAAATAAGAATTAATTTTATGAATGCTCTTTCTAAATTATTTAGCATAGATTAGCACTTACAGAGAAAACTTTTACAGAGTCCACAGAGAAGCAAACTAGAATATTGGAAAACATTGGAAATATTGGAAAATATTGGAAAATTTAAATTTTTTTTAAAGAAGGTTTTAAATTAGATCTCAATGGCTTAACTTTAAGGGTTAAAGGAATTAGAATTTTTAGCTTTATGATCACTGCCTCTGAGCCAGGTACTGTTTTTGCACTGGGGATATGATGCTGTGACACTGGGATAAGTGTGGTCCCTGCCATCATGGAGACAGTAATTAAAGAGTCACAAAATAGGGCTTCCCTGGTGGCGCAGTGGTTGAGAGTCCGCCTGCCGATGCAGGGGACGCGGGTTTGTGCCCCGGTCCGGGAAGATCCCACATGCCGTGGAGCGGCTGGGCCCGTGAGCCATGGCCGCTGAGCCTGCGCGTCCGGAGCCTGTGCTCCGCAACAGGAGAGGCCACAACAGTGAGAGGCCCGCGTACCGCAAAAAAAAAAAAAAAACCCAAACAAACAAACAAACAAAAAGAGTCACAAAATAAATGTGTAACTACACATGGCAAGAAGGACTATGAAGGAAAATCACGAGGCATTATATATAATGTGGCAATAATGGAGGTCCTAACCCGTCTGGAGCGAAATCACAGTAAAGCTTCATTGGATGGCAAGGTATTACAAGCTACCAGTAAGTAGGATTCTAATGATTCAGAATTTCAAATTATTTCAGCAGCCCACTGTAGTTGTAGCTCTGAGACAATAGGAAGAGAGGGAGGCCAAAGGATCGGTCATTGCACGTATGTCTTTCCTTTGGTGAAGACACCACAGACCAAGGCCTGGTCCTCAGCTTGGCTGGTCCATCCATCCAGAGCTGAACTGGCTCCCACACTCATTAGACCACAAGAGATTGATGAAGAGCAGGTTATTAATTTACAACAGGAAGTATGCGCTTCTAGTGCCTGGAATTTATGTGGCTACTAAATCTCAAGGGGACCCAGGAGGCCTAAGAAGCTGGGGCTTTCCTGCTAAGAATGTTGATCTTATCTTGAACACATTTATGCTCTTTTCTTTCACTCCTAGAAGATAATCTTATCTCAAAGTTAATCTGAAGCTGCTTCTCTGATACCCCTACATACCGATTCCAGAAGCTAGGCTGCACAGCAAATTAGCTTAGAAATCCCTTGCTCACTACAAATTGATGGTGTAAACAAGACTGTTTAAATTACTTAAAAGAACTGAAACACCTATAAGCACTCCAGAAAATACCACTTAGAATACAAATAATTCACTCATACAAATCATTCTTATCTAGTTATTACACAGGCATTTGAATGAATGGAAGAAGGAACTAATGAATCAACAAGTGAAAGAAGACTGAACCCACAGACAATTTTGGGGTCATGTATTTATTTGATATTAGAAAGAAACCTATATTTTTTAAAGGAATTGGTTAACATTCAGACTTCCCAGTAGCTTAAACTCTCCATTCCCTGCCCTGACTCAGCCACTGATCCAAATTATATGACCCAAAATATTTATAATAATAAAGACTGGACACCACCCAAATCAGTTTTTATTCAACTAGGGTTCATGGATCTTTCATAGTCCTTAAAAGATTGGGGGGGAGGGGTCTCTTTTTCTCTTCAAGACCTCTTTAACTTTATGTTTTCATTTTGTTGTTAATTTTTAATAAATTATTACAAGCATATTATGGATCATCCAAATGGACCATCTTTCAGTATCCAGATTTGTGATTATAATCATGGAGGTGCCAAACGGCATTACTTTAACTGTTAAATACTAGTTAAGACAAGAATAGACGTGGATTTAATATATAAGTGATAGCTTCACACCATGTGAAAACCAAAAGTCATGGTGCATTGTACATAATGTTTTGCAATGGTTCAAATAGAGAATTTCATTGAACAGCAAGCTATAGCATCAGCTAGCCGAACTTGATAGGAAAAAAACTCGTGCTGAAATTCTTTTTGCTAGATTCACCCTGCAAAGGATGACTTAATCTTGACAAAATCTGCCATGTAAATGCTGTTAATTTCTATTTTTACTGATTCTCTGGTTTCATTTTTTATCTAGCATGCAAATGTGTTCTAGTATTACAGCTGTATAGGAGCTATAAACATAAGTGTGTCACATATCATTTTGTACTGTTCCATACTTAAGAAATGTAATAAAAATTATGTAAGTAAGCATTTGAGGCCTTCCTTAGAGATGTTTTTCTTTTGAAAGGGGTCCATACATTACTCTTGAGAAACACTGATTCAAGCCAGCATTTTTCAATATTTCTATTCCGTGAGTCCCTGTCACTATTATTTCACAAACCATTTAGGCATTTTTAAGTCATTTTTAAATTTTTGTATGGCATATAGAAAGAAGAGAGTTCACATGAAATATTATATTTTAGATAAATATATTATTGAAGTTTATTTTGAGGAGTTTATTTTAACCTGATTTTTAATAATATTTATTACACAAAAATATAAAAACAAATTCTTTTTTTCTTATGTACTGGACTTCTATTGTATGACTTCTTTTGAATCAAATCTTAAGGAAAAGCATATCTTGTTGACAAATTTAAAATAGGCAATATATTCTCTTTGGATTTTGTGCTAAATGTGTATTTAACCTAGATTGAAATATAACTACATAGAATGATATCAGAAATTGACACAAAATACTTTCATTTCTCCATGCTTTTAGTTCTTGCATTTTGTACTTAAAAACCAACTAGGTTTTTAAAAAATAACTTTTGTGTTATTTATAACTAATTAGATAAAAGGAACAGTTTCAGGCCATTATTTGTAAACATAACTTCACTATTTTTCCATGTGGCAGTTGAATCTTTATTTCTAACAAATTGAAGGCCAATCTGGGTGTAGTCATCACTAGGTTTTCTCTTTCTAGCACTGATTTTTGAGTTCTAGAGTTAGGTATTTGTGTTATATAAGAATTTTCATTACATGAAGGTAACCCCTGCATGTGGTGAGCATCGTCATAAGTCATTTGCAAAATAATTATCACAATGACATTTCTCATTGGTTTATTTTATTTGGGACTATTTGTTTTCTATCTTTAAAAAATTCATGTGTGAATGAGAATCAAAACAACTTCAAGTAGCAAAACAGTAAAAACCTCCCCTTTGGCTGAGGTATTTGGCAAGTGAGTAACTGCGTTAAGCGCCTGCTGTTGATGTTCAATGTCTATTACCAGTTTAGTAGACTCACTCAGCACACTCTCAGAAACTCTCAAACTTCCATTTCGAACTGCAAAAAATACTTTTAAATGATTTTACTTCCCACTTCTTAAAAAGTAGAAATTGATACAGATTCTGTTACTGCCTTTTACAACCCTCCCACCCATAACACAGAAGGCCAGTTGGGAAAAGCTGATCGCAACCATTCAACACATCTCTATCCTATTTCACTGAAGTCTTCATAAAGACTTAGTTCCCTATGATAATCTGCTCTGGTGTTTTAAAATCCTGATGCTTAGGAAGTCCTTTATGAGCAGTCATTTAACTTCTCAGGACTTCAGATTTCTCATCTAGAAAATCAGGGAGTTTGGATAAGATTATTTTTAAAGTCCCACCCCAAATTAGAATTCTGTGATTTTTGTATTATCCGAAGCTTTAGTTTTCGTAACTGTTTAACATCAGAACAATGTTTTAAAACAAATTCAAACAAGAAATCCTTTATATATAAAGCACGTAAAAGTGAAGCTAAGAACACTCAAGGTCTGTAGAACACAATTTGAAAAGCACTGATCTGAAGCTCTTTTTTAAAAAATGCTTTCCTTTCTTCTTTGTCTCAGTGGAAAAGGAAAACATCTGGAAAGGATCCACCATATTAGTTTCCCTATGCGTACACCAGAACATATGGATTAAGTCACCTGTCAGCTTTTTCTTCTCCAGATTAAATAGCCATTATAAGTCCCATTTCCCATCCCTTTAAAATATATTTCCCTTTTTTTAAATGAACCTTAGTTTCTGTAACTCTTTATTAAAATGTAAAGTTAAAAACCAACCACAATCTCTGAAGAAGAGCCAAGTGTAGCTAAAGGACTACTTCCAGCTCTATCATTTGATTTTTCTCACTCCTCACACACTCCAAGTTGTTTCCTTTTTAATAACAGAATTGCATTGCTGCCTTCCATTCAACCAATAGCTCAGTTCGACTCACAATTTTCTTTTCTTTTTTTTTTTTTTGGCTGAATTTGTTATACCTAGTCAGTAATTTCCCATCCAATACCCGTGTAGTTTGTTATTGTCCTCTGGGGCCTTTGAAATTTTTCCTATTGAATACAATCCTGATTTTGATGGCTTTTTTTTTTTTTTTGGTGGTACGCGGGCCTCTCACTGTTGTGGCCTCTCCCGTTGCGGAGCACAGGCTCCGGACGCGCAGGCTCAGCGGCCATGGCTCATGGGCCCAGAGTGGGATCTTCCCAGACCGGGACACGAACCCGTGTCCCCTGCATTGGCAGGCGGACTCTCAACCACTGTGCCACCAGGGAAGCCCTTGATGGCATATTTATCTAGTTAAGGTCACTCAATTCTTCTTCTGCTTTCCAACATACCTCATCCAACTTTATAACCCAAATAAGTATTGTCTAGTTTATTGTTAAAGTTGTAGACTAATAAAATGTCATTTATTGGAACATGCATGAGGTATGTTATGGGCTAAATTGTGTCCCCCAAAATTCATATGTTGACATCTTAACCCCCAGCATCTCAGAATGTAACTGTATTTAGTTATAAGGTCTTTAAAGAGGTGATTAAATTAAAATGAGGCCATATAGGTGAGTCCTAATCCAATCTGATTCGTGACACTCAAAGAGACACCGGGGACTTCAGCACAGAGGAAATACGTAAAAGACCAGGTGAGGATACAGCAAGAAATCGGCCATCCGCAAGCCAAGGAGAGAGGCCTGAGAAGAAACCAACCCTGCTGACACCTTGATATTGGACTTCTAGCCTCCAGAACTATGAGAAAATAAAGTCTGTTGTTTGAGCCACCCAGTCTGTAGTATTTTGTTAAGGCATCCCGGGCAGACTAATAAAAGCTACTCTATGCATGACATTGCATAGTCCCTGGGGGCTCACCAAGGAACCTCTGCCATTACAGAGAAGGCTACAGGAGGGTACAAATGCCCATAACTATAGCCAGAATAAGTCATAAAGGAAGGTCTGAGCAAAATGCCTTGGGAGCACCAAGGGAGCCAGAATTCTTTCTATCTGGGGGATCAGGGAAGGCTTGAAATAGGAGACGTCAGTTGAACTGGACCTTCAAAGATGGGCAAAATTCCAATCATGGGGGTTGGGGGCAGAGGGCAGCAATCCAGGGGAACAGGACTTTATGAGCAAAAACCAGGCTTACCCCACACCCGTGATCACTTTTAGAACAACCCCAGTTGTCACCCACCTATGGACAAGATGGGTAGTTTGCAAACTTGGCTAAACATCAGAACTAACTGGAAGATTTTTTAAAAACATGTAGATCCTCAGGCCCCACTCCCAATCTGCTGAATCAGAGATGATGTTCTAGAATCTTTAACCATCTTCTCAGGTGAGACAGAATCAACTCCATCAAGTTTAAAACCCCTTTTTAACAAAAACATTTCACTGCCCCCCCATGGTAATAACTATATTTCTTATCAAATGTGAAAATACATAAAGACAGAAAAACTATTCTGAGTTTAGTAATGATTTCCAGTAAATTTGCACTTTATTAATTAGAACCAAATCCATAGGTTTAAAAATTATATGAATTTCTTATTTTGACATATACACATACATGTAAGACATTATTTCTTCAACTTGAAGATTATGCAAGGTTGTATATAGGGCTTCTGCCTCTTTACTAACCATGTGTCCTCACCCTGCCACTAAAGTCCATCCGCAGTTTCTGGATCTGGATCCACTGACACTTCTACCCCCAGTTATTCCACAGACCAGTAAAATATCAGAATTTTCCATCCTGTGAATGAGGGAGAATAGGAGAGAGAAGGAGAAAGGCAGAAATAGGGATTGTTGCCACACTTCATGCTAAGACAGAGGTCCTGTGTCATTATGGCGGCCAAGTGGATGGTGGAACAAAGCAGCAGCAGTGTTTTTCTCACCAGCTAAGGCCTGGAGTCAAGGTCTTGGGAGGAGGGGAAGAGGAGAATGGGCCCAACCAGTGTCTGGCTCTGACTGATTCCTTCTCTCCCTTTTTCCCTAATCCCTCTGAGAAGATAGGTTTGGGGGCTGGGGTGGGGTTGTTTTGTTAACTCTCAAAGTCCTCCTTTCTGAAGTGATGAAAGTAATCCCTACTTGCTAAGGTGAGGATTAGGTGAGATCATTTAGGTAAAGCACAAAAAAGACCCCATATTAAACCCCACACTGCGCCCCAGCCTCACCCTAGCTCCACCACACAGGTATGGACTCTTTCGTATATTTTTTGAAGCTGGGCCCTTCAGTCAGCCTTGCCTCCACTCAGTTTAGCTGAAGCCCAAGGCTTACCTCCAAAAGCCTTGAATTTGAATCAAATTCAAATTTGATTTGAATTTCAATCAAAATTGCACACCAGTGGGGACCTTCCTCCATACTCAGCAGCTAACGATTCCTCCCAAACAGATCAGCTTTCCTCAAGTCCGTAACAGGCCACAACGCAGAGAGTGGTAAGCTGCTGTTCTCCCTTCCACTAGAGTTCTCTACTGCCAGCATTAAAATGAACATTCTCCAGAAAATCTTTCCTGACCACCAGCCCTTAAGCTCTTTATTTGGGTTCCCTTGGTACTTCTGCTATATTCCTTCCTTCCATCCATCCACCCACCCATCCATCCATCCATCCATCCATCCATCCATCCATCCATCCATCCATCCATCCATCCATCGTCTCACTAATCTAATCAGTAAAAGACTTGTTTTAGACACTGAAAAAACAAACAGGCAAGGTCCCTGCTCTCCTGGAGCTGCCATTCCAGGGGGGAAGACAGTGAAAATTCAGTATGCAACAAGTCAGGTGGGGATAAATGCTAAGAGGATAAACAAAACAGTGTAAGAAAACAAAGAGGGATATTGGTAGTTGGGAAGGATAATCAGGAAGACCTCACAGAGGTGGTGTCTGAGCAGCAGAAACATGAAGAAATGAAAGTGTAGGCCAGCAGGAGAGCTGGGAAGAAAGTTCCAGGCTATGTCTTTCTTCCATAATGGCGGGGGTCTTGTGTTATTCAGTTCCTCCACCACTGGTATAGGTTGAATTGTGTCCCTCCAAAAATATTGGAGTTCTAACCTCTAGTACCCCAGAAAGGACTTTATTTAGAGACAGGGTCTTTACAGAGGTAATCAAGTTAAAATGAGGTCATTAGGATAGGCCCTAGTCCAATATGACTGGTGCCCTTATAAAAAAGGGGAAATTTGGATACTGAGACACACACAGGGAAAAATACCACGTGAGGATTAAGACGGAGATTGGGGTGATACCTGTACAAGCCAAGAAACACCAAAGATGGCCAGCAAACCACCAAATCTAGAAGAGGGGCACGGAACAGATTTTCCCTCACAGCCCTCAGAACCTACCCTGCCAACAACTTGATCTTGGACTTCTAGCCTCCAGAATTGTGAGACAATTTTCTTTTGTTTACGCCTGAGAAGTGTAAGCGAAGTCTGTGGTACTTTGTCATGGCAGCCCTAGGAAACTAATACAACCATCTAGAATCGTCAGGGCCACGTGCAGACCACCGCCTCACCCCGGTTCACAGGATAAACCCCTGGTTACACTGGGCTTTGCCTAGCCCTAGATGACCGTAACAGCCCCCTAACTGGACTCCCTGTCCCCGGTCTTACTTTCTCAATCCATTCTCCACAGTACTGTCCTGGTCTCTCTAAAATGAAAATTTGATCATCTCACTGGTTCACAAGCCTTCACTCATTTCTCATTATCTTCAAGATACAACCCAAATTTCTCAGCTTGAGGACCAGTGCCCATAGGATCCAGCCCCTTTACCTCTCCAACCTTGTTTCTCTCCCCCCACCGCCTGGGATGGCCTAACTTCTACTCATAGTCAGGCCTCAACTTACCACCACCCCACTGGGAAGCCTTCCCAAGGCCCGAAAACTGGGTTAGGTGTCCCTCCTGTGTGACCCTGGAAGTGCTTGTGTGTAATGCTGTTGTGACACTTATCAAAGTGAGTCCGAGGCTTGTTTGTCCAGCTGCACAGTTTGACCATGAGTTCCTGTCTTGGTTGTCTCTCCAGAAGCTAGGAAAAGTGCCTGGCACCTGGTAAATATTCACTGGATGAATGAATAAATGAACAAAGCATACCAGGTTCTAACCAGCTGGCCCCAGAAGGAATTTCTTTTCCCTCTAAGGGGGGGAGGATGGGGAAGTGACCTTTCAAGGGATTTCCCAATAGTATGTGGAAACACTGGAGCATCGTGGAGCTGCACCTTTCCTTAATGGTTGCAAGAGGAATTTAGATTGGACATTCAAGAGCTGGTCCTTGTGTCGCAAGACACTGCAGTACAAGGAAGGGAAGTAAACAATCTATCTGGCAATTTTTGAGTCTGGGGTTGACCAATATTTTCGAGTCTATTTTTTGATAGGAAGTGGCAGGTCTCTCCCAAGCCTCTGATTCTGTAGCTGCAAGTCCATGACCTACAGGTAAAAGTGGTGGGTGGACAGGAGATGAGGTGATTGTTGCAACCAAAACTGTGATGTATTCTGTGCACAAGTATCCAAAAAGCAAGTATTTCTGAGCTTTAAAAATTATTGCATACACGGTTACAAATGCTGGAGAGTGTGCAAAAGGAAAGAAAGGAAAAGAGGAAGACAGTAACAATGTTTAAATATATATATTAAATATTCTATATGTATATTATAACTAGAGGAAGACAGAGGGGTAATCGAAACAAATAATCAGGATTCGCTCTCTTCTGCAAATTCCTGAAAGGGGAAATATATCAGAATTTCCAGTTCTCAAGAAGGGCCTAAAGAAGTCCTGTGAGCAAGAAGGGAGAGAAAAGAGGGGGGCGGGGGACTTGCTCTTCGCAGCAGGAAGTCGTCAATGGATATCGAGTTATGAAGAAACAACTCTGTACAGAAGTCCTTATTCGGAGCGCTAAAGTCACTTTTACCACATAAAGAGCAATATAAAAGCTCCGAGCAGCCTCATCATGGTGTTGGGGAAACAACTCGGCTCCCCCATTTGAAAAAGCAAGAGAGCTCCGACTGGGTAGTGGCCCAGACGGGCGTAAGGGCTTTTATTTGCAAGTCAGTGAGCCAAATGGACGACCAGGCTAGTTGTGCCGCGTTCAGGGAAGCAAGGTTATTATTATCGCCTATTACCCCACTGAGCAATTTCACTGAAAAGCAAGAGTCCCAGCAGTGTGTGCCACGGTGCCATACGGGACGTGCAGCTACGTGCCCACCTCCAGAACGACTTTATTTACAAAGCGATTACCATGTTATCTATTTGTTTTCCTCTTCCAGCTACAGCAGCCTTACTCAGCCCCCGAATTTCTTAATTACAAACCCGTTCGCTTCTAAATCAACCCCAAACCGTCAGGCAGAGCCCGGAGGGAGGCTATGCAAGTTTGCACACACCCCCACCTCCCGGATCAAGGGCAACAGCAGAAGCAAGAAACTGCGTATGTGCAAAAAGGTGGATCTGGGGACGAGGATCGCTGAGTTTGTTTACAGAGCAGAGACGCCTCAGCTCGGATGCCAAAGCTACCAAGAGCTGCAAACGCAAACTTAGCAGAAGCACACGTACCCCGGGAGCGGCAAGCGGCCCCGAAAGCAAGGACCGGATTCCCGGGCGCTGGAGCGGAGGCGGTCGGGCCCGCGAGCGCGCTCAGTCCACCTGCAGCTGCTGCCGCTCCCCGCCCCCAGCTCCTGTCCTTGAAAGGAGTGGGGAAAAAATGCATCTACACGCAGAATGTCTAGATCGGGTTTACCTACTGCCCCTATAAAAACACAAAAGCACAGCCCAGAAAAGCGCGCACAGGGGAAGGGGCATTATTTGCCCGGGGCTTAAAAACCCACACGGGTAAACAGCCATTCTTTGCAACCTGGGCAGGCTTTTTGCAAAGCCGGGGAGGTAGAAGGGCACTATGGACGGGGCGCTGGGTGAAACCCGTTTTCCCACAGAAAGCAGCACAGATTCCTAGGTGAGCTCGGGGTGGGGAATCCGGCCAGAGGGGGGCGGTGAGTTTTCCTCGCTGCTCTCCGGGCAGGCGCTACCTTCGGGCTGAGAGTCCAGGGAGGATTCTGTCCTTGCTCCGGGGACGGCCTGGTCTGGTATTTGTGGGCCGGGAGGAAGCCAGCATCCGGGGTCAGCGGGGCGGCGCCTGGGCCCGCAGCCTCTGCGCACGTGCCTCCGGCAGTGGGGACTCGGCTGCCCGACCCGGTCCGGTGTGCCCGATGTTCCGGAATCCGTGTTTTTCCGCCGCCCTCCCCGGAGGCTCTCGCTCCGCCCTTCCTGAAATCCCTTATATTAACTGTGGCCAAAGCCCTAAGAAACACAGCTCATTGTTGGCAGCTGCCGGGCGGTCTTGCCGAGCTGTGAGGGCAGCAGAGGGGAAATAAAAGGGAACGGCTCCGATTCTGCCCCAGCGGCCGCTGCAAGACTTCGGCGCCGACTTCGCGACAGCGAGCGCCTTGCACGCCAGAAAGGCCCCCTCTATGTGCTGCTGAGCCGGTCCTGGACCCGACGATCCCGCCCTCGGTCTTCGGAACAGAAATCGCAAGGACGGAAGGTAAGCGCGGCGGGCGAAGCTGCCTGGGGCTTCTGCCAGCCCAGTCCTCCGAGGGCTGGGTTTGCCCGGAGGAAGAGCGTGAGGCGGAGCTGGGGAATAACAACAGGATGTGCAACAACAGGATGAGGAGGGCTGATTTAATGCCTGAAGTTCGCAGCAGAGCTACGGGGCACTTCCTTTATTAGGCGACTTCGGGGAGCAGAGGGGGGTGTGGGCTTGGGTTCCCCGCCCGATCGCAGGGGAAAGGGCTGTTTGTGCAGCGCGCGGCTCTGTTGTGGGTGGCAGGTCTGCCTTGGTGGCGAGCCCGGGTGCACAGGCTCCTAGTGGGATCCTCGGGATGATGATTCGCAGCCGAAGTGCGTCGGGTGAGCATGGGGGCCAGAGCTGAGAAAAAGTGGGGTGCACCGAGGTGGGCGACACGTGTGGCACAGGGCTTACCGTCTGCCCTTTTCACTTTCAGGACTGGAAATGGCAGACCATATGATGGCCATGAACCACGGGCGCTTCCCCGACGGCACTAACGGGCTGCACCACCACCCTGCCCACCGCATGGGTGTGGGGCAGTTCCCGAGCCCCCATCATCACCAGCAGCAGCCCCAACACGCCTTCAACGCGCTAATGGGCGAGCACATACACTACGGCGCGAGCAACATGAACGCCACGAGCGGCATCAGGCACGCGATGGGGCCGGGGACTGTGAACGGAGGGCACCCCCCGAGCGCGCTGGCTCCCGGGGCCAGGTTTAACAGCTCCCAGTTCATGGGTCCCCCGGTGGCCAGCCAGGGAGGCTCTCTGCCGGCCAGCATGCAGCTGCAGAAGCTCAACAACCAGTATTTCAACCACCACCCCTATCCCCACAACCACTACATGCCGGATTTGCACCCTGCTGCAGGCCACCAGATGAACGGGACAAACCAGCACTTCCGAGATTGCAACCCCAAGCACAGCGGCGGCAGCAGCACCCCCGGCGGCTCGGGCGGCAGCAGCACCCCCGGCGGCTCGGCGGGCACCTCGGGCGGCGGCGCGGGCAGCAGCAATAGCGGCGGCGGCAGCGGCGGCAGCGGCAGCAGCAACATGCCCGCCTCCGTGGCCCACGTCCCTGCTGCAATGCTGCCGCCCAATGTCATAGACACTGATTTCATCGACGAGGAAGTGCTTATGTCCTTAGTGATAGAAATGGGTTTGGACCGCATCAAGGAGCTGCCCGAACTCTGGCTGGGGCAAAACGAGTTTGATTTTATGACGGACTTCGTGTGCAAACAACAGCCCAGCAGAGTAAGCTGTTGACTCGATCGAAATCCCGGCGAAAGAAATCAAATCCCCCAACTTCTTCGGTGTGAATTAAAAAACATTCCCTTAGACACAGTATCTCACTTTTCAGATCGTGAAAGGTTTGAGAACTTGGAAACAAAGTAAACTATAAACTTGTACAAATTGGTTTAAAAAAATTGCTGCCACTTTTTTTTTTGTTTTTGTTTCGTTTTTGTAGCCTTGACATTCACCTCCCTTATGTAGTTGAAATATCTAGTTAACTTGGTCTTTTTTGTTGTTTGTTTTTACTCCTTATTTCCTCACTTTCTCCAGTGCTCAACTGTTAGATATTAATCTTGGCAAACTGCTTAATCTTGTGGATTTTGTAGATGGTTTCAAATGACTGAACTGCATTCAGATTTACGAGGGAAAGGAAAAATTGCATTAGTTGGTTGCATGAACTTTGAAGGGCAGATATTACTGCACAAACTCTGCCATCTCGCTTCATATTTTTAACTATGCATTTGAGTACAGACTAATTTTTAAAATATGCTAAACTGGAAGATTAAACAGATGTGGGCCAAACCATTCTGGATCAGGAAAAGTCATACTGTTCACTTTCAAGGTGGCTGTCCCCCTCCCCGATATGTACAGACAATAATAGGGTGTGGAATGTCATCAGTGGCAAACATTTCACAGATTTTTATTTTGTTTCTGTCTTCAACATTTTTGACACTGTGCTAATAGTTATATTCAGTACATGAAAAGATACTACTGTGTTGAAAGCTTTTTAGGAAATTTTGACAGTATTTTTGTACAAAACATTTTTTTGAAAAAATACTTGTTAATTTATTCTATTTTAATTTGCCAATGTCAATAAAAAGTTAAGAAATACTTGTTTTCTAGAAGTCATTTGGGGGTGGTTATTCCCTTTGGTGGCTTTCTTTTTTTCTCTTGAACACTTTATTGATGAGAGTAAGCATTCCAGAGGATAAATTACAGGACACTAAAACAGGTCATGATGAGCTTAAAGCTGAGAGCAGGATTTAACATAATTGGCATAATGCTTCATTGTTATCACTGTAACATGCCTCTTGGTGTGGTTTAATCAAAAGCTGTGAAGTTGTCAAAAGAGCATTTTTTTTCTTAATTGCCATCATCTTCAAGTGTACTCCAGAGTTTAAAAGGTTTGTAACACTAAATGTTATAAATATTATTTCACAGGGTGGGAGGGGAAAAATCAAGTGTTTCTGGTTATACCTGATTCAACTACTTAAGTGGAGGTAGACTGGAATAAAATACTGGAAGATTGATGAGGATGGCATTAAATATACATCTACCTTTATCTCTAGTGACGAATTTTATTTCTCAGCAAAAGTATGAAAGAGAGGCACACATTTTCTAGCTTAATCTCTGAAAAAGCTTCTGGCTGGTTTAGAGTTCTAAGAAGAAGAGGGGGTGGAATTCCACCTTGAGGCTTTCTATTTTGTTCTCTTATAATATTTAAAATTTACTCAACAAGGTTGACGCAAAGGTCAAATTACAATCTTTACAAGATGTTCCCTCTCAAGCATGCCCTGTTTTCCAGAATTCTGAGCTTTTACTGTTACAGGCATTGGGTGCAAAGGACATGAGGATAAGATCCTTTTTAATTTTACCTGGATGCGTTATCAAGAAGACATAACTACAGTCAAGTAGGTGTCAAGTTTTGCCTTATATAATCAAGCAAAGGAAAAAGTAATATTGTTAAAATCTCCAATGATCCCAGTTAGGAGAAAGAATTTTGTTTTCCCTTTCATGTTTTCCTAGCTTATAAGAGCAACACACGGTACACTCATGAAAAAATACGGTCTTGTATATAACCTACTGGAGGAGTACAGAAATGTAGGTTGTGGAAAATCTCACAAGTAATCCTTTAAAAGAGCATTTCATTTAGACTCTAGATTCTAATCTTAAATCCCATATTTCATAATAAAAAAATCAGGAGAGGAGGATATATAGAAGTGTTAAATTACAGTGAGTCTGGCATAAAAGCTGATTTCAGTATAATTCAGATCACCTACATTCTATAATTCTATTTCCAAGGCAGGCCATCAAAATTAAGATGCATACTCCACTGGGTTTTTTTTATACCTCTTAATTGACACTTCCTTATTGAAAATTACGTTGTAAGTAAATAATTTCTCTGAAAATACATCGTTCAAAGCTCTTTACTCCATTTTAAAGGCTGATCCAGATTTTCCACATTAGTAGTTAAAACTGAAGTTTTCTTCCACTTAGACATGTCAATACTAAATCTGCAATCAGCAGTAAATCTTCCTGGCTAAGCATTTTCACAGCAAGTTTTTCTTTTTTCCTTTTTCTTCTTTTTTTTTCCAGAGGCTCAAGTGAAAAAATATGTTTGCATACATACTAATACAACAATTCTAGTTCTTTTCCACTTGTGCCAGGAAGAAGATAAAAAGGAAGGCCATTGCAGGCACTGTCTTTTTTTTTTTTTTTTTTTTTTTTTTTGCATAAAGAAAGAATCAGGAGAACTGCCTTGCCACCACCCTTCACCATTTATTCTGCCAGGGAATAAGCCTCAACACCTGCTCTGTCACTAAATTCCTCCTGCTGCTCTAACGCCGGAACACGTATGTGGAGATGCAGAGCCGGAGGAACTATTATTAGATCCTGAGCCTATCTCTGCCAGAACAGGGGACTCAACAGGAAAAGCTGGGCTAAAAGCACAATTTCTCTTCAGTACAAACTCTCCCGTCCCCTTCATTCGAATGATCTCTGTTTCATTAAAACTCTTTCATGATCAACAATTGAGCAGATTCTATGTGATATCTGCGGGTCTCTTAAGCAGGGAAAAATAACTCCTTGTTTGAACAACCTGATTAATGAAACCTGTACAGTGACCTAGATCACCGGGCTACTGGCAGACATTTGCAAAACCTTTAGCGGTCTTGCTTCCTACTAAGTTGCTTGTAGCATATGGGGAAATTTGACCTCTGTACCTTGGCCGTTTTTCAAAAAGTTCTAATATGGTACAAGAGAGCTTCTATTCTTTAAGTTTTGCCCACAATTAGACACTCTTGATTTTCAAGAAGAGATCACTGATAAGCCACAGCAAAATACCATAGAAACACATCAGAAAAAGAAGAACACATTATCAAAAAACTTATACCTGTTGTGGCTGCTAAAAATCCTGGTGGCAGTATCCTTGCTGGAGCTGATAAAGACGTTACAGCTATGGATGGGTGTTTGAAGAACAGTTACCTAATCACCACTGTTTATGGGGTGCTAGTCTAAAGCACTAGTACCAGAAGGCTGACATCTATTGTGAAGTTTATGGTCTCCAAGACTTGTACTACTGTAAACTGGGATAGCAATAAATTGATGTCAACATTAAAGGCCAGATCCTTTAGAGCAAAATATTAATCCACTAATCTATTATGGGTGGCCAGCTTTGAAGTATAAACCTTGCAGTCCTGGACCATTAGGTGTTTTCGCCCCCTTGTGGAATTTATTTAGAAGGTCAAAGAAAAGTCTTTGCTCAAGAGGGGTTTTTTCGTTTTATTGTTTGTTTTTTTACCATTTCTGAAGACTTCATTTTCTCTCTTGAAGCAAACAGCATATACTTGAGAAACAAATTTTCTATCAAAGAAGATTCCAAAATAAACGCCCATTATGAAAATAAGAGCATTTTACTTATTACCAAAGACCTTATGATTAAATGTACATACTTGAAATTTCAAAATAGGCATTGGCTAAGGGATTTTCTTACTAAAAGCAATGCTTTTTAGCCTGTCAGTTAAAGCCGACACACTCTTCACCCTCACAACAGAACTGTCGATTTGGGATCAGTGCAAATAATAATGCATTTGATGTACGGGGTTAGAAAGGTGGAGGAGAATCTCCAGGAATGCAGAATGAAATTACCTACATTGGAATGTGATCAAGCCACAGGCTCTAATCTTGTGAAAAGGGCCACAGGATGTTTAATGAGACTGAGTGTTGCTGCCTAATTGCTTCAGTAAAATTTACTTTAAAATAAACTTGGCAGATAACATTATCTCCCCAAAATAAATAACTGTAGAATTCACGGAATTTAGGACTCAAGCCCTCAGCAATTTTCTCCTCTCCTCTATTGTTTTACTGGCATGAGAGAGAGACACAGCCTCAGAGACGGTATTCATCATTTCGGTACTTACACTACTGTCATCAGAATGAAGCTCCCGGGCAGGTTGAAGCAAGAGACCCATAGGTAGGAACATCAAGTAACTTAGCCAATGAACCCCTATTATCATGTGTTCTGTTTGTCTTTTCCCCTCAAAATAGAAGGAACAATGGCAATGTCAGGATTTTAACTGCAGTGGATTGGCTGAAATTACTTGACCTATTTTCATCCAGCAAGGAGAAAAATGATTTTTTTTTTCCTGGAAGCCATACTTATTTAAATTAGAAAAAAACAATAGAAGGACATTTTCTAACAAATAGTGTACTGTTCATAAGGAGTTTTAGTTCGCCTTATAGTAAGACCCACCTATATTTTTGAAAAAAATTGACACCTGAAGTAAAGAATGTTTTCCCCTTCACAGGAAGACTTAACTTCATAAGTAATGCTAAATAATGAACTGAAAATATTCTAAGAGCTGCCGGTGTGAATTTCTATAGTATTTTGCTATTTGTGAACGTAATAAAGAGAAGTTAAGAGAAATAGGGGTCTACTGTGTTGAGGAACCGAACCCATGGTCCTCAGGAAAGAGAGAATATCAACCAACACCCCCCCCCATATTTTCTATGAACAGACAATGAGTTTTTAGTGGTTGGATCCTTATCAGTTACTTCTTTCCCTAAGGTGAGCACTAAAGTTGTCAGTCCCAGGAGCTGGTTGGTAGGGCTTCTGGAGAATTCTGCTTGGCTAAACCAAGGCATGCAGAATGAAACAAAGCAGACGAAAAACAAACGATGAGTATCATTACTTGCTTTATTATGTTGTTGGTTTTCATTAGGCTGAACTAATCCGAAAGATTAGTAAGGCAGGGCACGACGTGGGGTGAGGACAGTGGCTCACAGGATTCCTGGAATTTTCCCATGGCCTGGCCATTGTGCTCCGCCCTGGAATCCTTCCCTTTCTTCCCTCTCAAGTAGAGGGGTTCCTTGAGTACATTTCGGGTTACTGAACAAAGCAGACAAGGAATTCTGGCTCCAAAGCAGCCTGTGGCAAGACCAGGTTGGTGTGGCGCGCCTTGCAGGAGATATGCAAATAGATGAGCGGCTTTGAAAGTTAATAGTGCTAGAGGAATCCTGTCAATCCATTCTGAAGCCTGGGTGGGAAACAAGCTTTAGGCTCGAGTGAAAGTCCAGCTAGCAGAAAATCAGAAAAAGTCGTCACAGGACAGCCAACTCCAGGCCGTGGTATTATTTTGTGAACACCTGTAGGAGACGGTATCCCGGAGTGACGGAAATGTGATCAGGGCTACTGAAGGCTTTTCTCTTTGTATCTCCCTAGGGACTGGTGTAAAATTTGGCCTTGTGTTTCTTTAAGCAGCTTGGCCCACAGAGCTTTTTTTTATTTCTGGTATCCTAGCTTTTTTAAAAAAATTTTTTCCCCTTGGCTTTCTGACAGTTAATATCTCCATGCTGACAAACACATAGTAGTAAAATTGTGCATAAAAATCGATAGGTCACCTTGTAAATACTGTCCCATTATATTTATCTGGATTGGCTCTGAAGGAGGATACGCAGGATGATGGCTAGTTCCATGTTTCTTCTCTTTACCCAATGTGTTTAGCAAATATACGGACGATGAGGCCAGGAGGTGAAAAGTGACTGAACTTCTGTACTCCCAATATGAACCTAAAATAAATATGTAAATCTTTCTTAGGTCTCCCTGTCTGATACCATGTTTTAGAGCAATGACTCTTAGCTGGGTGGGGCTACCCCTCTAGGAGGCAGATCATAATGGGAAGAGGGTAAAAGAGGGCAGTAACTTGTAAAAAACATATTCTATACTATTATATATTGGGGGAAAATGCTTAAATACATTATACTTTCTGTAAAACATAACGTAGAAGACTTTGAAAAATCTTCCTGACCAATGGGGCATGGATTTTGAAATGGTGAGAAATACTGTTTAGACTACATGGGACCAAATCAGAGAAGTGCACCCTTCAGCCAGCATTACTGAAATCATTTTGTTGACTCAAGTTTCCAGTGGCTGGGCTGACTTTGCTGAGTACCTGCAACATGGCAGGCACTGTGGTAGGCTCTTTACATACATAATATTATTTAATCCTCACAATATTCTTGCAAGGTACATACAAGTCATTATTTCAGTTTTAGATAAGGAAACTGATATTTAAAGAGGACGTGAATTGCTCAAGGGCAAAACAGCCAGTAGGAGGCTGAGCGGTTTTACAGATCTAGCTTCCAAGACGGTGTTCTTTCTAATACATAACACTGCTGTTCTAAACCAAATTACTCCTATTCTTAGATGTCACTGGTTGTAAGATAATGAGACAACTTAATAAGAGTGCTTCAGGGAAAAACCCACTACATTATATGTACACAACCTGTAAACACACTAACACAACTATGACGTGTATCTATCCATACAATTACATACCACTTCCTTTTGGGATTCACAAGATTTGGGTCTACACTTTTTTTCAAACCCATAATAAAGATTCTTCCAACTTAAGTGTGGCCCCTGCCAGTGCAAGAATAGCATGGATGATGAGTCTGCTGAATTCTTTCCTAACACCTTCACCACGTTAACACTTGAAGTCATATGAAAGAATACCAGTGATTTAAACTAATTTTGTTTTTTTTTCTTAACTGAATTACATATTGCTGGATAGTAAATAGTTTTCTTTCAGAAATTAAGCGAACACCTTAGCTTTGTCAATTCTATAATCTATTAAGTGAAAATGTCAGTGGCTAAATTCTTCCATGTAAAGATGACCATATCACAACTGCACACACTGCCTGGAAGCAACTATGATTTAATATTAATTATAAGATTCAGGCTGATTTAAGAATATTAATATGTGAAAAATAAACATCTTAGCATAAAGAAAATACAGTATTTAGTTATTTTACTTAATCTCCCTCAATCTATCTAAACTTTCTTGATGTAGGTGTAAGCCCACTTCCTTTTGCTTTGGTCTTCTACTGAAATGGAGAACTCTTCCATTAATAGTTGGAGTAAAAAGAATAGCAGATCAGGAGTAAAAACTGTTGAGTTGTGGCCTTAGCTCTGCAACCAAATAGCTGGGTAATTTAATCACTATTAGCTCAAGTTTCTCCATCAGTAAAATGAAGGTGTATGTTTAATTAATACATCCTGTATTTGAATTCTCATGAAGGAAACATAAACCCATTCCTATCATTAAAGTTGGAGTAAAATATTATAAAACCCCTTCGAAATATCATTTCTTGCTGTTCTTTCTCCAAGCTAACTGTGAGCCTGGGGGTGAGCCACAGACCTGATCCAGTTGAGTCATCTCTCCAAGGGTTGGAATCACGTCTGTAAATGTTCCACTTCAATGTCAAAACGACCATAAGTGTTGGCTACTGAGATTTCCCTATCTGTAAGCAAACACCAAAAAATTGCCACCCACAAAATATTTCTAGTACATGCACTTGCAAAGATAGAGGTGACTATACAACATTGTTGAAAATAATTTCATCAGGTCTACATTTCAGATTCTGTTCTATTTTCTTAAAGATTAAGTTCATTTTTTCCAACCTCGTAAATAACACTCTCAAATATTTACCCTCTCTTTCCTTCAGACAACTCTTCCTGAACCACAATCATCATCATCATCACAGTTATCGTTGTTTATTTTCTCAAAGAGACAATCCTATACATAATGCTAAAGTAGAGGAATCTAGCAGGTGTCAAACACTGTAAGTTGGTCCTTAAGAGTTACCATGGAGATAGGAGGCACGCCGCTACGCCCACTGACTTCCCTTTCCTCAACTTCCCAACCCACGGTCTCTCTTTCCCCCCACAACATTCCTCCAGTTTGGAGAATCAGTTATTTAGCTAGACGATAAGCTAATAGACTAGTCAAAAATAATTATACAGTGGGAATTGTACAGCATAATTTGTAACTACCCAAGAAATAATTCTTAACTGATTATAAAAGTAACTTAGCTAAAGAACCATGATACAATATTACAATAAAATATTTGCTCCTTTCCCTACTTGGCCACTAGGTGTAGCTAAAGGTCTGTTAAGTCCACCACTGCATTTTTCTCCCGGGCAACTGCTAGACTACAGTGTCACATGCCTAAAGAAATTGCCCCCCTCCACTGCTGCTCATGTTATTGAAACATACAATATCCCATGTGACCTATTATAACCTTCAAAATTAAAGACAAGCCGAGGACACTTCGATAACACTCTGCCCAGGCACCACTGCTCACTACACTCTAAAATTACAAATTGACAAAAGGTGTGTGTTTGAGCAATCCTCCACTTTTTTACCCTAATTCTCCTCCCTTTTTGAAGTGCTCTCATCCTGCCTTCCATTCACTCAGGTACCAGTGGCTCAATTTTCTGCCCTGCTGTGGACATTTATACCTTAAGAGAGAAATTCTAGAGAGAGGACAGCTTTAAAACTACAGGAATGTTTTGAGTGGTAAGAATGTGCATCAGTCAGAAAGATATTTGCAGGTCATTAATCCTTTTCCTACCTTCCTCTGACGCTTAAATCATTCCTCTCTCTTGCCTCTCAAGCCCATCCAGTTCAACGTCTTTCGTAGGCCCTTTGCTCTTACCTTAAACTTTGGTGGACTGGACTACAGCCAGATAGCTTGTCTGAAGGCTAGCACATTGGCTGACCAGGAAAATTCTAACAGAGAAACTATAGTCAGATCACAGTGGTGCTTAAACTGAAATTATCTTGATGTGAGCCTGAGATGTCCTTCTGGGGCCGTATATTGTACTTATACTGAAGACCAGAGAAACTAGCTTGCCGAAGTCAACAGGAGAGTTGGTGTTCCCCAAGCTTCTCACCTCACCACACTAGCCAATTCCATGAATCCAGGGGAGTGGAACACCTGGTCAGAAGAAAGCAATACTAAGAGACCATATGACCCCAAATACAGATGGAGAGAGAAGGTACATCTGTCCTTTTAATTCCCTGATTCAGCACCCAGTACCCCCAGCTGTCAGCTACATATAATTCCTACGAAATATCCCCAGACTTGTCTTTAGAGTGAGTTTAAGTTGAACACCTATTTAATCACTCTGTGCTTCTGCATATGTTGTTCCCTGTGCCTGGAAGGTCCTTTTCATCTTCATCCCATTGTTGAAGTGTGCTTCAAAATCCATCTCAAGTGTCTTCCTCTCTGAGAGACCTCCCTACATTGTGGCAGATTGGTTAATTCACTAATTTAATAATGTCAACAAGGACTTGGGTTTTTTTCGTCTCTCTACTGGGCTATCCTCAGTGCTGGCCTCACCTTAGACTGGTGACAGGTGACATCAGCAGAACTTACATGATGTATGGACCCAACAATGTCCAAAAGAATGGCTGTCTCTTTCTATGGCTTTCTTTTTTCTTTTTTCTTAAAGGGAAAAGAAAACTTCACAGAAGCACTCCTTCCCTCAGTGTATTGTGTCACATTCCCTTTTGTGAAGCAACCAAAGACTGGGATTGGTTTTACCATGGGATGGACTTAACACAATTGACCTAAAGTAATCACCCAGGGTGGAGTAGGCCAGCAACTCCATCGTTAGAAGAGTTAAAAGCTAAGCTGACCCTTTCTGAAATTTTTGTTTCAAGGCATGGATTCTTTGCTGGAACTGAGAAGCACTATTTTTAAAGTTTTTATATTTTCAAATAAGTCTGCTTTAATGTAATGAAGATGTATCGCCAACAAAATTATATTATAAATCACTCAGAGCAGGTTTATTTAATAAAGGTTGAAATGTCTTCTATAAAGTGACATTTGCTAATATAAATATCCTCTTAAAAAGAAATACATAATCATTATGTCTTCATTTCAAAAATTCCCTTGTTAATATGATTAATCAACAATTTCTCTGAACCAAGAAAATCATGTACTGGAGGCAGGTGATTAATCTCAGTGCAAAGTGAAGAGAACCTAATATTTATGAACAGATTACTGATAGCTCTGTGGTCTGTTTCCATGATAAAATGCATTGGTCCATATGCCAAACCCAAAAAAGAATATAAAATTAGTCCGGTAAGATTGAAACGGTGGGTGGGGGAAGAGAGAGAAATCTACTACATGACATCCTTTGTTCTATCTGCTCATTGCTTGCTCCACTCCTTCCACAAAATGCCCCTTTCTCCATTCCAGTCATATATTCACATAAGAACTCCCATGATCTTACTTGATGACCATGCTTGTTTAGGGTTGCCCAGAGAGACTTAGTTGGACTAATCATTATAACTTATCCGCCTGGCTGCAGCCGACTGGTCCATGGATAACACCTGACTCAATAAAAGCCTTTCCCAAGGAGTTTCAAAATAGAGAGGTCAAGTTTTCATTTTTCTCTAGTGATGAAACTATAAGCCTGGAAACTGCTGTTAGCCATGGTGCCAGCTGTACTAAAGGAGCTAGTCTGGCAGAGTAAAGACAATAGGAAGAGAGAAGCAGAGACAAAAAAGTGATCTACTAGCATTCGTATGAGTCCCTGAAGTCTAGTTGCAACTTTGCCTTTCCTGAAGTTTAGCTACGTGAGACAATACATTTTCCTGTCCCTGAACTAATCTGAGTTAGATCCAATCACATGAAACAAAACCATCCTGACTAATACATACTAACATTGACACAAAATTTTTTTAATGTTTCATTGGCAGACATGTTTGGGGGAATTTTATTTTATACCTACACTAGTGAGTGACATAAGAATGACCTTTTCCATGAAAAATATGAGGTATATAATGTGTCAGAATTAAATTTCACCTTTTTCCTCCCCAGGTAAAGTTTCTAACATCCTTTGCACCAATATTACAATGAGCAATGGACACCGTGATGTGTTGCCCAAGCTTCCCTTTAGGACTGGAGAACTTATTCCCTCAGTTGCCAGGAATGCTGCCAGCAGACGGCCCACAGCTCTTTCAGAATTCCTGGTCACCTCGCCCAAGATCATTCCCTTTTCCCAGGCAGCCTGCCTCGAATGACTTGGATAAAGGCATGGCTCTCTGACCCCAACTCAGAACAACTCTGAAAGGCCATCCTAGCTTCAGAGCGTCCCATGGGGTGAGCTGAGGACTGTACCCAGGCTGCATCGCAGCCCATCTTCTCTTCGGCCCAATCTGCTTCCTACCCCTTGCTTCCATAGACATTGCTTCCAATAGCATCCCCCAGCCACTACCCAGTGTGGAGGTGCTAATCTCCAACTCAGAGGCCATCCCCTAAGAAACCCAACCTGCAAGGCAGTGCTTTTCAAATTATCAAACCATAAAAATATTATGTGGTTTTAAGAAAAACCCAATAACTATTTAATGGCTTCTTAAATTTTCCTAGCACTCTGCTAAGCATTATGATAGAGGACAGAATAAAAGTATAAGGCATATCTCCTACCCTTAAGGAACTCACAGTCTCGCTAGAGACATGCAACTTAAGCAGTCATCTTCCTATAGCTCAGCAATGCCCTCAAATGAAGAAAACTAAAAGGAAGCCAAAATTGGCATATAGGGTATGATTCATAAATATTCATTCAATGAATAAATGAGTGAGTGAATGAATAGGAAGGGATAGGTGAACTGAGATAGACCATGAAATTTATTTGAGGCCAAGCCACATTTACCACTGTCATTTTTCTTTTATTCATTAACCCACTTTACCATCTTCTACATTTCATGTCAAAATATAGACTAATCGACCAAAGCAAAAATATAAGATCCTACTAGGAATTCTGCTTTGGTCTAGAACAGTTCTTAGGGAAAAAAGCTTGTCCTTTTCCCATGTGCCAGAATCTAATCTCTCACACACTGTGAATGGCCAATGTGGACCAACCACATTCCCATTTCACAAATAATCTATGGAGAAAGAAGGCTTTTCTACAGTCATATCATCTCAACACTGACAATCTTACATCACTATAGTGTTTTATAGACATCAACCTCACCTTATTTAATCCTCACATCATCCTGGGAGGTAGGAAGAGTAAATATCATTGTGTCCCTCTTTCACAGATGGAGAAAACGAAGTCCAGAGGTCCTACATGTTAGAGGTGGGATTAAAATGAAATCTTCTGACTACCACAGCATCCCTACAAACTCTTCGGTTTTACACAGACTATTCATGAGGCTCTGTCTCTTACTGCTCCCAAGTGCGAGTTATGGTTTCTGTTAGTAATAAGAGAATTTATATTTTTAGTTCTAGCAGCACAATTAGTTTTGGACTCAGTAAACGTCAATCAAGCTTAATCAAGCAGAATTTGTATCATTGCATATATTACTCAGAAATAATGCATTTGAATATAAGCCTTGAATTAGAAAGAGAGAAGTCTGTCCAATTAATTATACTCATATTTGAACAGATAAATATGTATTGCATTCTAGATAATAAAATCTTTAACTACTATCTAGGATACTATTTACAATTACACAATTCCTCAAGTGATAAAAACTAGATTCTATCAGAAACCCCTTTCCTTTTCTACTCAGCTATACAGCATAATGTTCTATTCTTAAATGTGACTCATTTATTTTACATGTCTACTCCGGCAGATCCCTTGCAGAGTAGAAGTGGGGGCAGGGGTGAAAACTGATGGGAAAAGAAATTGTGCTGCCGGCTCCTGCGATGCACCTTCAACTAATAGCAGCTTGCTATTTTCTCTACATGTTTGCAGCCAGCATATGGCAAAAATATCAGTTCACTTTCTCTTCCCTTCATGAGTGAACTGAGGTCATCTCTTGTGCAGACATTATTCTGTAAGGATTACTCTGTAGGATGATTTGATTTCCTATTCTCTTGTCTACTTTTGTTTCCACCTGTAGTTACATCACACTGATTCTTAGGAATAATGTCTTACTCAGCTCCATTCCATCTGCTCATGTATATAATGAAGATTCAGTTTCTAAAGTGTTCTATTCCTGAATCTCAGTCTCATCCCAGCAGCCTCATTTATGGACTATATGACCTTGGCCAAGACAAGTATGTCCTTACTGGCTTTAGCTTCCTCCTTTAGATGAAAGGGAAAATTATAACTGTCCTGCTTATTAATGTGTTTTGAAAGATCACAGGGGATCCCTGGAATGTATGGATTTGATGTTCGTGGTTATGCATTTACATGTAATTCCTGAAAGTCCTTGACGTAGATAGTAGATTGTCATTTTGAATTAGCGGATGTTTAAGGACAGCATCCAAGATAGTCACTCAGCTGGTGCCTGAGCTCCTGGACTATCCAATAACTGTATCTTCTTCAGGCTTTGTGGTTCCCTTCTCATAGGCAAAAATTCACATTGAGCAATAGAAACTTTGTTTTTTTGTTAAACACGGACCCCACAAAGCAAGCCATCTACAGGTGCTGTTGGAAAAACTGAAAAGAAAGTAAAGAGGGCTAAGAAAGTGATACTTACTAGTGAGAAAAGATAAGTTTTGAATACATTAAACAATGGAATGTTGAATTTGGCAGTGACTAGTGACTCTGTTTTGCAAATGATTCTGCCATATTTATTCAATGTGGAGGGAAGAAAAAGTGATTAAAGAAACTATTTCAGTAAGTACTTTAGCCAGTGCAAACATGGAAATTTCTGGGGGAAAAAACTGATATGTTAAAATAGTTTTGTAACTTGAAGGATTCCAGATGAGTTCAGAGGTATCACTCGAACATTATGAACCTGCTACAGGGGACTTCCCTGGTGGTGCAGTGGTTAAGAATCCGCCTGCCAATGCAGGGGACATGGGTTTGAGCCCTAGTCCGGGAAGATGCCACATGCCGCGGAGCAACTAAGCGTGTGCGCCACAACTACAGAGCCTGCGCTCTAGAGCCTGCGAGCCACAACTACTGAGCCTGCGTGCCACAACTACTGAAGCCCACATGCCTAGAGCCCTTGCTCTGCAACAAGAGAAGCCACTGCAATGAGAAGCCCACACACCGCAACAAAGAGTAGCCCCCGCTCGCTGCAACTAGAAAAAGCCCATGCGCAGCAATGAAGACCCAACACAGCCAAAAATAAAAATAATTAATTAATTTTAAAAAAAAAGGACCTGCTATAAACGGCAGTGTGGAAATGCTGGGCATGTTATTATTGTCCTACCCAATGAGATATTGTCCCATGCAATGAGTGCTGATCATATAAAAGTTACTTTCAAATTTTTTTTTGACTGCTACATAAAAAGACAAAAACATTTTAAACCCCCCAAGAGCTCATAGGAGAATATTAAGCAGATTAGATGTTTCCTGTGTTTGCTTAAAACTACTATTTTAAAGGTGTCCCTATGATTGTATAAATGCTCCTACCTTTTAAATTATCTGTTTTCCTTCTATGAAACTCTTCTAAGAAAGTAGACCAAAATATGGAGAAACATTTATGCATTACAATATTTGTTGCAGCATTTTATGTAGTGAAAACCTTTTGGAAATAATCTAAATGTCCACTTACAAGGGGATGGTTCAGTAAATCATGGTTTAGACATGAAAGAAATATTATGTAGTCATTGGAAATGATGCATTAACAGACTTTAATGAAAAGTAGAAATGCTGTGACAAAATTTTAAGAAATTCATAATAAAAATCCATTTTACTGTTTGAGCTCAACCTGATAAAGATATGTGTTGGTAAAAGTCTGAAAATGAATATGCCAAAATACAGTAGTTTTTGAACACTGGAATTTAGAGTTCTTTATATTTGATGTATGTAATTTTCAGTTTTTCTATAATGTACATATATTACATTTACAGTCGGGGAAAAAAAGAAAATTTTAAATAATCTATCCTTTTAAAAATGAACAATATTATCTGCAGGAATGATGTGTCATGAATAAATGAGACACTACCGCAATGTCAGAAACTAGAATAGTTGTTGACAATCTACAGGTTTGTAAATGTCTCCCAGCTTGCTGTCTGCCACTTATGAAATCAGACTGTCTATAACTTTTGAATGTTCCTATAGCTAGTAAAACAGAAATTACTGACAATATCAAGAAAAAAAACTTCCAGATGCCTATTATTATCCCAAGTAGTTATTTATTTATAAATGTCTGACTAACTAAACACTAGGTCCTGAGTATGCCAAAGGCTGGGGAAACAACAGAGAATAAGTAATGCAGAGTTTACAGTCTAACGGGAGAGACAAATGTGAAGCAAATAATTATTTAACCTGAAGCCAGAAAGATTAATGGGTGTTAGTGAAACCAAGTTGGGGGCTGAGTCAGTGCCCTTGTAACTGGGGAGAGCCACGTAACTAATTCTGTCCACTAAAACATGAGCAGGAGTGACATCAGCATTTCCAGGCTAAAACAGGCTCTCCTTCCCTGACCTTTAACTGAGGAGGCCATGTGTTTAGAGGGTACAGGCCTCAATCACTGAGTCACCACATGGATAGCAGTGGCTCTGGAGAGTCACCTGGGCACACAGCAGACTTTGCATTGATAAGAAATAAATCTTTGCTGTGTTCAACTGCAGAGAATGTTGGATTATTTATTTCTAGTATAACCCAACCTCTCCTGTCTTAAACAGGGAGTTTAAAGGTCGAAAGTGTGACTGAATCAAGTAAATATACGTTGTTTAGAGAAGGGATGTGCATCTAGAAATGAGTGTTAATTACATCCACTGTGTCTGATATCATTATAACATGGCCCCCATGGTGATGCATTCACCAGTGTTAAAAGTTGGTACTCACTCTCCCGTTCTCAAATCTCCCCATGACATGCGTCTGGAACATGTTTTTCCCAGCCCAGTTTGTTTAATTTTTGGTCAGTCCTCCCCAGTTGAGGTTATGTTTGAAGTATACTTCACAGTAGACTGCCACCAATCTCTGACTAGTTCCACAACTCTTTCTTTGAAGATGCCTCTATTCAATGTAAAACTTGCATGTTAATACCCAGCATGAAGTTCTTTGGCTTCACTTTTCTCAAATCCCGTCATCAATGGTGTTCTGGGGAGCATTTGGGGTGTGCCACACAAATGTGCACTGCCATGAATGCAGATTACACTCTGCTGGGCTAGTCATCACTGTCTAAACATATGGTAATGGCTAACATTATGCAGGGCTCACCTGTGTTAACAGGTCTGAACCAGAACAGCCACGTCCACCAGTCACACAAAATTGAGATCTGGAAGAACTACCTCCAATTCCAACTTCACGATGTCTTAGGGCTCGCATAACATTTCTTTCTTCATTCAGAACTTCAGGTCACTTGTATCAACCCTCAATTTAAGAAATCAACAACGATCCACAGATTTTTCCCACGTGTGATATCCTAAAACCAAATAATAAACAATAAAAACTGTGCAGTCGGGCTTCCCTGGTTGTGCAGTGGTTGAGAGTCCGCCTGCCGATGCAGGGGATGCGGGTTCATGCCCCGGTCCGGGAGGATCCCACATGCCGCGGAACGGCTGGGCCCGTGAGCCATGGCCGCTGAGCCTGCGCGTCCGGAGCCCGTGCTCCGCAGTGGGAGGGGCCGCAGCAGTGAGGGGCCCGCGTACCGCAAAAAAGAAAAACAAAAAAAACCTGTGCAGTCATTTCTCCTAATGAGATGCCATTTCACAATGGAAATTTTCTCCCTTGTTTCTATAAGTTTATAAAGTTCGTTTGTTTATATTGTAACAGGTTTCTTTATTTGGAGAGGAGGCTCTCCACATTTTGGAGGACCTACTACGATTCAGCTCTGACCTTCCTGCCACAAACCAGGACCCATGAGCCTGACAACTTCTGTGTGCATTCCTCAAGGCCCTGTGGGTCTCTTCTGCTTGAGGTTCCTGGCCTATGGTGGAGAGGTGAACCATATACCAGGTCTAAAATACAATTTCAATGAAGCTTTCAACCCGGAATTTCTTTTTCTCTTTCCTGAGAAAATTATATTTTACTTATTTATGTATTGAACTTTCTGATCAGACTTGTTTTGCTAAAAATTCTTGGTAATACTGTGTTCTCTACCTAACCTCAACTTTATCTTATTCTGTCTTCTCATAAACATTTGTCAATAAGAGGGAAAACGACATCGAATGATCAACAGATAGAGTTCCAATAAGTCTAAGTCCATGACAAAAACCAGCTCCAAGGACTTCTGCTAATGACCAAGATGGAATAACAGGAGCTAGATTTACCCTCTTGTCTGAACAACCAAAACGAATGGACAAGATATATGAAACAACAGATTTCAAGATACTGGGCATCAGGCCATGAAGAACACTGGTCACTGAGAAACAGGAAACAAAGTGAATCCCATGATTGCCTCAGCTTACAGTTTTGAGAGAGTTTTCAGGCCCCAGACAGCATAGAAAAGGAGTCCTGGAGAAGCCTGGCTGACTCTCTGAGTTGAGGAGATGGAGCTAAGAGTCTGAGGAAAATAAGGAGGCTAGAGCTCACAGGACAGAGTATTGGTGATTGCTGCTGGGAAAGAACCACCCAAAAGGATTAGAGCTAACAATAGTTGGTGCTCACCCAGGACTGGGAACAGTGCCTATTCCCACTAGCCAGAGAAAAACATCATATTAAGTACAGAGAGCAAAGATAAGGATGATGGCAGATTTCTTATAAGAAAAATGCAAGTGAGAAAACAGTGAAGCAATATCTTAAACTAAATCTGCCAACCTAGAATTCTATACCAAGTAAAATGTCTTTTAAGAACTAAGGTGATATAAAGACTCTTTACGATGTACAAAGGCTGAAAAAAAAATCATCACCAACAAACCTGCTCTATAAGAAATGTTAAAGGAAGTTCTTCGGGCAAACACATGAGGAAAAAAGGGGAAAAAAGAAACATGGAACAAATAGAAAACAAATGGCAAAATGACTGATAGACTTAAACCTAACTATGTCAATAATCACTTAAATATTAACTGCTAAAACATCCCAATTAAAAGGCAGAGACTGTCAAATTAGATTTTTTAAATGAAAGGCCCAACTATATGATACCTATCTATCTATCTATCTATCTGTCTAGTGCATGTGTGTGCATGTATTGGGTTGGCCAAAAAGTTCTTTTGGGTTTTTCTATAAGATGTTATGGAAGACCTGAACGCACTTTTTGGCCAACCCATACTTATATTTATAATGAAATAAAAGGAGAGAAAAATAGGTACCATGTTAACCCTAATTAAAAGAAAGTTGAAGTGACTGTATTAGTATAAGACACAATAGATTTCAAAGCAAAGAATATTATCAGGAACTTTTTAAAGGTTATTTCATAATAATAAAGGGGCTAACTCATCAAGAATATGAGTTAAATAAAATATCTAAATTTATGTACCCAATAACAAAATACATAAAGTATAAACTGATAGAACTACAGGAGTAGTAGATAAATCCATAATAGTTGGAGGTTTAAATATTTCACACTCAATAGTTGATAGAACAAATGTACAGAAAATCTGTAAAGACACAGAAGAATTAACATAATCAACCGACTTAACTGATATTTATAGAACACTCCACCTAATAAAAGCAGAATATGCATTCTCTTTAAGTGTGCATGAAAAATTTACCCAAGGTAGACCATATTCTGGGCTATAAAAAATGTCTCAACAGGGCTTCCCTGGTGGCGCAGTGGTTGAGAGTCCGCCTGCCGATGCAGGGGACACGGACGGGTTCGTGCCCCGGTCCGGGAGGATCCCACATGCCGCGGAGTGGCTGGGCCCGTGAGCCATGGCCGCTGGGCCTGTGCGTCCAGGGTCTGTGCTCTGCAATGGGAGAGGCCACAACAGTGAGAGGCCCATGTACAGCAAAAAAAAAAAGTCTCAACAAATTTAAAAGAATTAAGTCATACCAAAGATTATCTCTGACCATAATAGAGTTATTAGAAATTAGAAGATGACTGGAAGATCACTAGAAAAGCTTCAAATATTCGGAAACTCAATGACACATTTCTAAATAACCCATGTATCAAATAATAAATCAATAGGAAAACTTCGAAGTATTTTAAACTGAGTAAAAATAAAAAGAAACTATTTCCAAATTTGTGGGATGTGTCTAAAACAGTATTTAGGGAAAATTGATAGTATTACAAAGTGAAATCCAAGTAGCAGAGGAAGAAAATAATAAAGATCAGATCAGAAAGCAATAAAATAGAAACACAAAACCAATAGAGAAAAATCAATGAAACCATAAGCCTTGAGAAGATCAAAAGACTGGCAAAATCTCTGGCCAGATTAGTCACGAAAAAAAAAAGAAAGAAAGCTTTCACAAATTATCAGTATCCACAATGAGAAGTGATAACAGTCCAAATTCTACAGATATTAGAAGGAAAATAAAGGAATATTATTAAAAATTTTATGCCCATAAAGTTGACAACTTAGATGAAATGGAAACAAATCCTTGAGACACATAAACTTCAAGAAATAGATAACCTGAATAGCCCTATACCTCTCAAAGAAATTGAACTTGGAGGTAAAAACTTTCCCATAGAGGAAACTTCAGGCCCAGATGTTTTTACTGGTAAATTTTACCAAACGTCTAAGAAAGAAATTATGCCAATTACACACAAAACATTGCAGCAAATTAAAGAAGGAGTACTTCCCAAGTCGTTCAATGAGACAAGCATTATCCTATACCAATACGAAATAGTACAAGAAAAGAACACTACAGATCAATACCTCTCATGACATTGATGTAAAATTACTAAACACAAATTTTTTCTTTTTTAATAAATTTATTTATTTTTGGCTGCACGGGGTCTTTGTTGCTGCGCACGTGTTTTCTCTGGTTGCAGCGAGCGGGGGCTACTCTTTGTTGCAGTGCACGGGCTTCTCATTGTGGTGGCTTCTCTTGTTGCGGAGCACGGGCTCTAGGGCTTCAGTAGTTGTGGCTGGAGGACTTAGTTGCTCCGCGGTATATGGGATCTTCCCGGACCAGGGCTCGAACCCATGTCCCCTGCGTTGGCAGGCAGATTCTTTACCACTGAGCCACCATTCTTAACCACTGAGCCAATTTGCTAAAACACACATTTTAGCAAATTGAATCCAAAAATACGTAAAAGGGAGACTTCCCTGGTGGTCCGTCCAGTGGGTAAGAATCCGCCCTCCCAATGCAGGGTGCCCGGGTTCAATCCCTGGTCAGGGAACTAGATCTCACCCACATGCCGCAACGAAGATCCCACGTGCCGCAACTGAGACCCAGAGCAGCCAAAATAAATAAATAAATAAATAAATAAATAAATATTTTTTAAAAAATAAAATAAACTGCTTATTAAATACAAACAAAAATACATAAAAGGCCATCATGACAAAGAGGGGGTTTATCCCATGAATGCAACAATTGTTTAACATTCAAAAATTAATGTAACCATATCAACAAACGAAAAAGAAAAAAATACATGGTAATCTAAATAATTGCAGAAAAAGCATTTAACAAAAATCCAATTTCCATTCCTGATAAAAATTCTCAGCAAGGGAACTTTCTCATCCAAAGAAAGGGAAAAAGTTCATCTATGAAATACCTACAGCTAACATCATTCTTAACGAAAAACAAATGCTTTCCCCCTAAGATCAGAAACAAGACAAGGGTATCCACCCTCACTAGTTTTATCCACCACTTTACCAGAGGCTCTGGCCAGTGCAAAGGGTAAAGAGGAAAATAAATAAATAAAAGACACCCAGATTAGAGAGGAAGAAGTAAAACTCTTATTTGCAGATGACATGATTATCTATATAGAAAATCCTACAGAATTGATTAAAAAGCTACTAGAACAAATAAATGAGTTTAGCAAGGTTCAGGACACAGGGTCAATACACAAAAATCAACTGAAGTTCTATTTATTAGTAACAAGCAATCCGAATTTCTAAAAAGCAATACCATTTACAATAGCACCAAAAATGTGAAATAGGGATAAGTCTGGCAAAAGATGTAAAAGACACAATGAAAACTACAAAACATTGCTGAGAGATAAATAATAGAACTCCTAAATACATGAAAGGATAATATCATGTTCCTGGGTTGGAAGACTCAATATTGTTAAGATGCCAATTCTTCTTAAATTGATCTATAGAGTCAATGCAACTCCTATCAAAATCCCAGCAGGCATTCTTGTGGAAATTGACAAGTTGATTTTAAAGTTCAAATACAAAGTTTAAAGGAAGTATAAAGGAACCAGAACAGCCAAAACAAGTTTGAAAAAAAGCATGAAGTTGGAGGACTCTCACAACCATATTTTAAGACCTAGTATAAAGCTACAGTAATCAAGATGGTATGTGTTTGGCATAAAGACAGACAACTACATTAATGGAACAGAAATAGACCTGCAAATATATGGAAAACTGATTACAACACAGATACAAAGGAGAAAGTATAATCTTCTCAACAAATATGCTGAAATAATTGGATACCCATACACAAAAATATGAACTTTGACCCATATATCTCACCATATACAAAAATTAACTCATGACTTCCCTGGTGGCATGGTGGTTAAGAATCCGCCTGCCAATGCAGGGGACATGGGTTCGATCCCTGATCCAGGAAGATCTCGCATGCCGTGGAGCAACTAAGCCCGTGCGCCACAACTACTGAGCCTGTGCTCTAGAGCCCACGAACCACAACTACTGAGCCCACGTGCCTAGAGCTCATGCTCCACAACAAGAGGAGCCACCTCAATGAGAAGCCCGCATACCACAACGAAGAGTAGCCCCTGCTCGCCGCAACTAGAGAAAGCCTGCATGCAGCAATGAAGACCCAACACAGCCAAAAAATATTAAAACTAAATTTTAAAAAATTAAAAAATTAAAAAATAATTTAAAAGATAATAAATTAACCCTAATGGGATCATAGATCTAAATGTAAATCTTAACAAGCGTGTGACTTCTAGAAGAAAACAGGGCAAAATATTTGCAACCTTAGGTTAGGCAAAAATTTCTTAGCCATAACTACAAAAGTGCAATATTTCTTTAAAAAATAGTTAAGAAATTCTGCTCTTTGAAAGATACTAAGTGAATGAGAAGCCACAGACTGAGAAAAAATATTTGCAAATCATATATCTGAAAAAGAACCTGCATTCAGGTTACATAAAGAACTCTAACAACCCAATATAAAAATGGGCAAAAGACTTGACTGAACAGACATGTCACCAGAAAAACCCAAAAACCCAAAACAACAACAACCAAAAATACACAGATGGTAAGTAAGCACAAAGGATGTTCAATATCATTAGTCATTAGGAAAATGCAAATTAAAACCACAATGAGATACCCCCGCACACCTAATAAAGTGGCTAAAATTAAAAACATCGACCATACAAGTGTTGGTGAGTATATGGAGGAAGTAGAACTCTCATACACTGCTGATGAAAATATGAAGTGGTCCAAACACTTTGGAAAACAGTTTGGCAGTTCCTTAAAAAGCTGAACATATACCTAACAGATGATGCAACTCTTCCACACTTAGATATCTACTCAATGGAAAACAAAGGATATGTCCGCATAAAGACTGGTACATGAATGTGCACAGCAGCTGTATTTGTAATAACAAAAACCTGGAAAACACTCCAATGTCGAAGCACAGGTGATGGATAAACAACTGGTGGTATACCCATGTAATAGAATACACATCAACGATTAAAAACAAATGAACTATTGACACACAACAACACAGATGAATCTCAAAATACTCATGTTGAATGAACGAATTCAGAGAGAAAAGAATACATACTATATTCCATGTATATTAAGTTCTAGAAAACATTAACTAATCTATAGTTAGAAGAAACAGATCAGAGGTTGCCTGCAGACCCAGTGGTGGAGAGAAACTGAAAAAAAAGCAGAAAGGAGGTATTACCAAGGGGCATGAGAACCTTCTGGAAGTGATGGATATTTTCATTATCTTGATTGTGGATTGGTTTATGAGTGTATACACATGTCAAAACTTATCCAATCTCATGCTTTAATTCTGTGCATTTTATTGTATGTCAGCTATACCTCCAAAAAGTTGTTAATAAAAATCTTACAAGCTACTGTTCCTCATTGGATGAAATGTACTTTGGGTCACCACCCAAAAACCTTACAAGGCCTATTTTAACTCTTTTCTGTGTTTAAAACCCTGAGAGTTTAATTTGGGAAACAAATCTCCATAAACTCTATCTGGTGAGGGCCAAAAATTATCGAGTCTGCTGTCAAACATAGCCAACCACTGGCTAGGGGCTCAAGATATGAGCTATAGAATCAACACATTAGATTGACCATGATCATTTCTCCAGATGCAGTCCATTCAATCCAAGTTTGCACTTCTGCAAAGCCCGACACGTGCTTCTTATGTGTAGTATCACTGTTTCTCGAATTCTTGCACACATCTCACAAAATGGCACTATTTCACCCAGGGTAATTTGGAATCACAGTGGTCACTTTAGATGAACTCTAGGTATTTCCAAAATTGTCCATCTTAGAGTCATCTTAGAGCAAATGGGCAGTCAATTTCCTAATGTCAAATGTACTGTCTTTTTTGATTGGTATAGAGAAGCTTCTAAGCAAAATTCTGATTCTATAATAGCTTTAATTATAAGGAAAGCACCAAAAAACCATAGCTTATTACAGTCTCTCTTTTGATCTAGAGGCAAAGACCTACCTTGCCTCAAGGCTATAGCAGTCACTGCCAAATTCATAGTGCCTTCTGCTGGCACAGTTTCAGGCTCTTTCTTGGAGGTAATGCTATACAGTTTTGGCACTTCAGCTGGCTTACATCCTGTAAGATAGTAAGTAAAACTATTTGTAATTTACTTTGTAAATTACTAGCTATTGTTCTAACACTATACCTTGCTGCTTCCTTTCTAAGATGAGGGAAACATGCACACAACCTGGGGTTACATAATCCACAACACCTCCCTAAAGTTAGATGCCACTTAAGCAAAATTGAAATTTAAGGGAAGAAGTCTAAAATTAATGAGTTTACTTTGAAGTGATATTTTTAAAATCCTGATTTGATGAGGTTTATTCTGAATTAGCAAAATTAAATTTTTCATTACCAGGTAGAAATCAACATTTATAATAGAAAGCAAATTTGGTTATAAAAAATTTTTTAAGTTCAATTTTATGCACAATTAGGTCACAGATACATTACATCCACTAAAAAGCATTAATTCCTAGTAGGAGGAGGAACCAGGCTCTGGATGATCTCACTCAGACAATGACAGAGTGAATTGTACAAGCTCCTAGACAGACTTTCAAACTAGAATTTCAAATAATTCCACTGCAAGGATAAAGGAGGTTATGGTACAAGCTGGTTGAAAGCTTTGGGACAGAAATGGGAATTTAAGCCAGAATTCACACCTAAGTTTATTTGCATCTAAACCCAGGCTCTCTTTCTTTCTCTGAAGAGGTAGCCCAGGGTTAGAAATCCAACTCACCAGCTTGGTGTCTGGGCATCATTGCCTCTTAGGTAAGAGAGGAGATTGCAGTGATCTTGAAGTATGAGATAGCGTCTGTAAATCTCTGACATTACACATTGCACTTAAAGTTATAACTATTTATTGAGCAGAATGCCAGGTGATATGTGAAGAACCTGAGGAGCCACCAAAAAAAGAGGCTTTCATACCGAATGATCAGCTTTCTGGCCAAGGAGAATTTGCATCCAAATTGGCAGGAAAGAGGCGGCAGGATTTCTGAACTGCCTATACATGATTCGCTGGAAGTCAGAGGGAGTCAAAGAGTCTTTATACCTGCTCATCCAGCTCCTGTCTACGGTGTGTCATGGCCCACCTAAGGCTCGAAGGTGCTTTGTTCGGACCAGTTCTAAATGCCTACAGAGCTAACGGCCCCACCTTCTGGAGACTACCACTTCGCCGACCTCTGCTGGGAGACAAACTAATAGACCCTCCCGTGAAGAACATTTCTGGATACTAAATGTATGCATTTTCCTCTGTAGTCTGATCTAATTTCTTTTTTCATATTCACCAGTGTTCAGTGATTTCCCTTTGATTTATTCTTGTTCTTTACCTTGACTCATGCTTTCAGGCCATTTCACTTATCATCCAGCTTCCCTCCCCTCCATGTCCCCCCCAGCCAAAACAAACAAACAAACAAAAACTCTTCAAAAAAGAGTTTTTGGAGTATGCGTCTAAATAACAGCCTCACTCGAATGTTAGGGCCTCTAAAATTATAAAATCAATGCAAATATTCTTCTTTTGAGACGGATTTCATCATTGCATCAGTGAAAGAAATGTAAGGTGGTGTTGGGTGTTGATTTTTTGAAGATGAAGATGCCTGGGGAGAGGTCTATTTGATGGAAGGTGAGTCACATTTGGCAAAGGTTTAAGTGAAACAGCGAGTTTGATAAATCTGTCCAAGGTTTAAGAATATTCAGACACCTTTTCTTCCCAGGAAAATCCCCCACGGATCTCTTCAGGAACAAAAGCTTCTCTACAATGGTTCTAAATGATTCAGACATAACTTCCTGCATATGCCACCGAAGGGATTTCTTTACTTTTAGTAAGACCATTAGCCACCCTGCGAAATTCTTCAGCATAACAAAATTATAGGCCGTTTCCCTCTTGGGCATGCTGAAATGGTGAAAATTGCCCGGAGAAAATTGAAACCCTGATAATTGATTTTCTTGCTGTTTTCAAAAGACCCAAACCTTTCTACGATTAAATTGAAACTTTTCAGGACAAACACAATCAAAACCATAGGGAATACCTCTCTACATTCTTAGAACAGTTTCACAGCTAAAACCTATACATGACATTTCTTCAGACACAGATTTAGAATTCAGTTATTTTTCTAAAATAGAACTCTTCTTTCTGGGCTTATGCCGAATCAGCTGATTTAACTGTGTTATTCAATTTGTCCTTGGTATCTGGGGTCCGAGAACTAAAGACAGAAAAATAACTGGTAAATATTGTCTGTAAAACAAATGCTTCATGCCACAAACTTGATACTGAAAAATAAATCTCTCTCCCCACCAGTGAACTGCTTCAGACAGAGACTGTTAGCAAAATGGCCAAAATGTGAGACCTTTAGTTTTCTCATAAAATGTAATTCTAAATGATTAGATAGTGCTGTCGATATAAAATGTGGTGTATATACTTCTAAATCAAGATGCTTTGTGGTTGTCCGCAAGTTACAGACTGGGTTGTGCAATACCACTGTCAGATGATATGTGAAGAAACATGTTAAAGCGTTGAAGGAAAGTTGACATATGAAAGTTTTCACCATAGAAACACTGGATGACCTTTTCCAGGATAACCGTACTCCACAAGAATATTTGGGCTATTAAGAGAAGCCTGAATTAGCAAAATTGAATTTTTCATTACCAGGTAGAAATGAACATTTATAATAGATTTCACTCATTCATTTCCTGAACACGATACAACAATATTTAACCTCTCAGTGAATTTGTAGGCCCTTTATTCCTAAAGGCCTAGATCAGAAGAAGGGGTTCATAACGAGGCTCTCAAGGCCACTGACCTAGAGCTCTGGCCAGCTCTGCCACCGGAACATCCATGTTCTAACTTACAGTGGATATTTGTTCTTTTGCCGAGAGCATTCACTCCCCCTCATGGTGGGAACAGTACCCCAGTTTTCCTGTGAGTGAGCCGTCTCATACCCTCTCCACGTGTGTGGGGAAACTCTCCACTCTACTCAGGAGTGGGGCCTAGGCCGAAGTGCTTGTTTTGCTACTATCCACCGCCCCCCCCCCACCCTACCCCTCACCACTCCTCATCAGCAGTGACTGGCTGAAGGATGGGCTGGGCACAGCAACCCGATCTGGGCCACAGAGAGAGTGTGTGTGGATCCCTAGAATTATGAGGAAGGTACAGGAAGCAATTCTCTCTCTGAAGAATTTTAAAGTAGAGTAATATAAATCTGAATCTGTTGTAAGCCACAGAATAGAGCCTACAAATGGCATTATTTGAGCACAAAATCTAGCAGTACCTAAAATTAGCTCCATTTCATCAAAAGGAACATCAAATACTAAGAGTTCAATCTTCAAATATCTGCAATAAAAAAATCCTAATTGGCAGTGGAGCTTCTCCACTGTTCAAGAAACAACATGTTCATTTTACATCTTAATTAAATCATTATTCAAGACACGTTTTCAAAGGGAACTTTCATTAATCTGAGAGAAAATGAAACAACTTAAAAACATAAGTAGCTATATATGTAACTTATAAATTATGTATATAGTTATCAATTTTACAGTTAAATTGGAATGTATTACATTCAAATATTTAATCTATACTTTCCTTGAAAATATCATGAAGGGTCCTGAATACAGCCAACAGGATCAATAATAAGTGTAGATTTAGGGACATAGTTACCCCTGCTATGGCTTTCACAAGAGCATCGTGAAAGCACAAATTCTAACTCTTACTGAGTTATTTCACTCAGCTTTACAGGCTTATAACAACCTCTCCTCATTCTATAGCTCCAAGAACTTTTTCCGGTCAATACTTTATTTGAACAAACATTTATAGCTGTATGATGAGATCTACTCAGTCACCTCAAAAAGAATGGAGACTCAAAAGACAAGCTTTTGTTTACAGAATCCTTTAGAAACTATCCTGAGTGACAAGACTCACTCTTTGTCAATTCTTTTTTCTTTTTTTGCGGTACGCGGGCCTCTCACTGTTGTGGCCTCTCCCGTTGCGGAGCACAGGCTCCGGACGCGCAGGCTCAGCGGCCACGGCTCACGGGCCCAGCCGTTCCGCGGCATGTGGGATCTTCCCGGACCGGGGCACGAACCCGTGTCCCCTGCATCGGCAGGCGGACTCTCAACCACTGCGCCACCAGGGAAGCCCTTTCTGCTTCATTTTAGGGCTCTATTATCATAAGTGATATTTGAGAAGGACATATTGACCACTGCTTGTCTCTTTTCTAAATAAACTTTATCTTTCTTCTAGATTAGTTCATTGAAAAGCAACAAACGTATAGTATCTTAACTCCTTACTGAAAAGCCTTTACAAAAGTTTAATATTATCATCTCAGTATCTGTCAAAGGTTGACATAAAAAATGGTCATTCTTAGACCTTTCTGAATCTTCTACAAAATAATATTGAAAGGTACTGCCCACTGTGTTATCAATTGCTCCTCTGTATGGATCCAAGCAAGGAATTTCTCTTGGAAGATAATTCCTGCCTGGAACACAATGTTGGGAATACTGGGTAGTTTTGTTTTGTTCTTACTGAATACATATGTTTCTTTTATAATATCTAGAATCCATTATGTTTCCTTTCTGGTTTCATCTACCAGGAAACTAAAAAAAAAATATTGCTAAATTTATATTAAATCATATATGTATTATATTACATAAATGATACAATGTTAGATTTCTGTGGAAATAAATTTTTCTCCTTAAAAAATTTTGACCATTCTTTAAATCTTCATATCAATTGCTTTGTCTGATATCTGGGAAATGTCAGTAATATGAAAGTGGACTCAAATCCTATGTAGAAGTAAGGGTAAAATAATGTATTTAAAATATATGTTACCTTACTAAGTTACATACAGTTAAAAAGTTGAAAAGAAAAGTTGAAAGAAAGTTATGTATAAGGACTTTTTGGTACTAAAGCCAAAAGCACTGTGGAGATGTAGAGTACTGTGGAGGTTCATAAACCGTAAAAACGTTGGTTTAAGCTTTTTCCTCAAAAAAAAAAAAAGATAAAGAAACACAACTTTCAATTAAGTGGTGACTAATAGCAAGTGAGGTAACCTGAAGTGAAATGCCACATGTCTTTGATATTGGTAATCTAAATTTTGTTCTAACTTATTCATTGATTAATTTACACTGTATATACACTGCCATCTGGGAAAAAATGGTTTCCCTCTCTCAGAGAAATTCAATCCTTTTAACACACATAGAGCTGCAAGAAAGGAAGAGGATACTGCAACCATTCAGTCATTTATTCATTCTTTCAACAAATATTTACTGAGCACCCACTATGTACTAGGGATTACATTTTCAACCCTATTCTTGTAGAACCTACAACCAAATGGAGGAGACAGACATTAAACAGACAAAACAAAATTGTTAGATAAACATATCGTAACAAAATGATAAGTGCTATGCAGAATTCAAAAACAAAGTGTGAAGCGGAAGAGAAAAGGTAAGATCAGGGGACTGGGGAAAACAATCCTGAGGAAATGACATTTATGCTGGATCCTGCAAGAACAGTAAGAGTTAGCCAAGTCAAGGAGGGCAAGAGGGAAAACATTCCTAACAGAGGAAAAAGGGTATGAAAGGGCCAGAGGCAAGGAAATGCCCAGCACATCTGAGGAACTGAAAGACCAGTATGGCTTCAGCTTGAAGAGTGAGGCGAAAAGTGGCAGAAACTTGGTACGGAAATGAACATCTGTTTAAACCGTCAGATCACTCAAACAAATCTAACAATGGGGCAAGAGAGCAATAGATATGGTGGACAGATTGCCCTTAGACTCTCACTCTCAACTGAATTAGAGATCAATATATGTGCATATGGTACTGATTTTTAATAAAGTGAAATTTTCAAAGAGACCAGAAATACATGACCACTTGCTGCTAACTGATGCTGAGCTGTTCTCTCATTAGTTAACAAATATTTATTGCACTAGGGCTGGATGTACAAAGGTGAATGTAATAGATACCTCTCTTGCCCCCATGCAGCCTGCAGTCTAGGAAAGATAGAAGTAAACAAGCAGGCAAACACCTGGGATTTTTACATAGGTCAGCAGTGGTAGAGATGGCCGTTCCATGGAGGAAGGAGAGGAGAAAGCAGTGGTTAACAATGGCCACAATCATGTGGATGAAGCAGTTGTGAAGACTGGACAGGAGTCCAAGTCTCCAGTGGGCAAAGGAAATATTCCCCAGCCAAGAGACTTGGACTGACAGGTATGGGGGAGAGGCTACTTTGGTGTCACCAGGTCAGCACTGCCAAGGGCGAATCTCTCCTAGTTCTTGACTATACATGATGCTTCACTTTATTTCCTTCATCAGATGGAAATACTACTGACTTAGAGAATCATGAAGCTTAGAGTTTGGGGTTCTTTTAAGACAAAAATTTACGTTTTTTAACTATAATATAAAATGCTTTACAATTAAATGTCAAATTATTTGACTCTGTGTGTTTGTATTTGAGGGAAATTGTGGTTATAAGCAGGCATAAAAATGAGCACCCCTGAAAGAATGAGGAAGTAACTACTGCAGTTAGTACACTGTTTCGGTCTCTGACCACAGAGGCAGAGGCTAGAAACAAACTTGATTTACAAAGTAAATATAATTTCTACAGTTGGGTTCAGCCTGTTGTTTTCTTAAAGGAAATATATTTTAGTTTGCACTGTGAAAAACACAAATTAGCATTTTTCAGAACATTAAGAATCAAACACGGTTATCATAAAAGCATAGAAAAAAAGGAACTAATTTTATCTTCCAGCCATAGATGATGTTCAGAATCAAAATGACATGTTACTCATGCTCAGATATCAAGTTTGTGGGGCTCTTCTCTTATCCACATATTTCTCCATATCTGTCTCTTTATTTCAGCAGAAGACAAGACTCCAGCAATGGTTCATCCATGTGATGGGAATATTAGTATTCCAGAATTTTCTCTGTGTCATCTCATCAGGAACAACAGTCTCTTAATATTTCCTGACTCTGTAAAATATGGGCATACATTTGAACTGAACTCAGGATTTTTTTTTTCAAAAGAAGCCCTAATCTTTTTTTAAAAAATGTTTTATATTTAAATTAGAGTAATTTTTATAGAAATTTTCCCTCCAGAAACAGTGGTCAGGGGAGGGGAAATTTCCCCTCTTTACTCTCTTAGTTCTTTTGGCTGGCAATTAAAATGACATAAGGCAGATTGACAGGAGGAAATCAAATTTATTACATGTGCACGGGGAGTCCACATAAGTATGAAAAATTGCAGAGATAGCAAAGCAGGGTGAGGTACATATATTCTGAACTAAGAAGAAGGGGGCAGGGGTCTGAGGTTTCAAGAGGAAGTAGGGTCATTCACAGGAAGATAAAAACAGTTCATGTTTGGTAAACAAATGTTTGCTGGGCCATCCAAAGATAATGGGACACAGAGAGGACTTGGATCAAATGGGCTCTGCTAGGTTCCTCCCTGTTCACCACACCTAATCTTTACTGTAGTTTTGCAAGGTGATAGCTCCTTCCTGGGACAGGCCTCCTGTCTTACATTCTTGTAGGCAGTTAGGGGGAAGTTCAAAGGTTCTTCCTGAGCCTTTTGGGCTTTGCTTGTTTTCAGCTCAAAATAATCCACGTGCCAGGTGGCACGTCTTGAGGCAGCCTCCCTGAGCCCCACCACAATAATAAAAGCAGCAAGGCATTTTATAACTGTGGTCCTGAACTAGTCACAGTACAAAAATAAAAATACACTGAATACACTCCTCAAAACAGAGGCTACTCTCTGTCCCTTGAGCTAGGAAGGAAGCTGAAGGCCAACCTACTAAAAACTTTGGTCCGGGATTTCCAAAAACAAAGCTAAGCTCATGCATTAAGCCTGCATGTTCAACATCAGATGCCAGGATAAGGCGATGGAAGATGGGGATTATAAATCAATGTCAGTATCCTAAAGCGCTTTGCAAGGTCAAAAGTGGCGTTGTAAGACTTAAATAAACAGTAACTTGAATAGAACTCATTTGTATGGAGATGACAGTGGAGGGTGGCTTCCATTTACCTCCCATGCTCCTGGGGGCATACTTTGGTTTATGGAACCCTTTCCAAACCCTACAGGCACCAGACTGGACATAGGGTGGGCACAGACCAGAGCAATCCATGCACTGTCCCCTGTTGAAAACCAGAGCTGGATCCATTTCGGGAATCAGGGGCTGACTCAGTCAGAAGTGGGGGATGGAGCAAACTGAAAGGAAGCCCTGAGGTAGACTAAGGCCCTTGCAAATTGAAGAGGAAACAAGTTATGAGTAAGCAGCGGAAGTTGGTAAGTAAGCCTAGAGAGGAAAATGCAGCAGATGTGCAGAGAAAAGATGTGCCTCATGATTCTTGGTGACTTTCCTGTTCATCCCCAGCTCAAGTGTACATGTGTCCTTATTATTATATAAGTAGGTTAAAAAGTAAACATTTTTTCCTCGGATCACTATAATAATCTCTAGAGGCTCCTTGCAAACAAAGAGGCTCTAGTCACACACCAATCCAAATCCCTACTTCATCTTGTGCTGACCAAAAAGGTCAACACTGAGAAAATTATTTTCTGTGTGTTTAAGTGAAGGAAAATCATAGTCACTGACCCAAAATGAAGCTTCTTAAAGAAAAGACAACTGAAATTACTCCAGATCTCTCACAGAAATCCTGGCTTAGCATCTGAAAATGAAGAAAGGTCCAGAGGAGATAAAGGGACCTAGGGAAATGACATCAAAAAGAAAGTTTCTGATTGTCCCAAGAGTCTCTGTCTTGGGACACTCACTGTTCAACGAGCAAATGTTTATGGAGGATTCAGCAGGGGAAAACCTGACAAAAATTCCTGCCCCCATGGAGCACACAGACTAAGAGAAGATGTAGAAAAAACAAAGTAAGTAAACATCCATTATGTTAGATGAGTTCTAAAGAGTAAACAAAGCAAACAATAGAGATATAAAGCTGGGCATGGGGCACATTGCTATACAGAAGTGTGTGCAGAAAAAGTAAAAATTATTCGTAATCACCAACAATAAAGAAATAACTACTAGTTGCACAGTGACATATTTCCTCAAATTTTTCCCTTTGTATGTGTATATATACAAAAGCACTCACATATATACAAATATCATTCTACAAGGACAATTTTTAACTCATCTCTCCCCATGACCTTGTATTATGAGCATGTCCCCATGTCCTTAAGAACTTCAAAATATCCCAATTCATAAATATGTAACAATTTTATTTTTCTCCTGTGGGTATTTCAGTTGTTTTCAATTTTTGGTATTATTATAAGTCTGCAATGAACATTCTTTGGGGTGTAAATATCTGCATCCTCTGATTATTTTATTCAGGCTAAATTATTAGAAGCAAAAATACTAAGTACTGGGGAATGAGTATCTCTAAAGCCTTTGCTTCATTTTGCCATACTGACCTCCAGAAATCTTGATCAATTTTTCCTTACTGCATTAGGAAAGCATCGTTAATAAATTTTCATGGACATCATTTTATGAAGGGAACCATACTCCATTCAATATACAGCTTACATAGAGTATATCTAGCTTTGGGCCACTATCTTCAGAGCATCTCTCCCTTCACTTCCTGTTCTTACTTGGAGTGCTTCTGCATTACCCTGTCCTTAATCCATCATTGTACTTTGGAGTAGGAGGCAGATATCTTGTCATTCAGTTCATAGGTTCCCAGATTAAGAAAAGCCACACTTGGACTTGATGTAGAAACCCCTGTGAACCATCCCCTAATGAAGAGACAATCCTACACCACTCAGACATACTGGAGTTTGAATTTGATATCATGACTGGGGGGACTTGGGGGATGTCATCCTCAGAAAGGAGCTGAGTGTACCTGGCATGCAGGAAGGAAAGTGGCCTGAATTTAATTACCAGAGAGGTGAACTATGGCGATTATTTGTGCCTGTGGTGGATTTGTACTTCCCCTGGAAGTTAAGCTCATATGACTAGTTTTGGTCAATGATACGTGGGTAGAAGTGATGGTTCCTTCACTGGCCACAGTTACCCAGAGAAACAAACTCCTGTCTTCCTTTTTAGAAAGTGGTGCTTCCCGAGATCTGCCACTTTTGTCTCCCATCTGTCTGTTCCACGGCATAGTCTCCATCTCCCTCAGTAATTATTCCTATTTATTCTCGGTCCTACTCACTCAGAGTAGTGCTTTCTCCTTTAGAAATGAATGTTGATGGTAATTTCTAATATTTTCCACAATTCGCCCTCTTCACACTACTCATTCTTCCCTATAAACTCAGTACTTCATCAAGGATTCCCATGAAGATTTTGCTGACCTCAATTGCTTTTGACCGTACTTTCATAGAACATGGAGTTTGTAGGATTTCTTTGTTTCTTGAAGATTCATTTTCCTTTCTGACTATATAGCTATAATGTGTTTTTAAATTATTATTTTAAAGATGATAAATTGAACTCGGGGGGGTATGTAAAATTCCATATTCCACAAATGTTAGCACATATTTATGTCACTACCACCTCAATCAATATACAGAACAGTTCCATCACCCCCCAAAATTTCCCCTGTGCTATCTTTTTATAGTCACACCCTCCCTACCCTTAACTTCTAGTCTGTTCTCTGTCACCACAGTTTTGTCATTTAGAGACTGTCATATCATTGGAATCACATAGTCTATAAATTTTGAGATTGAATTCTTTCATGCAGCGTAACACCTTGAGATTCACCTAAGTGGCTGCATGTTTAACAGTTGGTTCCTTTTTATTGCTGAGTAGTATTCCATTCTATAGATGTACCAGAGGTTGTTTATCCATTTATCCACTGAAAGACATTTGAGTTGCTTCCAGTATTTGCCATTATGAAGAATTCTATAAACATTCATGTTCAGGTTATTTTGAATGGGTGTTGAATTTTGTCAAAAGTTGTTCTTTTTTTGTATCAATTGATACAATTATTTTTTTTACACTATTAATATTGTGGATTACATTGATTGGTTTCCAAATATTGAATCAGCCTTGCTTTCCCAGGCCTCATTGCCTGTGGTGTATTATTCTTTTTATATATTACTGGGTTCAACTTGTTAATATTTTTTGGAGAATTTTTATATCTATATTTATGTGGGATACTGACCCATAGTTTTCTCTTTTTTGGGGGGTGGGGTGTTGGTATCAGGGTAATGATGATCTTATAAAATGCATTGGGAGGTATTCTTTCCTCCTTGATTTTCTGGAAGAGATTACATAGCATTCATTCTATTTCCTTAAATATTCAGTGTAATTTGCCAGTGAAATGATCTGAGACCATAGACTTATTTCTCTGAAGGTCTTAAACCTTAAATTCAATATCTTTAATAGTTATAGAACTGTTCAGGTTACGTATTTCATCTTGGGTGAGTTCTGGCAGTTTTTGAATCTCAAAGAATTCACTCATTTCATCCAAATTATTAAATTTATGTGCATGGAGCTTTTTTGTAGTGTTCCCATTTTATCATTATATATATATATATTATATATATATATATATATATATATATAATATCTGCAGGCTCTGTAGTGACATTTTCTGTTTATAGTTTAATACCACTATGATCAGATGTAGAGTGTTTATGCACTTTCCTTATTGCCCTGTATGATTTTCAGAAGTGGAAACATTTGGAACTTTCTTTTGCATTCTTACTAAAACTAAAATATGAGAAAAACTTTCCTCAGACTTCCAGTGCCTCATCTCTAACCTAGGTCCAAAGATTTAGATTTTAGGTGACAGAGCAACTGTCACCTAAAATGGAAGGAAACTGAGTTTACTGGCAACACTGTATTTCTGCAGGACTGAAACTGGCAGGTCATAACAAACTAGCAATAAAGGAGATTGTCTCATTCATTGGGTAAATATTCTTTGTGGTTTCCAGAAATTATTTGGGAGCAGAATCCTAAAGGAAGAGTGCATAAGTACAGAATATCACATTAGATTTCAATAATTTTAAGAAAATTTAATTTAAAAAAGACATAAAGCACTGTATTTAATAATCACCACAAATTATAAAATACATCAGTTCTCTATTATAGCCATAAGCAAAATATTTATAAAGTTGAAGAAATTTATTTTTTAATCTGATAATCTTTTGACTTTTTACTCACTTAATCGCCATTTTAGTATGTTGTGTTTTGCTGAGCCTTTCTAAATTTGCCCATCACTTCCTGTTACAATTGTTTGTCAAATTCTACAAATGGCCCTATTGTCATTCATTAGTTAATGTGAAGTACTCTTCCAAAGGATTTATTTGTTCTCATGTTGTTCTTTTTAAAAAGGAGAAAAGTAACCTAATAAATCCTGAACAAAGCTGCACTTTCTTAAACCCCCCAAAAAGTTAACTACCTTCTGTGAATTCATCATTTTAGTCTATTCATTTATATAAATTAATATTTGAGGGTATCTCTACATCAATCAATTTTACTGGCAACACTCTCAGATTTTGTTTTTGTTTTTTTTGTGTGTGTGTGGTATGTGGGCCTCTCAACTGTTGTGGCCTCTCCCGTTGCAGAGCACAGGCTCCAGACACGCAGGCTCAGTGGCCATGGCTCACGGGCCCAGCCGCTCCGCAGCATGTGGGATCTTCCCAGACCAGGGCATGAACCCGTGTCCCCTGCACTGGCAGGCGGACTCTCAACCACTGCGCCACCAAGGAAGCCCTCAGATTTTGTTTTTTAAAAATGTCTTTATTAAACTCTCATTTTTGAAGGATATTTTCACTGCTTATAGAATTCCGAGTTGGCAGGTTTTTTCTTAGAGCATGTCAAAAATATCATTCCATTGTCATCCAACTTTCATCTTTTTTTTTTTCTCCTCAGAGCTGATGTGTTTTATCCTCTGGATGCTTTCATGATTTTCTCTTTGACTTTAATCTTAAGCAGTGCCTAGGTATGCTTTCGTTTTATAGAAATTCTTGAATCTTTGGCTTGATGTCTTGTATCAGTTTTGGAAATTTCTCAGATAATCTCTCTTCAATTATTGCTTATCCCCCATTCTCTCCCTCTTCTCCTTCTGGGGCTCCAATTACACATATGCAAGAATTACTCTCACCATTTGCCATATATATCTTGTTCTCTTTTGTACTTTTCATCTTTTTTATTCCATACTTTCTACTTAGCAGTTCAGTAATATTCTGCTGTCTAATCTACTGTTAAATTCATTTGATGAAATCTTTTGATAACTGTGTTTATCAACCCCTGAATTCCCATGGACCATGTTTATAGGTTGCAGTCCTCTGGCAAAATTCTTTTTAATCTATTTTCTTAAATATATCAATCACAACTATTTTTTTTTTTCCGGTACGCGGGCCTCTCACTGCTGTGGCCTCTCCCGTTGCGGAGCACAGGCTCCAGACGTGTAGGCTCAGCGGCCATGACTCACGGGCCCAGCTGCTCCGCGGCATGTGGGCTCTTCCCGGACCGGGGCATGAATCCGTGTCACCTGCATCGGCAGGCGGACTCTCAACCACTGGGCCACCAGGGAAGCCCAATCACAACTATTTAAAAGCATCTAATAACTCCAATACATAGATCACCCTAGGGTCTGTTTTTATTGTTTTTTCTCTTTGTTTTTGGCCATTCTGTCCTGTCTCTCAGGATGCCTGACAATTTTTTATTGAATGCCAGGCATGTGTGATGAATTATAAGGGCTCTGGATGATATCTTTCTTTACAGAGGTTGTTGGTTTTTTATTGTTGTTGTTGTTGTTTGTTTTGTTTTTCCTGGAAGACAGAGGAGTTACAGATCACTTTGATCCAATCAGATATAAGATGATTAAAATCCAAGAGGTCTTTGGAAATATCTGAATCCAGTTTTTCTATTTCTCAAACATTGTGAAACTGCCTAAAGTTCTAGTTAGCATCTTAGCTTCCACTTTCTGCTTTGTTGCTTATATTCTCACTGTGTGTGTCTTATCAAATACACTTACAGGGAAAAAAATTGTAGAATATCAAGCTTACTTATCTGCAATTCCCTTTTCTCCAGGGTCTTGACCCCTGAAGTCTTAGCTACTTTTGTCATAATGAGCTCCAAATTTTGCCTACCCAACTTTGTGAGCCTACCAAAAGTTCTGAGACTTTTCTTTCTGCTTATCTTCACACCCATGCCACTTTCTTATTGGAAACTGGCTTCACAGGATAATCAATAAAGAACATCAGGTTTACATCAATGTCTTGCTCTTGTTTCCAGGGTTTTATCCTGTTAATCCTAACAGGTTGTTAGTTGTTCTCTGATGCTTCCAAATGCTATTTGGCTTTTTTTGTTTTTTGTTTTTAAAAATTTTTACTATCTTTTTTTTTATTGTTCTTGTCAGGGGAAGGGAGTCGATCTGATATAAACTACTCTGCCATAGCTAGAAGTAGAAACTTTCTAATAAGATTTTTACATCATTCTCTATATTCTTACTAAACATATTTTCTCCCTGTCATTTTTCACTTACTATTTCAATTGAAAGAGATTTTACTATTATCATTAATTATATAATGTAGCTTTTTAATTTCTTTCCATTTATTTAAGCCTATAGCCTTATATATTATTTCTTTTTAATCTCTAAACTTCATCTCATAATCCAAATTCTCTGTAAAGTTTCTGTGTCTAAAATAGTATCCATTATTATCCTTATGATTAAATGACTTATTTCTAAAGTTACAAGAAAGGTATTAGGATTTTTAAAAATCTGGCCCACAGATATTTTATTCATGTTGGTATAAATTCTTTTCTTCTATCATTTATTTTATTTCCATAAAGAATTTCAAATTCCCTTGCCTAGATATCCATCCTTGCTTTTCACAGTTTTTAATAATATATTCTACTTAAAGAGAATTTGAAACTTAAATTTTTCTGGGACGCTATAAATATTCTACTTGTATGAAATTTGTATTCAAATAATTGTTTCTTTATTACTTCATTCATATGAGTAATAGTCTCAAGAGGTATGACAAATAATTACATGGATGCAGATGTCATGCAAAGAATGCAAAGACTGTGAATTTTACTCATAATTTACTCTCTTTCATGCCAGTAATAAGTTTTAAAAAAATAAAAACTAAAAGAACTACTTTGTATTGTTCCAGATAAAGTTGAAAAGTTTGAAGTCCCATTTTGAAGGGAAAAAATTCTTATAAATGAATACTACGGCTTCCTGCCACACAGATGTCTTAAAACATAAGTTTTCAGTTCTGTTTCTATCAGAAATTTACCCTCCCAGCATAAAACTTCCCCATGTCAAACTCTCCTCAGTTGTTTCTGAAAGCACCACTGAGCTCCTTCTCACATGTGTGCCACAGCTGATCCTGCATGTGGTTCTTTCGGCCCAAACTCCTGGTCAAGGTACACTTTCCTTTCTTCTCTCCTGATCCACGTTCTGAGATCGCCATGATGCAGGAGCAGCTACACGCCTTGGATGATGGCCTTTGCTAACACCCAACCAGCCTAGGAGACAGACCCTTCCATGATGCAGCTATGTTCAGACGGCAGCATTTAACAAAATTACTGTAGTTTCTCTGACACAGATACCAAATGGAAGGGTCTCTTATAAATGCTACCTTCACAGTTCAGTCTCAACTTGCCTTCATGCTCTCCATGGGTGTCCCCACCAGCCTGAACAGAGTAAGGGTTTGGCTATCCTAACCCCAGGAATGCTCTGCATATAACTGTGCCTACGGGTCCAGGATCACTTAAGATGAGAAAGAAAGATTGTTTACCTTTCCTCAAGTTTAAGGTCCTAAGATTAGCTCCTCTAGCTCAAGGAGGACTGAAGAAATGTCTCCTTCACAGGGAAGTCTAGTCCTCGACCGCAGGAGTGTGTTGCATCGCAACCCCAACAGAACAATGGCACCAGAACAGAACAATGCAGTGACAGCCATCCCAGATTCTGTCTTAACTCCTGGTGACGTTTAGGACACAAATAGTCCCGTCCAGGTGGAGCTGTAGCAAATCCAGTCCTGTTCTCTTTGACTGTTTTTTCTCCAGCCTGAGGTCAAGATTCTTTCCGGAGGGCCTTCCTTCAGTTCTCTCCAGCTCAGTGCATCCCATGCAAAAAAAAAAAAAAAAGCTAACCACCACAAATTACTTGTGGAAGAGCATTTGCAGTTTCACAAGGTCATGCAAAAGGATTCTAAATTCATTACCCTAGACACCCCACAAAAATTCAGTCTCAGAGGCATGGTCTGGGCTTGAATACACCATGCACTTTGTATCACTAGACAGAGCATTCGGCAACAATGTCCTCTGCAGAAAGATCCACCCACAGATGCTTGATTTTCATTTGTATGACTCGATTATCCATTCTAGAGGCTTTATGCAAAATACAAGAATGGTACGGCCCAGAGATAAGCTGTGCCTCTAAGTTAGCAAGCAGAAATGCTGGCTACTTTTTAAAAAGTTTCTTCAGCTTCTACCATTCAAAGTTTCAAAATGCAGCTGGGCCACCTCGTCAACCCGTGTTCCCAATGACACAAGATGCAGGGAAGGCAGAAAGAATACATGGCTGGCTCAGCTCCTCTGGACTTAGCTCTTGACCAACTTATTTAAATCATGATTCCATCAGTTATTATGTATCAGTACTTATGTCACCAACATTTCCAATCAGGCCCCAACGAGGGTCCTCCTGCCCAGTGTCACTGGAGCCAGCAGAACGAGACCGAGTTTGGTTCAGAAGCAAAGCAAAGCTTTCTTCCTTGAGCAAAGAAGTTAGAGCAGAGCATGCTCTAGCATATACGCAATCCAGGACAGGCGCGGGCGGGGCCGCATTATAGGGTTGTCCTCAGCGGGGAGGGGGCAGAGTTCTCCTGGGGGGGGCGCAGGCACGTTGATCACACTCCAGATCGCCGCGCCGGTTGCAGCATCTCTGCACACCACTTGCCGCCGCCATCTTGAATTGAGGTGTCCTGGGAGGGGAGGGGCTTCTGCACACGGCCCGCTGATCTGACAGGTCTGCGCAGCCCTTCGGCACTAGGAACTCTGGCCTGAAGTGGCGGGTGCAAGACCTCCGCATACAGCACCCTATGAGCAAGTGAAACTAGACTAAGCACGGAGGAAACGAAAAAGGTTAGGCGTGTTTATTACCCAGATTCTATTTTTATTTCCCGGGAATGTTAATGGGCCTTGCTGATGACACTTATAAACAAAGGTAATAAGACTTGACGATGTCTGGAAGTGAAACAGAATGACATTTTAGTTTCCAGTGCAATGATAATAAAATTTACCCCAAAAGGACATATAAATGTCCCATTTAATAATTAAAATTCTTCTTCATTAGGTAGCTGGGTGGCCGGATCTTGGTCTGAAGACTTCATAATTAGGCGGAGAGATAGAATGGCCATTCTCAAACTGCCACAAATTTACATCTGAGAGATTGAATTGCAGGGGTAGGAATTTGTAGTTAGGATGGACACCTTCCGTTTGGGAAGGAACACTATGATGAGCATTTCAAAGTCAAGAACCTAATAATTTCCCTTCAGATATCTCTGATCGTGGCTGGAGGAACCCCGAGGCAAGTGCTTCAGCCTGAGACACTGAATATTCTGTTTAATAATGTTAAAGATTATCTCACAGGAAGTAGCACATCTCCAATGAAGGATTTTTTACTCCAAATTGACTGTCACTTTCCGGGTCTGAAAAGAAACAAGGTTGTGGGAGCACAGAGTCTGGGTGAGGAAGGCGAAGGGGAAAGGCTGAACCCAGCACAGGGATGCCAGGGGCACACCTGCCCTTCCTCTGCCTGCACCCGCTGCCCTGGGGCTTGGAATGGCCAGTTCTGTCGGGTCATTTGAGTTTCAGCTCAGATGTCACCTCCGCAAAGAAGGACTGCTTCAACCTCCCTGTGCATGGCAGCTTCTAAGATGGCTTCTCACTGTTACAGTCTTCAAGGAAGGAAAGGAAATTATTTTCAAACGCTTCACTAAAGAAAAAAAATTTACCACAGTTTAAAAATCTTCTCCCTCTTTTGTACACAGGAACGTCATTTTTTATCAGAACCATTCTTAGAAATGTATGGCTCCCAGCAAAATTTCAAGAAGGAATTCCCATATTGTTTGTTAGGTCAAAAACCAAACCAAACAAACAAACATAACCGATTTAACTCTTCCCACCTCCTAAGCATTATAAACGTTGCAACCAAAGAAACTAGCCAGAACTACAGCACCACTTCTGTTTTCAATTTGCTTGCTAGGGCATTTTTGTATTTTCACCCACGCTGTTTAGATCCTTTGAGGAATCAGTGATGAGTTCTAATTTACTAAGTGTGTAATTTGGGCAAGAAGCAGTATTGACTGCTTTCTTTGTATAAGGCGACATAGTAAGCACCTTTTTGGAGGGGGTTAGTGAAGAGAATAGACCTTTAAAGAGCTTATAATACAACTGGGAAGGGAACAAGGAGGAAAAGAAATCACCATTTAATGTGCATCTGGCAAAGCCCTGTGATGTGTTCTTTGTGTACTGTACTGCTTTGAGATCCTGTTGCAAATGATAGAAACTGATTCTGGAACACTTAAACAGAAAGGAAATTTACAGTTAGCTTACTAAATCTAAGAAATAATGGGGAATCAGGTTTGGGAAATGATAAAGAATGAAGGAAATCTAAACAGAAGAGACTTGGCTTAGAAATACTCTGATTAAGGTTATGCTGCTAAAATCTCTCGCAGTAATACCGGGACTGCTGGAAACTCTCCATCCCACTGGACACTTACCACTACCCCAGAAAATAATCTTTGTTCCCTGCATCACTGCATCACTCCCCAGATTCAAAGTTCCAGCTGGGAGTGTGTTTGGACAAGTTTGGGTCATGTGCTCACTCCTAGCTGTCGCAAAGGAAACGGTCCCCTTTACCTTACCACAGGTACGCAGAACCCTGCCCCCAAACAAACCTGATTCACTGATGAATGAGCTTTGAAATGGACAGAAGATTTGGATGTTGGGCAGCCAACAGAATAGCAAGTGTTCACAGCTATCTACCACTTTGGTCTCCTAATATCTATATGCACCACTCATCCTTTATGTTAAAACAAACATTTACATGTCAAAATAAATCCTCCTTCCTAATATAATACAATGCTTGGCAAAAGCTTGGAATGTAAAATATTTAATGGTAGAATCACCATTCCAAAATGTCAAAATAAGTTGGAATAATGAGCCAAACCTATCAGTTTAATAGAGAAACAAGTTAAATCCTTAGGTTCAAAATAGCAATTTAGTTCAAAATACACAAATACAGAACTGGAAAATCATATTTAAAACATATCACATTAAAAACTACCAAAACGGGCTTCCCTGGTGGCGCAATGGTTGGAGGTCCGCCTGCCAATGCAGGGGACGCGGGTTCGTGCCCCGGGCCGGAAAGATCTCACATGCTGCGGAGCGGCTGGCCCGAGCCATGGCCGCTGAGCCTGCGTGTCCAGAGCCTGTGCTCCGCAACAGGAGAGGCCACAGCAGTGAGAGGCCCGCGTACCGCAAAAAAAAAAAAAAAAAAACCAAAACAAAACCCGGGGATTTGAGTTGACTGCAAGTATGGTGAGAGTAAGGCTGCCAGGTAGATGACATTTTGACTACAATGATGTGCGGTGCCCAGAAGAAGGACAGCAATGGTTCCCCACTCTCTGCTTTAGTCGGGCCATAAGGTTCCCATTTCTGGATCTTCGAGACAATACGTAGGAGAAACACAGACAAATTAAAAGAGGAAAACCCGGTGCAGGAAAGGTCTGGAGACTGTGTCATATGAGGAACAGCGGAAGAAAGCAGGAGTCGTTAGATAAAAGGGATACGGTTTTCAGACATTTTAAGGGTTGTCATGCGGAAGTGGTTTGAAATTTATGATCCATCGCTCCGCATAACAAATGCTTAGTCAGGGTCTGACAGGAAAACTGTCTCCATGCCTAAACCATGTGGCATTCAAGCACAGTTGCTGGCAGGCAGACCTTTGTACAGCACATCCTTTCACAGAGAATGTCAAGGGCCGTGTCTCTGGAGCATCCCTGAAGTTTGACCCTTCCCATCTGTAAACATGACCTGGACTAAACATCAAAAACATCAGAGAAATCTTTTCCTCTATTTCCACTACATTCTGAAATGGCTACCAGAAGGAGCCTTGAAAGTGGGGCCAGCTCAGCAGTACTGAAATGAGACAGACTTTCCTCTGATCTCTTTGGAAGAAGATACTGTAAGAACCAAATCTGTCTACAACCTTAAGGACTTCATTTATTTACTCATAAAAATCTACTGAGCACTGACTCTGGGCCCGTCACTGTGTTGAGAACACTTAGATAAAAGACACCATCTTTGTTCCCAAGGAACTCACAGTCTAGTGGTGATATGGGTAAATAGATCATTGTAATGAAACTCAATGAAATGTTATAATCATGAATATTTTCCTAGGTACATCTTATAGTTCCCTACTTGACATTAATATTAATAAATCATTTTGATTTTTTAAGTTTTCCATACTTAATTCTAAATGTTCTGGGGATTAACAGATGCATACTTATTACGAAAGATATTTCCCTTCCTAATTAACTGAGGTTATTTACTATTTAGAGACAGACGGAGGATATGGATCATTCCCAACACCTGAGGATACATGTTCCCAAGAGTTGAAGATACATGCAAACTCTACTAATAGTTATTATGTTAATATTCCATAACTCTGATCAAGGTTATCATCCAGTCCACTTTCCTGGATTTACAGTATCTAACTCTCTCATCTACCTATAGGAATCTATAACTGCTATACAGGATGATCCATTTGGTGTGTTTGGGATTCTTAAACTATGTAAATATGTCTTTGACTCTAAAGACTTATAAACTGATAACAACATAAAACATATAGATGCCTTTCCACTTAATCTTTTTCATAATTGAAATTTTTGTTCCATAATCAGCCCACAGATGTTATGAAACTATTTGTAAATAATTCTTAATACTGAAAAATTTTAAATTCATGAGTTATAATCCATAGCAATTTTCCAATGATTTTCTATCTTAAAATTTGCAGACAAATTGTTCTTAGAGGATTTCAAATACCAATATTTTAAAATAATGATAAGCTGTTAGACCTAATTTCCCTCCAACTTGTAATTTAATACATATACAACACATGCTCAAAAATTTCCAATCTTTCTCAACACATTATTAAAGTAATAAGGAAAACTGGACCACTATCAGAGATGTCACAGTTCTAATGGAAGAGTTAAGGACAGGAGGCAGGCATTTGTGGGAACAATTCTACTTTTAAAAATGGGTAAAAAAGGTAAGTCATTTAAAATATGTCATGTGAATGCATGAATATGACTTCAAATTGCTATTTAGTTACATGTCATATTGTAGGCTATTAAAACTGCACTCCTGCAGCCTATCGAATGCTAAGTTGACAAACAAAACAGTATTCACTTTTTTAACAAGGGTTTGCACTAAGAAGAAAAGAAAACAAAACAAACCCACCTACCTAAATATGTTAAAAAGAAAAAAATAGAATAAGAGGTGAGATTCTTCCCTTTCAAACGTCCTCCTAGAGCTACCAAATATTTGCATTTATAAATGAATTGATACAAATGTTTACCTTGAGATTAACAAAAAGAAACACATGAGGATCACTGCTAAGACTTGGTTTACACAGCTGGACTTGGTTTCTTTTTCACTTGCTTCATCAGAGACCAGACTGCCTTCATGTTTAGCCACTCTGCTTTCTGCAGAGGAGTCTCCTGTAGTTTCTTCATTAGCCACCCCAGGCTTTTCTCTTTTGTTTGCATTTATTTTTATCTGAAGAGCTGTCCTGTCCTGGGCCTTTCGTAGCGTTTTCAACATGCACTTGCAGGCTTGGCTTCTGCTCCTTCGGTTGAATGGACCTCCTTTTTTGCCTTGTGGTAATGTTTGCCTTTTCCACTTACCTAGAACAACGTTTGCACGCGCTGCATTCTTTCACATTCTTTAAAACTGATACAAATGAATTGTGGCTACTTCCTGTGGCGTTTGTCTGACTTGTAGGCACAGCATAACAGAATCTTCTACTGACAATCCCACCTTGCGTCAGAAAATGCCTCCCAACTGATGTATTTAGCATTAGCTAATTTCTATACTCTTTATAGACACAATAAATGAGCCAAGGACACCAAATAAATGACAAGGTTCAGCAGTAATAAATTCTAGTCCCTTCATCTTCTTTCCAAAACTTAATGTAATTTTTTTTCCTTTTGTTCATCATTGGGGAATCATGGCTTTTTAATAGATTAAATGTGTTTAAGTTAACTGGAAGATTTATTATAATTTTTAATGTCACAACTTTGGCCAGCAGTAGCTTCAGTGGTAGATTTTTAGGTAGGTTCCTATGTCTTTTTGGTATGAGTTTATTAATCTTTGAAAGCTTTCTTGCTTTCTGGCACAAGATGATCCAAGCTATCTGGTATATTTCTAAGCCAAGCATAGACTGAGATGTTTCTCCAAGGATCCTTAGTTTCCTTTAGTGAAAAAATACAGAGAGCAAGAACTGGGTGATAGAGTGCAACATGGGGTACCACTGTCCCTAGGTTATTGCAGTATCAAAGGTACAAATTTTTCTTTTAAAGTTTACATCGATATTTCTAATTCTGTTCTAGAATTACAATGTTCCTATGTAATTTGAGGGATTCTATAATTGTAGCACTTTTTCTCTTACACAAGCAAGAATAATTCCTATTTTCCTTATTGAACTAAGAGTTCCAAGATACCCACCCCAATATCAATATGGACGATAAAGTACTAACTAAAACTCAGTATTTTCTGGGTAGCCGTACTGTTTTGAGAAGGGATCCCAGGAAGGATGGGATCCTTCCAGCTACTCAGTTATAGGTTCACTCTTCAGCCTTCATTCTCCGTGGCTATGTAGGTGCTTGTTCGACAGATAGTTTGCTTCACTTTTTTCAACTGGTTTTGAGTCTGAGGTCTTTTGCATCCTCATCACTGCCAGCTCTGCACTGTCAGAAGTGGAAGCTGTGGGTCACTACCCTTCTTGGTTCTAATACCCAGTTTTGGAAGAGAGTCCAACAGCTAGTCTAGTTCACTCTGAGAGGATGGAAATATTTCCCTATGTGCTCCATTATAACTTACTGCACAATTAAAAGTACAAATTCATTTATCCAAGGGGATGCTGGGCAAATTGATTCTTCCCACTTCTCTTTAATTTCTAGTAATTAAATTAAATTAAAATTTAGCTCTCCTAAATTTTGCCCTTATCATAAAACTCTTTAAATGTACCCTGGTCTCTTTCCTAAGCCAAAAGCACTTCCTTGTATATAACACAAAACATTTTCTCATTCCCTTAGCAAACTGATATATCATGGAATGTTGTATTTGCATGAATGAACCTAAGTGATTGTCCCAGTGAATACCACTTCCATCCAGCCTGGGGCCAATTCAAAGTGTTTAATTTTCTGCAGGAAGATCAAAGAAAGACTTTGTGTGCAAATAACATTACATGTAAACTCAAGAGTTTTGAAGTTTAGACTAAAAGTCTCTCCTTTGACCCATGATCCAAAATTCACTTATTTTGAATATATCATCTGATAAATTTTCATGTATCAAAAACACATATCTTTAATTACAGATGACACTGGTGTAGAACTCCAATTTTTCAGTCTTGGACTCCATTTTTCAATCTTCCAGAAACTACTTTAGAATATCAGAAAACAAGCAGAATGCATCAAAATGAGACAGTTCAATAGAAATACTATGTACCTTTACATAAGGTAATTGCATATTTTCACTTCAGTTTTTCTGTCACTTATAGAGAAAAAACACGACATCACATTTAATTTACCAGTTCCATTATACAATATAGGTGTGGTTACCCTTTGAAATTTTAACAGGTTTTTAATTTAAAAAACACCAAATTTTGGAATAAATATTATTTAAAAACCCACCAGATTAATTTTTGTTGTTGCTATTTTTCAACCCCTGTTTTTCTATAACTGGGACTTTTACTATTTAGGACAGATTTTAAAACTATCACATTTTTCCCTTCTCAGACTCAGGCCCAAGATTCCGATCCTTTCCATGACCTTATTTTTTTCTTATTCGTACAAAGTTAAATTTCTCTTCTTGAGTTTAAGTCTCTGATATAAAAAAGTGTTCATTTAAAACAGCTTAGTTCATATAATATTTAACTTTATATACATAAATTTATATGTCATCCTATTTTTTTAGCTAAATATATTAAACACATTCAAGCAAAATATTCAAATTCTACAGATATGCTTCTTACCAATAAAGCTTCATAGTTTCAATTAAGTGTATGGTTTTTGTTTAATTGTTTGCTTGTTGTTGCTTACCCCCCCCCAAAAGATACTCACTCTTTAGATTCTAAGATCTCTGAATTTTACATTTTGAATTTTAAAAATGTTAAATATATTAGTAGCCTGCCAAGTGTAGTTTGTTCTGTCTTGCTTTTCTGTTTCTTGTTTTTCTGTTTTGTTTTGTTAATGCACACACACTTATTTATGATTATACATATTTAAATATGTACTCTGGGGGGAATTAGTCCATTTTTATCTACATCCTGTGACTCTAAAAGTAAGGTTCAGGCAGTGGAAGTGTTGATTTCTGTGAACAGACTTCTGGCGAGGCCCCTTTTTCCGTTCTGTGTGGGACACTGCAGGACTGCACTTCCTTAGGTGAGGATCCAAACCCATTACTTCTAGGCTGTACTCTTCTAATCCATGGGGATGTAGTGATCCATCTCAGGGACTTAATCTTATTTCCAGACAATCTATAGAAAACTTCTTTTCACCAATGGGGACCCTCACAGGAAGGTAGATTTGGGGCTAAGAGTGGAAGTTTACAGCTGGGCTTTCATTACTTTTTAATAATAGTTACATTTTCCCACAAGAAAGTCTTTAAAGAAGTCATCTTTTGCACTTGGTGGCACCATACAGATAGCTGAGAGGATTCCCCTGCATTTTTTCTTCATGCTTTTAATGATTCTGCAATCTCTCTTGCATATCGGTGGGGAAGGCAGTTAGGAATTTGTCCTTTCCAAGGATACCATGACTGCATCTGGCCATAGTTCCAGGTTGAGTCTAGGACCATCATGTTGCAGAAAACCAGTGGGGCCCACATTTATCTTGTTTGAACAGTGACCCCTGGAGTTAGGCAACAAGGCAGTTCTGTCAGGATTCAGCTACAATTTAGGATCATAACTGATAAACAAGATTAACTAATTGATTAACATGATTAATTTGGTACAATTCAAATTGATACGGAATGGATTACAAAATGGTTTAAAGATGACTGGAAGAGGTGAGGTGCTTCCTTTCCAGTTCCTGAACTTGAATCAAGGCCTGCACATGGTAAATTAATCGAATCTAGGGACAACCAGTCACAAAAGATATTTACAACAGGAAAGTGTTCTTAAAGACTAGGCAGGCAGATAGACAAACTCAATTAATAGTCTGTTTCTAAAATAACAAAGCCTAGGCATCCGTGCAACACAGAGGGAGGTAAGGAGGTGACATAATAAAGAGGATTAAAAAGCAAAGGATCAGAGTTCTAACCATTTGCTCACTCCCTCCTAACCCGCTGACCACCTCTGCCTTCTCAGGGTTTCTGTTGTTCCAGATTCTATCAAACCTACATCAAATTATTGTGGAGAAAAACCACACACTTAGAATTTAAAAATAGGTCCATACTCTTTGATAAGAACTGCACTGCAAGAAAGAAGGAAAAGAGTACTCACCGCATCGTAATTAGGTGACCACCACACCCCTGTTTTTTAACACATCAAAATGACAGGCTTTCCTTTAAACATAATTTCAACCTTAGACCCCTTCTTAGAATTGCTTTGTGATCAACAGCAGAAGTGGAGCCTCATGACACTCAGGTAGGGAAAAGGAGAACTCGTGAGCCTTAGGGAAGAAAATCAAAATCAAATCAATTAAAAACTAACACTAGGGGCTTCCCTGGTGGCGCACTGGTTGAGAATCTGTCCGCTAATGCAGGGGACATGGGTTCGAGACCTGGTCTGGGAGGATCCCACATGCCGCGGAGCAACTAGGCCCGTGAGCCACAGCTACTGAGCCTGCGCGTCTGGAGCCTGTGCTCCGCAACAAGAGAGGCCACGATAGTGAGAGGCCCATGCACCGCGATGAAGAGTGGTCCCCGCCTGCCACAACTAGAGAAAGCCCTTGCACAGAAACGAAGACCCAACACAGCAAAATAATTAATTAATTAATTGATTAACTCCTACCCCCAACGTCTTTAAAAAAAAAAAAAACGAACACTAAAAGTGTTAGTTACCAAACCTCAAAAAAATAGCTATTTGAAAGAGATGCCTTTGGCAAACCTTTGAAAGGAGGCACAGTGCTCGAATGGCAAAACACCATGGATCTATCATTTTTGGAGAATTGATTCCTTTATTTAACTATTGGCAAGCAGTGTTGTCTTATTAGGAAGGGCTGATTTTTTTTTTCGTCAAATCTCATCTACCTGAGGATGGATCAGGGTGGCTCTGGACAGGACCTCTGAGTCCAAGGGAGGTGGGAAGATGATCTGTGGGAACCCTTCCCTTGCCAAGATTCTGCAGATGCCACTATAACCATCAAGCCCCAGAACAAGGAGGAAAGAGAAGAGGGGATGGAGGAAAGAAATACACCTGACAGTCAAGTCCCAGTGCAAAACCACAGGTCCTCAAAGTTGGGAACATCAGCAACTGACATTTCAGTCAGTCTGCATCATTGCCTTCTTGTCATTAATTTTGGTATCTTATGACCAGAGTTCTTTCAAAAGGGATATATTTCCCAAGTCTCCTGTGGCGAACATGAGCCAGAGGAAGTGGGACACCACGAAGTGACTGTAACCCTGGAGTTCGGGAATTCTGCCCCCAGGGTTATGCTAGAGTATTCAAATGCCAGCAGGGTTTTCCTGCCAAGCTGCAGCAACAAGCAGACCACTACCCAAAACAGTATCCTAGAACTCTGCTGGATAAACTGTTGGTGACACAGGTTTAGACAGGATGGAGGGGAGAAACATCACCGTGCTTCAGCCATATGGTCTTCCAGCCCCCTTGCTGGCAGGTTAGAACAGTGGAGCCTGTTCTGGAGAATGTCATTGCTGCAGTCCTTGGTGGCCATGAAAACTCAGCTCTACCCTCAGTGCACACATTTCATGTGAACAAGGCAGTACACAGTCCCATGATCCTGGGTCTCTACTACATTCAGCAATGCAGTAGGGAGGGACTCTTCAGAGATGAATCAAATATTACTGCAATATGACAGATTTTATTCTGACCTCCCTTGAACAAAATATTGACATGAGCCAAATCTCCCTTGTGGAATGCATGCAGCAAATCTTTTAAATTGAGATTAGAGAATCTGTGTAAAGGAGCTTACTCTAAAATTTATCTGCATTATTTATAAGAAGAAATTCATGATTAAATTATCATGAAAAAATATTTAAGTGTAAATATTTTTACACTTAAGAAGTGGAGCTTTTCTTTCCAAGTGGGGCACCCAATATTATGCAAATTACAAATGATTTATTTGTGAAAGCTACTTTCACAGAAACAATCCTTGTTTAACTAATTATCACTTTAAAGTAATAAAACTAAATTCTTTTCATAGGGTGTGAATCATACATTTCACTTCTGGAGACTATCTACACACAACTAGTACAAATTAAAGAGGTATCACCATAGGAATCGAATATTGTAACTTGCTGCATGGTTTTGTATTTAGACTAATTGAAAATAATCTCTGCTTGACCACAAGCCCATGCTTTCTCCTATTCTAGAAACACAAAGGTGATGTCTGCTGAGGAAAACAGAGTGTACAGACTTGCTCCTTACCCCAAGACAAATCTAAAGAAATTAAAATCTGAAGAAATTAAAATAGAGCCTAAGTAAAAGACAGAACTGGAATTCATATGGAGGCTGCCTAATTTTCAGGACTATAGCCATAATTATTATACGATTTCTGCTTCTCTTAAGCCCGTGGTAGAATTCATAAACTCTTATATTTGAAAGAGATCATAAGTGAGTCATTTAATCTAATCCTCCCCCACTACTCCTACCATGCAGAAATTTCTTCTTCAGTATCTTTAAAAGAAAGAACAACCAGGCTTTATTGGATATTTCCAAAACTGGAGCTTCTTTCTTTGGAAGATAGTTCATTTCATTGCTGGACTATTATAATGGTTAAGTAGATCTCCCTGAATCCAAGATGACATTATAAAGATTTTTTTCTGACCTCTTTCTCCTCTAAAATTCACTAGCAAACAAGAACAAGAAACAGAAATAGAAACTCTAACATCAATGAAATCAGAACTGAATCCAAACCACAATGAATGAGGACTACAACACAAGACATAATGGCAAATGATCCCACAGAAAAAGTGTGCTTGACAGAAACTGGGTTGGAAGGCCACAGGAAAGGCAGTGAGAAAGTGAAAAGCAAGCTAATTTGCCTGGTAGACTCTGAAAAGACTACTAAAGAATTTCAAGTTAATACTCAGCAAGTGGTGATACTATCAAAAGTTACAGTAAGGCAGGGGACTACAATGGGATCATTTGATGGCTAGTCTTTTGTTTGGTTGGTTTTTCTATTTGGTTTTTTAACTAGGAGAACAGTTAAACCGAAGGGTCCCCAACTCCACATCACAAAGTCAAGTAACCTCTCTCCACCTTTTTGGGATACCTGAGGATTGTTCTCTGGAGAAAGTTAACCAGAAAGGTTCTGGACTCAGGGATATGAGGCCCAGAGGAGGACAAGGTGAGGAACAAATTATAAAGCGGGAAGGAGGTTAAATACATGAGTCTCCAGATTTAAGAACCCATTAAGCACCCAACACAGTAAATGAAAAAAGGCCCACATCAAATTTTATTATTGTGAAGCTTCATGATATCAGAGATAAAGAGTAGATTCTAAGAGGTTCCAGAGAGGAAAAAAGAAATAGATCATACAAAGGACCAGGAATAAAATTTTAAGAAAAAAATTTAAAATGAATAGACAAGGGAATAATGCCTTAAAAACTTTGACAGAGATGTAAAAACGTTTTATCCAACATTTTTTTTTACATTTTGTAAAAAGGTTTATATCTAACCAATTAATCGAGTAAGTACAAGAGTAGCAAAAAGGCATTTGAGGAGTACAAAGTTTCCCATAAATGCTTTCTCAGGAAGCCAATAGACAATATGTTTCACTAAATGAGGAAGTAAACCAAGAAAGAGGAAGAATGGAAATTAGGAAACATGAGAAAGGTAAAGGGAATTCCCAGGATGACAGCAAAGGAAGTGCTAGGACCACAGCTGTGCAGCAGACCAAGAAAGTTACCAAACTGGACCAGAGCAGGAAGTCAAGGCTCTGAGGGTGTTCGTATGTGGAAGTGATGTCTCCAAGAAATATCAGAATGTATAAAATTACCTGATAGATTTGATCTTGGAGGAAATTGCATAGAGAGGTATTTTATAGAGTTCTTGTACAGGTTGGGAAGACAGAGTGTTCTCAATACCAAACAGATAAAAAGAAAAGGTAATCATTAACTCCAGGAAAAACAGAAAATTGCAAAAGAATGGAACTATTATCACAATGTTCTACCTGATTTAGCATTGAACTTTATTTCAATAATGAGAACATAGAATATGAATTAAAAATTGAGATGTAATTTTCTTGAGAAATAAGGAAAGGAAAAGTGGTGTAAATAATTTAAATCTTTACTTATCATTATGGGAAGACAATAGGTAATGTCAAAAACTGATGAGTTGACAGATAGCAATCTAGGCATCTTATTTACAAATGAGAAAGTAAATCACAGAAGCAATATCTGTAATCGTTTAATATTTTTGCCTGGGGAGCTTTGGGGAGCATGGCAAAGTTGGAGGAAGGGATAGTGGGGAGAACAAAGGAATACTGTTTCTCGTGATAAGATTTTTAGTATCATTTTCAACTATTTTCTTGTAATACTTACATAACAATGTTATTTTCAAAAAGTAAATTTATTCCTTACATTAGCTCAAAGATTGATTTTATAATAAAGCACTGAGCTCTATTAATTTGTCTTTTTAGTTGCCTGCTCCAGTTCTTTGAGCCTCTACCAGGTTACAGATAGATTCTTGGGAGCCACTAGTTAGTGTGTTTGTATATTCATTTTAATTGTAATTAATGTGTACAGGCATACCTCATTTTATTGAGTTTTGCTTTACTGTGCTTCACATATATTGCATTTTTTACAAATTGAAGGTTTGAGGCAACCCTGCATCTAGCAAGTCTATTGATACCATTTTTTTCTAATAGTATTTGCTCACTTCATGTCTCTGTATCACATTTTGGTAATTCTCCAAATATTTCAAACTTCTTCATTATTATCATATTTCTTATGGCAATCTGTAATTAGTAATCTTTGATGTTATTATTGTAATTTGTTGGAACACCACAAACCACGCTCATATAAGATGTGGAACTTAATGGATAAGTGTTGCTTGTCCACCGACCAGCTATTTCCCTGCCTCTCTCCTTCTCCTCAGGCCTCCCTATTCCCTGAGACATGACAATATTAAGATTAGGCCAAGTAATAACCCTACAATGGCCTCTAAGTGAAAGGAAGAGTCATACATTTCTTACTTTAAATCAAAAGCTAGAAATGACTATGCTTCGTGAGGAAGCCCTGTTGAAAGCCAAGATAGGCTGAAAGCTAAGTCTCGTGCACAAGTTGTGAATGTAAACATTCTTGAAGGAAATTAAAAGTGCTATTCCAGTGAACACATGAATGATAAGAAAGCAAAACAGCCTTCTCACTGTTAGGGAAAATGTTTTAGTGGTCTGGATAGAAGATCAAACCAGCCACAATATTCCCTTAAGCCAAAGCCTAATCCAGAGCAAGGCCTTAACCCTCTTCAATTCTATGAAGGCTGAGAGAGGTCAGGAAGCTGCAGAAGAGAAGTCTGAATCTAGCAGAGGTTGGTTCATGAGGTTTAAGGAAAGAAGTTGTCTCCATCATATAAAAGTATAAGGTGAAGCAGCAAGTCCCTGATATAGAAGCTGCAGCAAGTTATCCATAAGATCTAGCTAAGATAATTAATGAAGGTGGCAACACTAAACAGATTTTTAGTGTAGACAAAACAGTCTTATATTGGAAGAAGATGCCATCTAGGACTTTCACAGCTAGAGAGGAGGAGTCAATGCTTGGCTTCAAAGCTTCAAAGGACAGGCTGACTCTCTTGTTAGGAAGAGAAGTTGAAACCAATGCTCATTTGCCATTCCAAAAATCCTACGGCCCTCAAGAATTATGCTAAATCTACTCTGCCTGTGCTCTATCAGTGGAACAACAAAGCCTGGATGACAGTACATCTATGTACAACATAGTTTACTGAATATTTTAAGCCAACTGTTGAGACATACTGCCCAGAAAAAAAAGATTCCTTTTAAAAGATTACTGTTCATTGACAAAGGACCTGGTCATCCAAGAGCTCTGAAGGAGATGTACTATGAGATTAGTGTTGTTTTCATGACTGCTGACAAAACACCCATTCTGCAGTCCATAGATCAAGGAATTATTTCAACTTTTAAGTCTTATTATTTAAGAAATACATTTTGTAAGGTTATAGCTGCCATAGATAGATTTCTCTGATAGAGACAGATTTCTCTGATAGAGATAGATTTCCCTGACAGATCTGGGTAAAGTAAATTGAAAACTTTCTGGAAAGGGTTCACCATTCTAGATACCTTTAAGAACATTCATGATTCATGGGAAGAGGTCAAAATATCAACATTCACTAGAGTTTGGCAGAAGTTGATTCCAACCCTCATGGATGATTTTGAGGGGTTCAAGACTTCAGTAGAGGAAGTAACTGCAGATGTGAAATAGAATTAGAAGTGGAGCCTGAAGGTGTGACTGAATTGCTGCAATCTCACAGTAAAACTCTTAACATGAGGAGTTGCTTCTTATGTATGAACAAAGAAAATGGTTTTTTGAGATGGAATCTACTCCTGGTGAAGATGCTGTGAAGACTGTTGAAATGACAGTAAACGATTTAGAATTTTACATAAACTTCGTTCATAAAGCAGCAGCGGGGTTGGAGAGGACAGGCTCTAATTTTGAAAGCTCTACTGTGGGTAAGATGTTATCAAACAGGATTGCATGCTACAGAGAAATCATTTGTGAAAGGAAGAGTTAATCAGTGTGGCAAACTTCACTGTTGTCTTATTTAAGAAATTACCCCAGCCACCCCAGCCTTGAGCAGCCACCATCCTGATAAATCAGCAGCCAACACTGAGGCAAGACCCTCCATCAACAAAAATATTCCAACTCACTGAAGGCTCAGATCATGGCTAGCATGTTTGATCAAAACAGTATTTTTTAATTAAGCTATGTACACTGGGTTTTTTTAGACATAATGCTATGGCACCCTTAACAGATTACAGTACAGTGTAAACATAACTTTAATATACACTGAAAAACAAAAAAGTTCATGTGACTTGATTTATTGCAATATTAGCTTTATTTTGGTGGTCTGAAACTTAACTCGCAATATCTCCAAGGTATGCCTGTGTAAGTCAATTCTGGATTATCTGGGTAGCTGTCATTTCGGTGTTACCATGTACATCGTTCATTTTGTGCCTTCATTATCATGTGTACATCTAGTTAAGTTAGCACCAATTATTTTAATAATTGCAGGAAGATGAGAAAGAGCAATAAATGATGCATTAATATCAAAGGAAGTCCAGTTGAAATTATGGCAGGTCATATGAAGGAAACTTATGTAGTAATCTGAATGGACCAAGTGTTGATGAAATTGAGTCATTTCATAAAGCCTATTGTAGAAGAGTGCCAGGAACTCAAAAGGACCAGTAGCCAGTACCATATTCATGTTGCAAGTAGCAAGTTGAGTTCAGCAAAATATTATCTGTCACATAAAAGTAATGTTAGTTTGAATTGTATTTATTGGTTCTGTAGGGTTTTCTAAATAATATTTTTTTAATTGTATCATATAATAACTAAGTATCACAAGTTTATATATATAATTAATATATAATATATATTATATATTAATTATATATATTATATACATAATTAATATATACTAATATATATAATTATATATTATATATAATTAATTTCAACATTAAGTTATTCTGTTAAGAGTATATGTACATTACTTAAATTTGAGAAGCACTGACTTATTGTTTGTATTTACTGAGAGATCTCTCTGGGCTGGTTTGCTGCAATCCAATATGAAATATCACTCACTGTGGCCCTCACCAAGTACTCATTAACTTCGAAGGAAGTACTTTTTTCTCTCACCCATTTTAATTCAACAAGTTTATTATCAAATGATGCAGTAAACAGCTTCACTGTCTTCCTCTCTGGAATTTCTTTATCCTGACCTCCACTTACTGGATACTCATCTATCTATAACCTATGTCTTCCCTTACCTCGGAGAAAGGGGCGAAAAAAAGTTGGGGAGGAGGATATTTCAGTTTCCTTTTGCTACTATAACAGGTTACCACAAATCTAGTGGCTTATAAACAACACAGACTTCTTCTTTTACAGTTCTGGAGGTCAAAAATCCAAAATGAGTTTCACTGGGCTGAAATCAGGTGCCAGCAGAATTGCATTCCTTCTGGAGGATCTCAAGAAGAATGTGCTTCCTTGTCTTTCCCAGCTTCTAGGGGCTCCTCACATTCCTTGGCTTGTGTCCCTCCATCACTCTGACCTCTGCTTGGATCATCAAATCTTCTTTTCTGATTCTGACCCTCCTGCTTCCCTCTTTCATTTACAAGGACCCTTGTGATTACAAGGGGCCCACCCAGTAATTCTGGATAATGTGTCTATCTCAAGATCCTCAACTTGATCACATCTGCAAAGTCTCTTTCACCATGTAACATAGCATATTCACAGGTTCCTGGGATTAGGATGTGTAAGTCTTTCTGGTGGCATGATTCTGCCTAACACAGTGGGTATCAGTTTGCCCAGCCAGTCCCAAGAGCAGAAACTCTGATGGGGGAACCCAACTTGGAAAAGTGTGGGAACACATTCTCCAGAAAGAGAAGAAAAGGGGGATGGACGTAGGTTAAGAGAAAGAGGCATTATATGGTGAATGAAGAGGAGGTTCTTTTTCTGAGGAGGATTAAGGAAAAGGTTGAAGGCTTGAGATGGCGGGAAAGACTTGGAAAAGTCACTGTGGAAGGTGGGAAAGCCTGCAACTAAAGAAAAAGCAACTGCTTCACCAGGGCTTACCTGAGTAAAGGCAGTTACCTGAGTAAGACATGGGGTCTGAGGTCACGCCAATTAGCATGTACATGAAGATGGCACTAAACCCAGTGCCAAAAGAGCTGTCTAAATTTTTATTTCAAATTTTAGGACGAAACCAAACAATGACATCAGAATTAAAGTGCTTCTACCATCTCCTTTTTGTTATGCCATGTTTCTTCTTTTTCCTTGATTCCTATAAGAAACTTGACACTAATTAAGCTAGCATAAGAAGGTGGTAAAAAAAGAAGATGAATCATAGACCACACTGGAAATAAACCAAGAAATAAGAAAAACTGATCTCTGCCCCAAAGAACAACAATGGTGAAAAACTGCACTAGCAAAGGGGCTATGTACTGAGAGTTTAAATATTTTTTAAAGGACAAAACATGGAGTCTGATAAGATGTACCAGCTGCTCCTCTTTTCTAAGACATTTGCCCAGGAGACAGCTACTAAAGCTTGAGTGTACTTCTCTCTTGCTGTGTCACAGGATGTCCCTCTCCCCTCCCCACCCCCTCCCTGCTCTCCTGCTGCGTGTGTGTGTGTGTGTGTGTGTGTGTGTGTGTGTGTGTTTGGTTTCTCTCTCCCTCCTAAGAACTCAGCCCCCGCCTGTCTCCTGCTGTTGCTGCTGCTTGACTAGCTTGCTGCCTCCTGCCTCTCCTTTCTCTCTCTGCTTAGCGCCTTGCCTTCTGGTAAGTATGCAAACACTCCCCCAAGCCCTGTGAGATGATGTAGGGTGCGGTTTGTGGTGTTCGAAACTTGCAACTTTGAGACTGCCAGGGAACTGTTGAAGAACTTTCCATTGTTCTATTTACAATTAAAATGTGTTGCTCAGGAAGGGATGTGTGTGTGGGAATCTGTTGGGACTGCCAGGACAACTGAAAAATTCTCTCTCAGAGGAGGCAAAAGATGGGCAATGAAGTTTATAGAAGATAAAACAGAAATAATTTCTTGCTGTAAAACTGATGGATAGAGAAAGAGAATTTAAAAGTAACAGAGTTCTTTGACTGTTTTTTTCCTCTTGTGGATTTGTCTTAAGGCTACTTTTAGGAATTGAGTTGTCCTGTGGTTTACAACAGCTCAGTTATTCTGTTTTAAAGTAAATGTGGAGCATGAGTTTAAAGGAGATCCATGGACTTAATATAAAAAAAATCAATGATTATGGCCTCTGATGAATGAAGAATAAATCAAACACAAACAAAACACTAAAATTCCTACGGACAGTCGGTTTTAAATTCATTGCTTTAAAGTTTGGTTTACTTTAGATTTTATTTCATCCTCAGGAGGCTCCCTAACACTTTAAAACCCACATATGGATTTAAACCAATAAATGTTTACTGTTTTCAATTTGATTTAAAAAGTATTCTCTTCCCTTGATTTCCAAAGATGAAGTGCTAAAGGCCAGGGCTCCTTTTAGAAGAGCTTAAAATAACTTCTGGCTGGACAGCAGGTGCCATGTGTCTTTCTCCAAGTTCAGGGGAAGCATAAGTTATATATAGATGTGTGTGCCCAACAAGCAGGGGTCAGGATAAAGAATTCCAGTGATGAAGACAATGAAGCTGTTTACTGCATCGTTTGATAATAAAGATGGTGAATTAAAATAATTGAGAGAAAAAAGTACTTCCTTCAAAGTTAATGAGTACTTGGTGACGGCCACAGGTAGGTGGCAATGTCTGTACATTGAATTTTCTGTTCTTGTTTGCATTCGAGCATTTGACATCGCCTGCCCTAAGAACCAGAGGAGGAAGCTGCATAGTACATGGAGCAGTATGTTTTAGTTTTCGCTTTCATGCCACCACAACAGCAAAACCTGTGTGTTATTAGGACCCTGTCATAATTGTATGCTGCTAATTAGCAGCATCACCATTAAGTATTATTTACAAATAAAACGCACCATAACTTAAAGGTCTAAGCCAAAGGTACTGCAACACTAGAAATGGTGATAGCCAGAAACCCTCAGCCCATTCCTCACCCCCTATTTCCAAAGAGCCCATATTATACCTGGATTATTCTCCTAGTTCATTCCCTCCCTGCTTTTTAGACATTTCTACTTCTTAAAAAGTATTGTTATCCTAGACCTCCTTGACTGAGAAAAGAAAGTTGTAATCTGATTTTTTTCTAAAAGAAAGTCAGTTTTTATATCAGAACAAAAAGGTATAGAAACTCAAGGAATTGTTATTATGAGCATCACCATGTTTCCATACAAGTTCATTAGTTAATTTATACCTTTCCTCATTCTATCTTATTCCAAAAATGAGGCTGGTTTGAACCTCAGGGGAAAAAAAAGTGTTTTCCTGATTGATAATTACATGTTGCTCATTTGGGAAAAGGAAAATACTAGACAAGCAAGTATCTCCTGTATCCAATATAATAATTCATTTATATTAATGGACTCATACTAATCAATATGGATTAAAATAGAGTTTAGAATGTTATCATTATGAATGATTTTAGTAAGGTCAATGGCTCTTGTATTCAATGTTTTAACTTTGGGGAAAAAAGCACCAATTTAAATTTAAACATTAAATGTATACATCTATGTCTTTATAACAATTGTAAATCTACATAGAATTATATGAGAGAATGGTAACACAGACTGGCTAGTCTAAGCAAAATGACAAATATGACCATGAAAAACGGTATCTTGAATTACTCTGTTAACGTCAATAATAGGAGATACTATAGGAATTTAAAGACCAAAACCAAAAATATGCTAATAGTATGACTCGATTTGGAAAGATGCTTCTCACTGTTCCTACTCAACTAATTGCAATATTGATGGTTTGTGGAAGTACATTCATTCTATGTTAGAAACTGTAATTAGTAGGTGCCCATGTGGGAATAGCCTTACAATTTACCTGTAACTGGGTTAACTACATCAACGCTGTCTGTGCTTACCACCAGATACCACTCCCAGTATGGAGACCAATCAGTCTGTACAGCTGTCGGGGGAGCCACAGTCAACACCTGTGGGGGACAGTTCAGTATTGCCCAGTCAAAATGGCCTGGAGAAGCAAGATGATCAGGATTCCTCAACCCCACTCCCAGCACCTGAGGAGGAGGCAGGTGTGCAGCCTGAACGAGGAGTCCATGATATCTCTGAAGAACTGAACCGACAGCTGGAAGACATCATTAACACGTACGGGTCTGCTGCCGGCACGGCAGGGAAAGACGGTCCCACCATGGCCAAGGAGCAGCCTGAGAACATGGCACCACCCGACAGTGAGGACAGGGACTGCGAGGAGGCCGCTGAAGAGACGGAGAGAGAACCTCCGGCCTCTGGAGAGCCGCCCACAGCCAAAGAGCCTGTCAGCAATAAAGAGCAAAAACTGGAGAAGAAAATTCTAAAAGGATTAGGCAAGTAGTTACGTTCTAATGCATGACTTTTCTTTGTATTATTCCCAAAAAGGGGCACTTCCTCCCATCTTGCTAAGAGCCACATCTCATATTTGGATTTTACCACAATAGCTTCCTTCAGGATCACCAGTACCTTACTGTACTTATCCTCAGCCCCTTAGTGGTGTGTTCCATTACTACATATATAAAATATTTTTTAATTTAACAAAGCTCTTCAGAAATGTATTAATTATAGAATGCTGAAAATCTCAGAAAACAATTTTATTCTCATTAGTTCACTGGTTCAGCAAATATTTACTAATGCCTAGTCTCTATGAGGTACACAAAGATAAAAAAGTCTTTGGTTAAGGAGCTCTAGGTCTGGAGAGAAAAACAGATGTGTACACTAATTGTTATATAGGATAAGTGCTACAACAGGCACAGGAAAATTGTTAGGAGAGCATGGAGGATTGGTAACACCAAAAATGGCTGTGAAAGAAGGATGAGAGAGTTAATTTTTCAGCTATAAGTGAGAGCATGTTACTGCACATAGGAGCATCTGCCTGTCTCGGTGAATTTCACTGAAACACTCACTACAATCACCACCTCCTATGTGATACATTCCCTAACATGCCCAGGTAGCGTTAGCATCACCTTCCGTCGCTCTCCATGAAATTTTCTGCAGCAATCATTTGTTTATATACCTGCCTCCCAAGCTGGAGGGAGAATCTATTGAGACAGTGGTCACATCTTACTCATTTCTGGAAGACAGTGTGGAAGAGTAAAACAGATCATGGGCACTGGAGTCAGAACTGGGTTCAGACTCCAGTGAACAGGTTACGTGTAAACCCCAAAGTATGTCTATGCTGTCACAGGACCTCACTTTGGCACGTGAAACCACTGCTGGCAGTGCTTTCAAGAAGGGCTAAAGGACACATTCAGACAGCTACTTTACCTACTGAGCATAAAGATCAACCCAGATAACACCAAGTTCTAAAGTACAAGATCAGAATCACTTTAGAGTTTTGGAACTCTGGAAAACAGAATAAAGTTGGTCTGTGTTACAGAGCTATTTTTTCTTCTCTATCCAAGGCATCTCAGAAATAACCTTTTGCATTAGTCATTGTTAAACTTTCTGTAAGATAAAACAAAATCACATCGCAGAGGTAAATGATTTTAAGTATTCCTAACCAGGAAAGTTCTCTGGCTTTATCATTTTGAAACTACATCTACATAGCAATTTGTATGTGTTATAATGGGGGGATAGGTATGAAGAAAGCAGGGGTGAAGTTAAAGATGACCAATTTTGGTTTCTACTCTTGTCTTCCACGAGTTATTTCAAAGTCTGTATTAACCTCATACTTACCAAATAATCAAAAAAATTCCCAGAGAAAGAAAAAATTTCACAACTAATTCTGCCACTTTCTATAAGTTACCAAAGTTCAACTGAATGTGTTTATCAGAACCAATGTTTGTGATCAGAGTGCCCAGGTGGGTCCACTCTAATTACATGTGTACAAGCTGCTGACACGTTCATGATGTTCCTCTGAACACTATCAGTATATTCTTCTAAACACTGTACTATTTCAGCTATATTTTGAGTTAAAACAATATATTTTTAAAATTATTTATTTATTTATTTTTGCTGTGTTGGGTCTTCGTTTCTGTGCCAGGGCTTTCTCTAGTTGTGGCGAGCGGGGGCCACTCTTCATCGCGGTGTGCGGGCCTCTATCGCGGCCTCCCTGTTGCGGAGCACAGGCTCCCGATACGCAGGCTCAGTAGTTGTGGCTCACGGGCCTAGTTGCTCCGCGGCATGTGGGATCCTCCCAGACCAGGGCTCGAACCCGTGTCCCCTGCATTGGCAGGCAGATTCTCAACCACTGCGCCACCAGGGAAGCCCAAAACAATATTTTTAAGCTAATTTAAATATATATATATATATATATATTTTTTTTTTTTTTTTTTTTTTTTTTTTTTGCAGTACGCGGGCCTCTCACTGCTGTGGCCTCTCCCGTTGCGGAGCACAGGCTCCGGACGCGCAGGCTCAGCAGCCATGGCTCACGGGCCTAGCCGCTCCGCGGCATGTGGGATCTTCCCGGACCGGGGCACGAACCCGTGTCCCCTGCATCGGCAGGCAGACTCTCAACCACTGCGCCACCAGGGAAGCCCAAAACAATATTTTTAAGCTAATTTAAATATTTTAAACATCATTTCAATTATCTGCAAGTGGTTTTAACAGGTTTCTTGGCTATTTATCAATTAAATGATACTACACTATGGTCTAGACCAATGATTTCAAATTTACTGTGCATTGGAATCAAATGCAGAATTTGTCAAAAAGGCTGTTGCTGAGCAGAAAGATTCAGAATTGGTAGGTCTGGACTGGGGCCAAGGCACCCTGGGTAATTCTGACACAAACAGATTGTGGAAGCAGTGGTTCTGATGCTTCAGAAAGTTCTTCCTCCACCCATTTGGAGAAAATATAAAGTGCCGGCTGTGGTCTTCTTTTAGAAACTATTTGGAGCTTTTATAGAATATTAGTATGTCATTCAATTCATACCTGAAGATATATCTTTAGTCTTTGCTTACATATTTGATCAAAGATGAGTCTTTAATTATTGTATGTTTATCAAATAACATTTGCTTTATTGATACTTTTGAGATACCGAAATGTTCTGACTCTCTAACCCCAAATTTTCCAAAGTATGTACTTTGGGATATTTGACATTTCAGACCAAGCTTGTTTCCTAACTGCCAGAATTCTCTGACCTCTAATATATACAATAGTGAAAAATCTCCAATAGTGATGGGCACAGTTTACAACATTTCCTGAATTTATTGGACCAAAAACACCCTTCTTTCACGGAACACCTTTGAATATTTGGGAAATGTCTCTACAACCCAAGCACTCAAGACTTGTTTTTCCTTTACAGGCCACATATCCTCCCACAGTTAACACACTATACACTGGAGCAGCTGAGGGAACACTTTAAAATCTCTTTAGTTGGTGGAGTCACTTTCTCCTTGGCATTGACTAAAACAAAAAACAGATTCCACATTAGACGGCACCATGACATGTCCTCTTAACATCTAAGTGTCCCCCTGCCTTCCCCCACCCCATCTTCCAGCCCACAAGTGTCTTATTAATCTCTTCTCTGTCAACGTTATGTGGGCTGCACAAGTCCCACATAGTAAGAAGCACAAACAATGATAAAATGTAATATCCTTTCTGATATTTAGACTGATAACTGATTGAGTAGGAATTCATAGGTTTGAAGCATAAACCCACGAGAAAAGCAAAGCTGATCCACAGGTCCATTCTGAGCTCAGAATCTATCTAGTCAACCCATTGATTTACTGAGAGGGAAATTAAAGCCTAGAGAGTTTTAAAGTCTGCCAAAAATAAAAATTATTCAACTAATTGATGTGGTTGTGAGATTAGTCATAAAGAAAGCAAGATGCAGACCTGAAGTCACTAATATTACAGGGCCAAAGATATATAAAAATAATTGGTATGTTGGTTGAGGAGCATTTAATTGAGCTATAGTTCAGTTCATTGGTTTCACCTTTCCAGTGACAGGTGAGTTTCAGTTCTACCTTCTGAGTAGCATCTTGACTAGGACATTGATTTTCTAAAATCTTTTGGGCCATTGACTTACTCTGCCTTAGAATGGTCACCTTCCCAGGTAGTCTGTTTTATAAGATTTTAGCTTGATTTTTCTCTAGTTTCACTCTGAAAAGGAAATAAACTGTTGCTTTGATACAAATGCTAAATTTTCTGGAAGAAATGGTAGAAAACCAGAAGAATTTAGGAGAGAGAGGAATCCACAGAGACTGAAGGGTCCATGAGTAGATTCACAGAGAAGCTCAAACTTAGGCCAGATCCTGAAAGGAGAGGAGGGTTTAGAGGAGTAAGTGAAATAAGGGAAAAAAAAATTTGTCTTGGGCAAAATGATTAGTACTTTCTTCTGACTCAAGTTGGGAATGGATGTATATATTTCTTACTGCTTTTTCTGATATTATTCTTTTTTATTGTAAGGTTTTGCTTTATTTTGTTTTCCCTGGAATAATCTCCTCATTATTAGGCTCAAAGTTGTTTTCTTCCTAAGAAAGTTTTCTTTATAGTTATAGCTAAGAAACTGCTAGCAGTTTAAACACATAAAGCCGATTTTTCCTCTTGTGTCTGACACTGTCACCAAATGACCCCATTTCCTAAAATTGTAATTATAGCCTTTCTTAGAAGATGAGTGGGTCTCTGTCTATCCCCCTCCTCAACATAATCCCACACAGCACTCTAGTCCAGTGAAACCAATGGAAGTTTACAAATGAAGCTCTCTGATGTTACAAAGTTACGTATTCCATACATGCTTGTCTCCAGTTTCTTGGATTTTTTTGTTGAAATCATTTTTGAAGGGTAGACTGATGCATCTGAATGTTAAACTTCTATACAAAATAAGAGAATATGAGAGCAGAAAGACACCTCAGTGAGTGTGACAATAAAAAAAAAAAACACCTGTTCACATCATTAAAGAAAACAAAAGGGGGAGAAGATACTGAATGTGGAGAGAAAAAGAGACCCACTGGACTCACTCAAGACACGATACGGTTTTCTACGTCAATACTCACACTGAAAGGTATGCTAAGCATACATTAAATGTCACAGGGGAGAGTAAAACCTGTCTTTCCTCTAGCTGATCACAGAGTTGTCTTCTGGACAGTGTTTACTTGACTTACATGATATTAGTGCACAGGTTGGCTTTGTTCCATTATTACCAAGATTTACTAAACACTTGCCATGGGCCAAACACTGTGCGGGGTCCTGGGCCAAATCTGACCAACAGTGCAGTCTCTTGCCTTTAACGGATGATCCTCCAACTCAGGACAGCAGTCATCACGTGAGCACAAACTGAAGACAAGGGTGAGGGGATGGCCTGACCAACACAAGTCTGTCCCTGCTGCTACAGAAATCACTCAAAGCCACGCCTGGTGGCGGCGGAGCGCAGAGCTTACCAGTTTAAAGGCAGTGTTATGCCACAGGCCATATTGGATTGCTGGTGGGGCACCACTCACCCCTACCTTCTCCCCTGTCTCAGACTGTGTCTCTAATCTGACCTGACTCACTGGGCAAATATAGATGAAACCAGCTGTTAGGAATGAGGTCACTTTTTTCAAAAAAAGTTTCCTTTAATTTCTCTAGGTTTCCCTGGCATCAAAATTCCACATGGGAGTGGAGTGATTTAGAGCAAGTAGACAAACCTTGGATTCAAGTCTTGGCTCTGCCAGTACTGATTATGTAACTTTGGACTTCTCTGGGCTTTCGATTCTTAATCTATAAAATTAACCAGTTGTCTGGGTGCTCTTTGAAGTTCCTTCTAGACCTAAAATTCTTTGATGCCGTTAGAGTTACCAGTTTTAGCAAATGAAAATACAAGCTGCCCAGGGAACTTTGAATTTCAGATAAACAAACCATTATTTTTTTACTACGAGTGTGTCCCATGTCCTGTATTTCATCTGGCAATCCTAATTCCATGATACATCTGCCTCTCCAGGATGAAAGCAAAAATTCCAGCACAGGAGACATGGCTGTTCTTGGGGGAGAGGTTGTCAAAGTTGTTAATATTCTTAAGCAGATTTATATCAGGAAACTTGGGCTCCACTGTATGGTCTGACCTCCCAACCCTGATTAGAAAGGGTGGCTGTCACAGGTGGGTGAGGACGGGGAAGCTGCTCCGCCTTGACCCTACTGTTTGCAAAGATACATTCAGTGGTACATACACGTAGGCCTCAGGGTCCGGCTCCTGCCTACAACGCTCAGCCCAGTGGGCACTGAAAGACAAGATTTCCAGGCATCATAGAAAGGCTAACCAGGCAGTTTGAGCTGAAGAGGACAAAAGGAAGAACAATGGGGAAAGAAAAGAAAGAATCTGAGGTTCACTGTCAAATAATCATGAACAGATGAGTTTTTAAATGTAGCATAAACTCCGAATGGAAACAGAAAATGAAACTGCCAACAGAGATTAAGGCCTGGATGAGAGAAGGGAAGACCTGGGGAGGCTAAATCTGCAGCCAGAGAGACACAGAAAGGCCTGTGAAAAAAAGGCCCTGCATGTCTTGGGTCCATTTTCTCTATGTTTTGACTTTATTCCCCACTTGTTAGGAAATACAATCAGAGTCATTCCACCCAAACTTCATGGAGTAGGCTCATGCACAGAAACAAGAGAATTGGCTCCCCCCGCAAAGAAAGAGCAAAGAGGTACTGAAGGAACAAAACCAAAAAAATGGGCAGACTAAACTGTCATGTTTCTCTGCTTCAGGCTGGAATTTTAACAGCTCCATGTATTAATCCTGGCTGTTTCACAGTAGTCAGATATTTGGATAGGCTGGTTTGCTTCTTTTTTTAGATAATTAACATGGGGAAGTGGATGACTATTCTTTCATAAAGTCAGTGTTTTTTATTCTTTTGAATATTTTCAGAATGTTCAAAATCCCTTGGAATATTTAGAACATGGGGGGAAGTAACAAGAATGCATTCTTAGGATGAAAATTTGGGGACTACCCTTATAGCAGACATTTATTGAGAATCTACCATGAGCCTGACACTGTACCACACATCTTTACAAACTTCTCATCTAATCACTTATTCTGCAAAATGGGTATCATTCCTTCATACAGGGGAAAAAAACCAAAATTACATCTGTGGCTCAGACAAGTGAAGTGGCTTGGCCAAGGCTGGATAGCAGCTAACAAGCAGACAACCTGAGATTCTAACTCTTATCATCTGACATCAAGTTCAGCACTTATATTTTAAAATGTCTTTATGGTTTTTGTTTTCTTTTAAGGCAAAGAAGCCAATCTGCTAATGCAAAATCTGAACAAGTTGCAAACTCCTGAGGAAAAGCTTGATTTTTTATTCAAGAAGTATGCTGAATTGGTAAGTGCTTTGATTAGCCCTTTTTGTCAGAAAGATTCAAGCTCTGGTTAGAGCTGAGAAAAGGATGCTGTTAGTTTTTCAGGTATATCATTATAGCTGGTTACCTCAGACAAGTCAAAGCCAGAATTCATGAAGGCAGAATTTTTAAAAAAGAAATAATAAAAAGAAACAGAAAAACTGAGGAATAACAGCAAAGGGAAGAAAGAGGATACAGTTGGAGTCTACTGCACCTTCAATTATGTGCATAATTCGGGAGATGGAAGAGAGAATCATAGATAATTAAAAATTGTGAATATTTAAAAGTTCCTTTTGCCTTTGCAATAAAACAGAAATACCCTAGAATAAAGGTAAACCTTCATCTGGTTCTTGTACACAGATTTTTTGAGGGGGTGGTCCCCTCAGGAAGGCAGAGGGTTGAGTTAATCCCACCCCTCAGTTTGTGACACATGCTCGTTTATTCCTGATGACTTGATTGATTCATTCATTCATTCATTCTCTTTGATCTACATTCTTCTCCTTGTCCCCCACGATGGCAAAGCATTTGACGTGGATTGTTTTGTTTCTGGTTATAGGTCCTCCCATGCAGTCTCCCTCTCAATAAGGTAGGACCACTGGCAGGAAGGGAGGCCACTCCCAGACTTCAGAGAATCTGTGAAGTGGATGGTCTCCTCGCCAGTACTCTTATAATAGGCCAGTTGGAAGAAAGAGGAGGGTTCAGTGAAGCCAGACCCCCTAGTTTCAGTGAACCCTCACAAAAACTGGCTAAAGGAGTTGCACCTGAGGTTCGTGCACCACCCCTGAGGTGTACGAGACCCACTGAGGAGATGTGGTGTCCTCTCAAGTGAGGCTGGGCAATGTACCTCTCTCTCATTTCTGCTTCTTCTCCTCATTTTTTTCCACTTTCTTATTTCTTTTGGAGAAGCAGTGACAGGAAAATGAAACTTAAGCCCCTACACACAACAAAACAATTCCTCCAGGCAGTAGATTGAACTGCCCCTGAAGGCAGATTTACCTTACAGCAAAGAAGCTTAAGAGTCAGTGCCTCTCACTTGCATGGGCCCCTCTGAGGCCCTGAACATAATTCTCTTTTTTTTAATTTTTTCCTTTTTTTTTTTTAAAAGAAGGTCTCCAAAACTGAGACCCACAAACCCCTCAGGTCTCTGGCTGCATCGTATCCCTATTGAGGGAGTAGAGTTTAGTGAGTGACTTGTTTTCCTTCTTTTTTTTACTCTAATTTTAGCCCTGTGACCCCTATTTATTCTTTCCTTTCTTCCTTGTACCTCGAGGCATCCTGTTATGCTGAATTGTCACGCAATAGACCCAGAGAAATTCTGAAAACCTGAATGACTAGTGATTGCTTAACTCTACCAACAATACTTTTAAATTATTTTTTGATCACATAAACCACATCACAATAATATAAGGAAAACGTTGAATACACAAGTAAAAATATCTCTAATCCTACAATCTAAAACACAATTGTTGATTTATCTGTCTTCCTTTCCCGTTCTGCTATACATTCAGAGACACCTTTTGTATAACTACCATCATAAGGTGCATATAATTTAGTATCTGTTTTTTTGGCTCATATGACAGACATTTTCCCATGTAGTTTGTAGTCTTCATAATTATATTTTGTCAAAGCTAGGTAATTTTCCATTAATTGACTTTATCTACTGGTTCTCTAATTTGGGGACATTTAGACTCCTTCCAGTGTTTGTTTTACCAAATATTGCTGCAGTGAACATCATCATGCATGAGATTTGTTCATCCTCTTTTATGATCTTAGGAAAAAGTTTCAGAATTGGGATTACTAAATCAAGCAGTATAAATGCTTTTTTAAATGGCTATATTGTTTTCCAAAAGAATGGTAGAAATTTATAAAGCAAGTAATAGTGTATCAATTTTATTGCAACTTGTTTAACATTGGCTGTTAACCACTCATGGGCAATTTCAGTGCCATAAAATGGTAGGTGTCAAATTTAATATTTTTCCCCCAAATCTGGCCCCATCCTCACCTGTCCACCCTTGCTCTTTTCAATAATTACTACATTGATTTCCCTTTGCCCTTCAATTTATTCACTCATACCAAGGCCATTCATATTTAGTTCCTAGTGCCATGTTGCATGCTTGGATGAACTGGGCATCTTCTAGACTACTACTCTTTATGGTGCTGTAGCCCCACAGCAGAATATCGGGAAAGAACCACTTATCCAGTCTTTCCAAGATTTTCTTCATGAGCCAGGGCTGTTCACCCTGGTCTCCAGGAACTCCCCAAGCCCACTCACTCTCCTAGCCAAGAAGTCAACCCCACAGAGGTTATTTTTCCAGAAATTCTACTCAATTCAAGTCTTAACTATACTTTGGCATTTGTATCATACCCCATAATAAACTTTTAAACTCAAAATATCATTCTAGAAAAAATGAATAGGAGAAAATTGACCCCCAAACCCCATCACATATCCTTTTCAGAAAGGAAAAATTATGAAGAATTTCAATCTTTTACTTGGACACTAAAAGCTATTTTCCCTGCTCACTGATTCAGATATTAATACAGAGAGTGTCTGAAATACAAGTGTTAACATAGAATAAATCATTAAATTCAAGGCTGTGAATCAAACTGTCACCCTAGCTCACTCACCCTTACAGATTCTAAATCCTGTAATATCATCAACTATTGTATTTATTAATAAATAAGGATAAGTTCATTAATAAATAAGGACACCTCATGACTAAATTAAGAAATGACCTGGAAGAAATGTTTTTTGCAAATTTCCTCCATTTAAAAGTAGCTAGGTTACTAGCTACTTGGCATTAATTTTACTTTTTTAACTTAATAGTAAAGAAGAAAGAGAGAACAAGAGAAATTCCAGATAAAAATCTTATATGCCTGTTAGAATTGTACAGAAGACACATGTCTAAGGGTATTATTAAATCACAAGGCCAGCATTTGACTGAAGTTGACCCAGCTGCAATATGTTTGCTTTCATTCATTAAGAAACCCCATATGCATTCACATAAATCTTAAGTATTGAACAAAATTAGCCACACTCTAAAAAAAAAAAAATCGTCAGCAAGTTAAGGGGTTCTATTTAGAGCAAAGCAAGACAGACCTAGCTATATTTCAGATGTGTATGATCCTGCCTTAAAACTGGAACATTTAAATGGCCAGTGAGGTATAGCACAAATCCTCTCTTCCAACTTATGAAACACATGCAAGGTATCCTCCTCCTGATGCTCAGATAAATCCACACATAGGGCAGTGTTCCCCCAAACAGGGGAAGTTTTGCCAACCATGGGCCAGTAGGCAATGTCTCTGGAGATACTCTGGATATCACAGTTGGGGGTGCCACTGGCATCCGGTGGGTAGGGGCTGGGGATGCAGCTAAACAGCCTACAATGCAGGGGACAGCCTCCACAGCAAAGGACGATCTGTCCCCAAATGTCAACAGTGCTAAGGTTGAGAAACCCTGACAAATGGTTTAATCTTCCAAAGGTAAAGTCTGAACCAAAACGGCAATAACAATAATAGCAACATATAAATGTCAAGAAAGGACAATAGGTCATGTAAAGTACGAACACAAGTATGAGAAGTTTCACCCCTGTCTAATAACTATGGTGCAAAATGAGGTTAGCATGAGAAATATATAATAAAATATAACTAGTTTTCCAATTGAACCTCAAGAAGGATACCAATTTCAATCAATATTTATAGTAATATGGACTTAGTTTTTCCTGATGCTAATTCTCACTAATAAGTAAAAAATGTCCTGAGGTATGAAGATAGAATATCATGTATGAATACCCCCAGCTTAATCTGGCAAGGGTTTATCATGGACATTTCAGGCTGATGGGAGGGAGGGAGGAAAGGATTAAAATAAGATGTAAACTGAAGAAAGTGTGGCTGTCCTGTTCATCTAGTTCAGAAAGAACAAATGCTTTTTCAAGACAGGGTAACTGAGACATGTATCAGGGCTCACGTTGTGTGTGTATCCATTTGCATCTGGCTCTGCGAGGTACCAGGAGCACCTGGGGTCCAGAAGCACCCAGAGGCTCCCAGGCCTTTTCCTCTTCATTAGCCAACAAGGTCATCATTAGGACGAGTACCCTCCTGGCCTATGCACCATTCAGGTTCTAAGGGAACTAAGTGCAGCAGAGGAAATGGGTCTGGAAAAAGGCTCCAGCTTGTTCGTGGCCACACTGATCATCAATCTGGGATCCACACTCCTACTACGCTAGTCTCTGGAGGCTGAACCCCAAATTCCCCCCATTCCAACTAGATTTCCATAAAAATGTGTTGCCAAGTTTACCAGATAAAAATACAGAACGCCCAGTTAACTTTGCATTTCAGGTAAACCAACAACATTTTTTTTTTTTAGTAAAAGTACCTTCCATGCAATACTTTGGATATACTTTTACTAAAAACTTATTCCCTATTTATTTGAAATTCAAATTTAACTGGGTGTCCTACATCTTACCTGGCAACCCTACCTCAGAACTTTAGCATCCCGAGATGGAAAGCCCAGGGGTTCATTGGTTTCATTTTCCATGCCGCCCTTGATTTCGATACTTTAGCTGTGGCTGCTGGAGGAGGGAGAGAAGAGGCCCCACCTGTGCTCCGCAGATACAAGTGTCATGGTTTATTCACCATAAGCACAGAGGGTGAGGGAGATGGGCAGGGAAAAAGGCTTGTTAAGGATACTTGCCATGTGTGCTGTTGGGTTGTTCAGTGGCTATTTCTGAAACTTTGGTGACAGATCATCAATCCTTAAGTAGTCGAGGGGTACATTCTCCACTCCCCCTTTCTTATAACCACAGACTTCATCTTCTGTTTGCTAGGAAGCTGCTTTTCGCTTTCCTACTTTTAAAAATAGTTACTAAAGCTTGTCTTGAGAAAGAATTGTGAAAACTAAACATAAACCAAGCAGACACACCACTGACTATCCTCCTAACGCAAGGCATTATCATGAATTCTGAGACATGCTTCTATACTGACTGACTTCATTAGACTCAAGAAAGATAAAACTGTTTCTAGACCACCAAGAAGATCAAAGCAAGAGATCAATAATAAGAATGATGAAGGAAAAAACCCCATAAATGTTATGCTCTTAAAACCATATCTGCAAGTACTGCCAAGTTAACATTTATGAAGTTCTTTTGATTCCAGAGGGACAGTGATAATAGCAAAACATTTTCCAAACAATCATACAGTGGTCTTTAGGCGTTTCCTCTTTGGGTCCTTTTCTATCAACTCAACAGAGATCCCTGCCGTTTTCTTTCACATTTGCATCCCCACATCCAGCTGGATGAACATCGCACTGAGCAAAGGAAGTTAAAACTCCTACAGAAGAAACAGGCACAGATCCAAAAAGAAAAGGACCAGTTACAAGGTGAACACAGCAAAGCTATCCTTGCACGAAGCAAACTGGAGGGTCTGTGCCGGGAGCTGCAGAGACACAACAAGACACTGAAGGTATGTGTCACCGAGGCCCCACATAACACACCTTCTTGCATGCTCGGTAGGCACAGGCTTCTGCTACTTATGGTAAGGGTGTGAGTTTCAGAATCAGATACTAGCCCTGCCACTTGCTCACCTGTAACTTGCAATAAATTATTTTACCTCCCAAGCCTGTTACCTCATCCATAAAATGAGGATTATACCAACTTCGCTGTGTGGTCAGGGAAAAATTAAATGAGGCCACACGTGTAAGGTGCTCACATAGTACCTGATGTGGAGCAGAACTTTAGTAAAATGTGTGCCATTCCTCTTCCTTATGTTGAGTTTGTTTTGTTTTGTTTTTTAAGGTAGGCCTTAGTTCTACTCTTTAAAATACAAATTTATAAAAATTCAACATTTTTTGTACGATAATGAAATCTGCATGACATGAAATAAATTGACACAAAGCTAACTGACAGAATAAGGCAAGATTCAGAGCTAAAATGTCAATAGTCCTCTGAAAAAAGAAGCTACTCGAAAAAACAATGAAGCTCTTCAAGCTTAATTATTCAATCTAAAAATAATAGACTGATCACTTCAGTCAGTCTGCATGGGTTTCATTAATTACAGCGTAAGCCTCTAGCAGTGTGGTTAACTTGATTACACACAGACACTAGCTCCATCCAGTGAAGCAAGATGTAGGGCTCTACAAGATAATACTGCATGCATCCACAATCCCCTTTCCAGCTGAAGATCCTAAAGCTTTTGACAAACAAGAATTAATTAGATAGCAATATTCTTGTGAGACAGTTATTATTACACGTGTTTAAAAGAAGATACTTTAAGAAACAAAGAGATTAAGATCATCGCTAAGTTTTTACAGTGGAGTTAGGAAGAAAAATAGCAGGGCTTCCCTGGTGGCGCAGTGGTTGAGAGTCCGCCTGCCGATGCAGGGGACACGGGTTCGTGCCCCGGTCTGGGAAGATCCCACATGCCGCGGAGCAGCTGGGCCCGTGAGCCATGGCTGTTGAGCCTGCGCATCCGGAGCCTGTGCTCCGCAACGGGAGAGGCCACAACAGTGAGAGGCCCATGTAACGCAAAAAAAAAAAAAAAAAAAAAAAATAGAAGAGGATAATGGCTCCTCATATTCCAAAACTGTTTTCCGATATCTGGGAAATGAGAGACCAGTGTGATGAACTCTAACTCTCAAATTATGAGTTGTAGGGGATGGGCTTCTGGCATCTCTTTAATCATTGCACTGGGACAATCGAAACCCAGGTTATATGGGAATGGGGTCATCATCCTCAACTTCAGATATGTAATCAAGTAATAGCACTCTGTGCTTACATAAATCTCCTGGCTTTCAGTAGTGTTGTATAGTAAGGAGATAAAAGTTAAATTTCCTTTAATGATGTGGATGGAATGATGTGGCTTGATCTCTTTGGACAGCATTCAAAGACAGAATGATGAAGTGGCAGGAGATCCTGTAGCTATACCCACACACCCTCAGTAATGGCTTCCAGTTATGGAAATGGAATTAAGTAGCATTATTATGCCAGGACTTGTGCTGAGTGCTTTTACATACACATTAGGTGTAATGTTCCATAAGTAAAAATTAGCTCTAGATCATTTATGTCTTTACTGAATTTTTGTCTTGTTGCTCTATCAATTGCTGAGGGATGGGTGTAAAAAATCTCCTACTATAATTGTGAAATTGCCTACTTCTTTCTTTTAATTACATCAATTTTTGACTATAGGAATCATCTAGTTTAAGCTATTCATATGTCTATATGTAAATTAATAATTTACTGATTCATTAAATAAACATATACTGAATACCCATGGATTGTGTCCCAGGCACAGCACAGGTTCTAAGATGCACAATGATGCTTGAAAAGTTTTCTTAGTTATTTCAGATTTTGTCCCTCAATTTTCTTTTCATTATTAATTTTCACTTTGAATTTTGTGCATGATAAAGAAAATTTTATCTCAGACATTGTCCAAATGATTGCATTTTCTTTACCAGTGGACTCAAATTTTATGATTGCAGTACATTTATTTTTCTCTCATTGAAAAACAATGTAATGTAAAATGCAAGACGCCATTCTGTGGGCCAGGATTGGGTGCTATGATGGTCTGACATGTGTTTAATGCCATATTAACAGCCATACCTTCTTTCTCTAGCCAGTGGCCAGTGAAAAACTCAGACTCGCTGGGTAGCATGGGGTGGTCCTTTCACTTACTCAATCATTCATGGATGGAATAGTTATAAATGCAAATGACATTCAGATCATGGAGTATAATTCTACGACTAGGAGGTTGTTGGCTTCTAAACTAATCGGGAACAATAAGGAGACAATCACTATCATCACATGTATATTCAACTGCTCTTAACAGACGCCAAAATCACTTTTAGTGAAATACATATAGTAAGTGTTAGCATCCAAAGTTCAGGGAAATAACATCTCCAATAGTTAATTTCTTCAGATTAGGAAGTGTAGATTTCTTCTACAATATCCCTAAGAAATTTCCACTCAATAACTGTTTATACCATGAATAAATTATGATTCTGATATCAGGAGTCATATTAGAGTTAGAAAATATGCAAATATTGTGAAGAAAGGGGATACGTAATGATATATTAAAATATTTCCAGAGCCTGTATTTTCAGCATCAACTTTTATTTTGATCACATTATTCTACTGTAATAATAAAGATTTGCACAATTACCTCTGTTTCAATCAGCATTTCTTTTTAAAAATCCTGTTACATAATTTGATCATGGTAGGCAACTAAATGCAGTATAATTTTACTTGCCAACAATGAAGCAAGCTTTCATAATAACAATTAATCAGAACTAAAGGAATCCTAAAATGTCTGTTTCACTTGTCAGCAGTGTCTCTATCTTTGGTATGATGTAGCAAGATTAAGCCCTTTTATTTTAAAAGAATGAGAGGAATAAGTACAACGCAAATAATTCTCAATATCGATATGGGGGAAATTTGGGTACATTGTCAGCAGTTAGCAATGAAGGGAGACTTCTGATTTAGGAGAAAAGAGAACAGAAATGATATAAAAGTTAATTTTCAATTCTTAAATGTTAACAAAGTAGAAGAGGGGAATATTAGATATTTCATTTTAGAGTTAAAGAAGATTTGAAACATCATATTGCTTTCAAATTCAAAATTTACACTGAACATTTCAATTACCCTATGTGACACAATGGATGATTGTTCCTTCAAAAAATATCCAGCACAGGGGACTTCCCTGGTGGCACAGTGGTTAGGAGTCCACCTGCCAATGCAGGGGACATGGGTTGAGCTCTGGTCTGGGAGGATGCCACATGCCGTGGAGCAAGTAAGCCCATGCGCCAGAACTACTGAGCCTACACTCTGGAGCCCGCGAGCCACACTACTGAAGCCTGCGCGCCTGGAGCCTGTGCTCCGCAACAAGGGAGGCCACCACAAAGCCCATGCACCGCAACGAAAAGTGGCCCCCGCTCGCTGCAACTAGAGGGAGACCACGTGCAGCAACCGGGAGCCAACACCGCCAAAAATAAATACATAAATTTATATATATTAAAAAATATCCAGGGCCTCCCTGGTGGCGCAGTGGTTGAGAGTCCGCCTGCCGATGCAGGGGATGCGGGTTCGTGCCCCGGTCTGGGAGGATCCCATATGCCGCGGAGCGGCTGGGCCCGTGAGCCATGGCCGCTGGGCCTGCGCGTCCGGAGCCTGTGCTCCGCAACGGGAGAGGCCACAACAGTGAGAGGCCCGCATACCACAAAAAGAAAAAAAAAAAAAAAAAAAAAAAAAAAAAAAAAAAATATCCAGCATATTTTCTAAGATTTCCTTTTACATTCTTGAATTGCTGTAATTCATCTATGGTTATCTTAGTTTCCTTTTCAAGCTTTTTGATGAAAGTTTTTTTTTTTTAACTAAAAAAAAATTTATATTGTGACCACTTATATTTAAAAAACTTGGGCAATACAATTATGTGATTAATATGCCATCATTTTTATAGAGGCATAAGATCTATTGTTCTTCTTTCTATACCAAACCAAAGGAACACGTGATATGTCCCATCAATCAGTAAAACCAAGTGGCCTTTTTTTCCAGGCTACAGCCAAGAGATCAGAACCTTAGGGATGCATGTCTGTTAGAAATCCCTGCAGTTTGTTCACTCAACAGGGGACCCGTTGTCTTTAAAACAAGCCTACTCATCACCAACTATCAAATTCAAGGCCCTTGCTGCACCTGCTCTGAGTGACCCTGTATTCACAACTGAAACCTTTGCTCAAACATTTATTTTGGGACTGAGCAATGTTACCTCTAGAGAGCTGAGGAAAAAACATCCTTCTTACCCTGCACACTAATCTTTCATTGACCAAACCCTGAGTTCTGTAAACCCTGGTGCGTGTAAACCAGCATAACAAAAGAGTTTGCTTTCTATCCCCAGGAGGAAACCCTTCAGAGGGCACGTGAGGAAGAAGAGAAAAGGAAGGAGATCACAAGTCATTTCCAGAGCACCCTCACAGATATCCAGGCCCAGATCGAGCAGCAGAGTGAGCGAAATATGAAGCTCTGTCAGGAGAACACTGAGCTTGCAGAGAAACTAAAAAGCATCATTGATCAGTATGAGCTCAGAGAGGAGGTGAGAACCACATCAAACAACTTAGAAGCACTGCATATAAAACCGGATCTGGGTTGTGAAGGTGGGGAACCTGGTTAATGACAAAGTTATGGCCAGCCCTCTCGACTGATTAATATTTAGGATTGGATTTCTTTTACTAGCCAAAATAAAAACAGATGGTATTACAAAATACCTGGCTGAAAGTCATACAGGATTTCTTCAAAACTGGAATCACTGCAAAGCAAAGGTAACAAATGGAAAGTGGTGGGCCGTAAACACAGTTATTCCTGAAAATAATATTTCTCAGCCTTTTTGAAACTCTCTCTACAGAACCAAGAAATACCTCACACACTCCCTCTTAAGAAGTACTATGTCATCTAAATTAAAAGTCTGCATTGTATACACCCCACAATCAAATAATATATAAAATATTACTATATAGTAATTATAGTAATAATGGCATTATTATTTATGCTTAGCTTGTGCCAGGCAATGTGCTAAGTATTATACTTTACATACAATATGTCATTTAATTGTCTCAACAATCTTATGCACCAGATGATAACATACTATCCACATTTTATAGATGGGAAGCAGAGGCTACGAGATTCAATCACTTATCCATAGACACAAAAGCCAGTGTTTTCAATCACTTATCCATAGACACAAAAGCCAAAGACAACAAAACCAAAGAGTTTTGTTGTCAATGGTTTACATTAGGGGGACTATAAGGATCTTTTATTATTTCAAAATTAAACTTTAATATTCAATATGTTTTTAAGACTCCAGATGCCCCCTCAGTATTTTGACATATCATATCCCTTTTCCCATCCCACCCAAATTTTAAATATCTGCCTTAAAATGTAATATAACATAGTCAAAGTAGCCCTGTTGGCAACATGCTAAGGTTTTATCAAGAAAAAACCTGAGCCAATAGAAGGTGGTAATAGCAGTTAGGTAAATCAAGAAACTCCTCACAGTAAGCCATGATGCCATGCTACCATTTTATCTTGTCACGAAGATCAAGCCTGCTCCGAAATGGAGGTCCAGGAGAAAACAAAAGGGAAGGAGCGAAAAAGAAAATGTCCATACTCTTCAGAGAGACCTCATAGGGGCATGGCCTGGTAGACTAGTTGTATATGCCTAGGACTGGTTCTAGGTAAGGCCCAAGGATGGAATTCCACATGTCCTCTTGCCACTGGGACCTCCTAATGGCCAAGAAATTCTCCACACTGAGGGAGAGTTGGAAGATGCTCTTCACCACGGTAGTCAAGAGGTCACGAGGCGTGGAGGAGGCGGCAGCACATCTGCGTGTCAGTTCGCCTGTGACCCTCAGCCCTGTCTTGCCCACCAGAGAAACAGAGCTGATGTCAGGGGCTCCTGTTTCAGTCCCAGACCCAAGGCCACAGGCTGTCACCTCAGGGCTTCCTCACCACCCTTTGAGGCAAGCAGGTAGAGGAGAATTCACCATGATACACTGAATTAATGTTGTGATTAAAAGTGGTTTTATATTCACAGAAAGAGCCAAAATACCAAGTGACAGTGCTGTAGCCCTTGCAACATACATCACTGTCTGTGCTGCCTAGCATAATTACTAGCGCCATCTCTAATAGTTACCAAATTTAGAAAAACACTGTTCGGACCTTTTGGAGTTAGCATTGCTGAACTCTGGCACCTCCACCTTTTGCAGCCACTTTTGTGTAGTGCAAAATGCAGGGGACTCCACCAATTTATGACGTTCATATAAAACCGTAATTGATGCCAATGCATTTATTCCCCTTTTTTTTAAAATCTTAAAACCCAGCGAACACGTGTTTAGGTCAACATTACTTTATTTTTTTACATTTTTTTCAGCACCAATAATCAGTCAAGCTGGATAACGTGCACTTTATTTTTCCTTAGCACCTGGACAAAATATTTAAACACAGAGAACTGCAGCAGAAGCTGGTGGATGCAAAACTCGAGCAGGCGCAAGAAATGATGAAGGAAGCAGAGGAACGACACAAACGTGAAAAGGAATATGTACTTATCACCTGAGTCTGTGTGCTTGTCTGGTCTGCCTTGGGGTCAGAGAACCTCTGAGAATGTTGTTTTTGACAACGGTCATAGAGCACTAGACTGATGGAGAAAGAGCCTAAGCTTCCCTGGAGAATGAAATTGGCTAGCCCAGTAGGAAACACTGTACCTACGCTGTTTTTTACCGAAAACAGTCATGCATCCATTCACCAAACCTTTTTCAAACACCTTTCATGAGCTATGCACCCTTCTAGGTGCTGGGGTGTAGCGGTGAACAAGAAGGAGAAGGCCACACTCCAGCATGAATCAAACTGGGAAGAGACGCAATAAACAAGAAAACAAATAAGGAAGGATAATTGCAGATAATAGTAAGTGCTACTAGGGAAATAAGGAGGAACCTCGAATGGGGCAGAAAGAGAGGACCTACTTTAACTGGGTGATCAGGAAGGCCTACCGAGAGGAGGACGCTTGAGCTGCGCCCTGCCTGATAAGAGGGAGTCAGAGAGGAGGTCTCCAGCAGCAGTGTCTGCAGAAGAGACAAAGATCCTAACGCTGGAACCAGCATGGCATCCTCCAGAAAGTGGAAAAGGTCAGGGTGGCAAGAGCAGGTTGACCCATGGGAGAAAATTTCAAAATAAAATTGTAGACGTAAACAGGGGCCAAATGGTATAGCTTTGTAAGCTTGAAATGTAGTTTGGATTTTATTCTAAATGTAATAGGAAAGTACTGGGTAGTTTTAACAAAGGAAGTGACATGATCTGCTTTGCATCTGCAAAAGCTGAATTTGGCTCGTAGGTGGAGAGTGAACTAAAGAGGGACAAGAAAGCAAGAAGAGAGCTAGGCAGCAATCTGGGCAAGATCTGATGACGGCTTGGACTGGGGAGGTGGCAGTGGAGCAGGAGAGCTGGATGTGGATAAAAGTTATGTTTTTAATGTAAAACCAACAGGCAAGGCTTTGAACAGGAAGATGGTGACAGTGAGGAAAGGAAGGAGTCAAGGATGACTCCTGAGTTTTTGGTTTAAGAAACTGAGTGGTGGCTTTTACTGACATCTCATTAACCCCAAACACTCCAAAACAGATGAGAGAATTGAGGCTCAAAAAGGATATGTGACTTGTTTAAGGTCACACACTGCTAAGTGACCAAGATGTGTTGGTCACGTCTCCAGTGTATCTGTCCCCAGAGCCCAAGCTCTGTGATAGTACATCACACTCAGAGGTGTGTTTCAGAGGCATGAGTTAAAGCACGTGTCTGTTGCTGGGGAGAGAGAGATTTGACACAGTCAATGGACCAGTTGTTCAAATGTAGCCATTTAACAATTGATCACAAGCTCTGCATTTACCTAAAATCAGACAATAATCATTTCAATTTGTTAAAATAGCAGTTTTTTTTAAAACTTCGGTTTTCAAACTTGGCAACAAAAGGATGAATTCTGGAGAACATAACCTGGTGGACGTTGCACAATTTCAAATCAGATGTCCATGTGCTCTTAATAAAAAGATTAATTTATTAAATCCATCTACAACCTAGCTTTCAAAGTAAGAAATAAAGCATTTATTATTCAGAATCCAAGGAAACGGATACTCCACTGTTGATGTAATTACTCTCAGGTAAAATATGCTTCCTACAGAATATCAGTACCTTTGGTATTTAATATATGAGGCATGACAGAGGAACAACCAGGTAAAGATTCATGTGAGAGAGACTGGGGGGCAGCCACGGAGTGACTCAACCTTAGCAAAAAACTAGCATGCTGCCCTCTTTTCCTTCCCTGATTTAGCAAAACAGCAGGTACAAGTCAAAGAAAGGTAGTCCCCCTCAGTTCTTCAAAGCTAGCGGCTACCTTCCTGGGTTCCAGCTCTGACACTTCTTTTTGAAAGTGATGAAATATCAAGTCAGAGCTGCGGGGTAGGGGAGGGGCCGTTCTTCATTTCAAGAAGAACAGGCAGCCTCCTTCTTCCTTCTTCATCGGGAACCACCCATCACAACAGGGCCCCCGTGTGTCAAGCAGGGGCCGGCCGTGTACATGGCAGCCACACAGCTCAGATGGCCAGAGGGGGCGCTGCAGGTCTTCCACTCCGCAGCTGCCTCAGACCCCTCTTACAGTGAGTCAATTGCACTTCTGTAACAATTGATCCTCACTGCTCACTGGGAGGCATGGAGGGACATATACAACCCCCTTTTACAAATGAAGAGGTCAAGACTAACTTGGATAAGAAAAAAGATGCCTCCAAGTTTTTACAAATAATGATTTTATTATTTTAGGTTCTGATAGCAAAAATGAACATTTTTTTTACAACATGAATAAACAAAAAAAAAATTATATCAGCCTATGTTGAAATAAAATAGAAACTTCTTAACTGACAGCCACCTGACTGACTAACCAGGTTATCCATGATGTTCACCATTCTCTGGAAGCACGCTGACAGGTGCCCACAGCATGCTGAATCCTGGGGCTAGTTAGCCACTCTGGAATATCTACACATGGTTGCCCATGTTCAGTAAGATAGAGCTTACTAAGAATCGGGTCTTTGCTCCCAAACCTTTTCTTCCCAGTTATCCTTGGTTTTGTATTATGTAAATCCACAGAATGATACATAAACTGATGAAATATGTGTTAAAAGAAAGAGTTGTTTCTAAAAAAAACTATGCTTAATGATTTGAAAGCCTAGATGTAGGCCAATAGCAAAACCACAATTGTCAACTTAGATGTGAGCAACTATAAAAGACTGGAAGAAAGTTGTAAAACTCTAGAGAATTATCCAATCAAGCTGCTTTACAAATATCTTAGGTCTTTAGGTTCTAGCAGTATTGTTTTAAAAAAATTATCAATCTTATATGCCATATTATAGATATGATTCTCGTAAAAACAAGCAAAAACCCTCCGAATTCCAATCAGAAGATACATACCCAAAACAAAGATCACAGCCCTACATCAAAACTGATAAATAAATGAACATACATCTTAAGTTAAAATAACATGTCTTACATATGTATGTGTCATTTTTACGCCTAAAACGACTTTTTCAGTTTAACCCATGAGTTCCAGTTCTGATCGTGTTTGACATGAGGGCCTTGGTTGTATTTGAAGGGCTGCCTTATAGAAGAGGGGTGAGACTTCTTTTGTAAACCTTATATAGGATTTGGAGTAACAGGTCAAATTTTAACCTGGTGTTTCTCAAAGAATAATCCATGGACCACCAATATCCAAACCATCTTGGGTATTTGCTCTAAGTACAGATTCTAATCACATCCTATACTTCCTAACTTATTTTCTCTGAGAAGGATATGCAGTTTAACATGCTCCTGAGGAGATTCTGATGCATACTATGGTGGAGAACAGTGGTCTAATATAAAGGAACAGTTGGGTTTAATATAAAGGATCAGTTGCTCACAACAATGCCCCAGGTGGGAATATTATGGAAATGTTCAAGCAGAGGCTGAATGACAGTTGGCCAGTATTGCTACAGACGGGTCCAGAATTTGGTGGGAGGTTGAATTTCGTGTGATTCATGCTTGAGTTGGAGACTTTTTTCCTCTTTTTTTTTTTCCATTGGAATCACTAATTTTTAGTTGAGAATCAAACTTTTTTTTTTTTTTTTTTTTTTGCAGTACGCAGGCCTCTCACTGCTGTGGCCTCTCCCGCTGCGGAGCACAGGCTCCGGACATGCAGGCCCAGCGGCCATGGCTCAAGGGCCCAGCAGCTCCGTGGCATGTGGGATCTTCCCAGACCGGGGCACGAACCCACGTCCCCTGCATCGGCAGGCGGACTCTCAACCACTGCGCCACCAGGGAAGCCCGAGAATCAAACTTTTTAAACTAGTTGTCTTCTTAGCTTTCTTAGATTCTTTACAAAGTTCCCCCAAAATTACTTAAGAGGATTACTTAGCAAGTAATTAAGTTTACACGCAAGTTACAACAAATGGTAATCTAAAAGATAAGTTGACAGTCTTTCCATGCATTCTCTCCTCACAGTTGCTGAACCAGGCAGCAGAGTGGAAACTTCAGGCCAAAGTGCTGAAGGAACAAGAGACAGTCCTGCAGGCTCAGGTGAAGTAGAGGGACAATGCATGGGTGTGCCCTCCTTGCTGTGAACCAAAGGTAGTCTGCAAGAGACCTTCCATGTGGGAGGGGAAGTAGGGACAGGAGTTGGAAATGAAGAATAACTTCATATTTATTATTTTTAAGTAAAAATAATAGTACAGTATTATATCTAAGAAAAGTAAATGCTCTGCACCAACAACTTCTAGTCAAAAGGTCTGCTGACATATCAATACAAATGAGGGTCAACCAGAATAAGCTGGTGGCCAGGTCCTCGCCTACCTGTTCATATGTCCTCTCTCTCCTCCCCCATTAACCTGTCAAGGTAAGGGTAAAATGTAAACGGTCCAGATGCACCCTCTATAATTGTCAAGACTGAAAAGTTCCTTACTTGTTTGACATGATTTATAATAAAAGGAAATTAGAAAAATAGAGTCAGCACCCACGTTTCTGTGCTATCAGAGGTTGGCCTGGTCAGTGCCACATGATTAGAGATGGCAGATGTCAGAAACCATTCTGATTTGGCTTCGTGATGTTATGTGTATGTTTTGATTAGACTATGGGAATTCGTATTTCAGGCTCAAAAATAAAGCCTCATGCAACAGCTGGCTCTGGAGGAAAGCCAGGCCTGTCCATCGTTCTGGTGCCCTTGGGGCTCCGCCCCTGCTGGCAAACGTTCCCTATCAGGTTCCAGGAGAGCCATCCTGCCACAGGCCGGGCCACAAAGGGGCTCTAGCTCCCCTGCTGGGAGAAATGCCCAAGTGCTAAAGGGACTGTAAAATCTCACAGAGCAAATTCACAGAAAGTGAGAAAATCAGAAGCCTTCCAAACTGGGCAGCATTAATTTAAGATTTGAATAATTCACTTGTAAATGTTTATGTGCTGACGGCTGAATATTTGTTCATTGTGAAAAAAAATTCTTCACCGTATGAATGAACAAGTTCAATGAATACGTGTTCATTTTTCAAAAAGGAAAGTAGGAACAACAAGAAACTTAAAATCACAAATTATACCACTACACAGACAAAAACATAAATAACATTTTGATATCTAACCTTCCTAAAGCACACCTTTCCAATGTGTGTACAAAACGCAATGATGAATTGTTTCCCCCACTAATATATCAAAATAGTTTTAAAATATTAATGACATAGAAATACCAACCGTAATATTTTTTCACTATTAATAGAATCGAAGGACTAAACTCTAAAGTTACAAACTCAAGGTCATCCTTTAGGCAGTCACGGAACACATCATATCATGGTGTGGGGTGGGTGGCAGGCAGTGGCAGTTTTCTAACCAGAGGCAGGCAGGGGGGAAAGGAGGTGTGACCTCACTGTCCAGTGATGGGGGTGCTGCTGGGGGGAGAGTCCGGAGAAGCAAGTCAGGGCTTCTGGCTCTATCTCTGTCCCATTCACAGCACAGAGCCTTGAGGGATACAACAGGCAGTACTTGAAGCTATTCATTGTTCCATCTGTTATAAGCAATCTCTACTCCTCTATGCTAAATGAAGAATAGATTAATACCATTAGACTCTGGGCTAGAGAGTGACTCATTTGGCTGGTATCAGAATCTAGGTCTTTAATGACCTGTGAAATAACATAAAAGTGTGATCCAATTTCCCACCTATACCCACTCAAGTTTGAAAAAGTATGACCCAGGGTTCTAGACTTGCCAGTGTTCCTCGTTCATCCCTGATACTGGGTCGAACCCAGGGACCAGGGTCAGAGTCCTGGCTCTTCTACTGTGAAGCTGTCTGATTCTGTGCAGCTCACCTAAACCTCCCTGGACCTAAATTTCCTGGTCTGTAAAATAAGAATGTTGTAATGGATCAATGATCCCAAGCTGGAGTCCTCTGACCTCTGGGAGGCCCATTACTTTTCAGTATTTCCAAAACCTAACAGCACATAAGGCAGCAGCTACTATCTAAAATGTAGTTGTTTCTGACATTATATCAGCTTTTGCTTAGCAGCATGGATGGCAGTTATTCGTATGTTTGATTAAGTTTATAGAAGGAAAATGAGTTAATGAACATGTAGTATATGCAGTTTGTTTTCAAGTTATACACTCAAAACACTTAGCTCAGGGCTTCCCTGGTGGTACAGTGGTTAAGAATCCGCCTGCCAATGCAGGGGACACGGGTTTGAGCCCTGGTCTGGGAAGATCCCACATGCCACGGAGCAACTAAGCCCGTGCACCACAACCACTGAGCCTGCACTCTAGAGCCCGTGAGCCACAACTACTGAGCCCGTGTGCTGTAACTACTGAAGCCCACGCCTAGAGCCCGTGCTCCACAGCAAGAGAAGCCACTGCAATGAGAAGCCCGTGCATCGCAACAAAGAGTAGCCCCCGCTCACCACAACTAGAGAAAGCCAAAAATAAAAATAAATAAATTAACTAATTTAAAAAAAGAGTAGACACATTCAACAATTAAAAAAAAAACACTTAGCTCAGTGCCTGCCCCCATAGTAAGCATAATTAATTCAACTAATATTTACTGAGCATCTAAGTGCTAGGCATAGTTCTAGATGTTAGAAATATAGTACTTAATAAGAGAATCAAAAATCCCTGCCTAATTAAACTCACAATCTAGTGATAAATATTAATTAAAATGCTAACAACTGATTAGTGTATGAGCTAATATTAGTATTATTTCATAGGTAAGGATCCACATAGTGATATATGAGACAAAAGAAGTCTTTATTTGAAAAAAAGTTTAAGAACCACTGGAAAAGATGATCTCAAAACATGTTCAGCTCTAGTTTATGAATGTAGAGAATATCCAGAGCTGAAGAACTCAGCTAAACTAGATAACCCTGCCTCCTCCATCACCTTGCTTTCCATGGCACGTGGCTCTCTCTGTAAGGACCCTCCCTTGTCTATCTCTTTTGTCTTCAAGGCATTTTCAGAACTGCAATAATTACTTAATCATCACGAAGAATAAGAGGCCCCAAATCCCTATGTGTAATAATGTTTAAATGAGCTCCTCGTGAAAAATATCATCATTATGTTTTTTAAATGTTTAAACCTTGAAAAACAAAGTCTATCACAGATGATCTTGCAAAGCACTCAAACACTTCCTTTGGTTTGACAATTAAAGGAGGTGGATGGTAGGAAGGAGAGGCCTTAGTTTCCATTTCTATGGTCTGAGCAAAGGAAATATCAAGGATAGATTGTGTTTTCCTAGGCAGAAGTCACTTTTCAGTCATAAGACAACAGCTTGCCAATCTGGGGCATGATTCTCACTTAGGGAAGAGATGTCCAGCTTTCAATTATACAAACCAAGGCAATAGAGTAAATGTCAGAGATGATCAATGGGATGCAATTGTGGCTACAAATAGAGTGTTCACTGGATCGATAAGGATGAAGATGGCAGTAGATGTGGGAAGTCAGCAATACCAACACAACATAGCAGCACAGACACAAAATACTACCCCAGGGGAAAGATCAGTGAGTCAACTGTTAAAGATGGGTAATCATAGTCTTTAATCTCAGAAGGCCTCACCTTATCTATATAAGATGAAAGGAGATTCCTCTGCAATTACTATTATAATTGGACTAGTTCCCAAACCAAATCTCCCAAGTTGGCTAAGACAATTCCTGGACACACTTCTGTTTCATATATGCTATGAATGTTTGTAATTACAATTTGTGCTCAGGTAAAAGAATGTGTGTGCCACTCCGCCCATTTAAAAGTGAAATGTCAGGGCAACTGTTGTTACTAACCCTAGAATAGTTTGTTTCTATTTCTGCCTCTGGTAAAAATACTGAGGAAGACCTCTGGATGTTCCTTCCATGCTTCCCTGAAATACCAAAGTGAAAGAGGGAATATGACATATCAAACATGCATCATGTCAGCATAATAGTGAGAGGGAAAATATGACCAAACACATAGCCATAAAGTAAACAGGAAGTGTGCATTTTAGCTCGTATCAATAAAGAGTGTCAGAGGTGGTTACTTGAGAAAAGTATAGTCCATACAGGTTTTGCCACCTATGACAAAGAGGTCAAATAGGAAGAAAAGCAGACTATTAAAACAGTCACTAAAAGGAAGAAATGGAGAGCTATCGTTTAACAGTTGTAGAGTTTCAGTTTGCATGATGAAAAGTTCTGGAAATTGGGGTGCACAACAATGTGAATATACTTAACAAAATTGAACTATATACTTAAAATGGTTAAGATGGCAAATCTTATGTGTATTTTATCCAATTTAAAAGATGAAAAGAGAGAAAAAGTTGATGGTCACTAGAAAAAAGCCAGAAGTGGTAATGAAGTGAGACACTACTTCTTAGAACTCTGGTATATCTGTCTTCTCCACACCACAAGAAAACGTGGGGAAGGGAAACAAAATCTACCCAATTTATACACCAAAAGAACATTTTGAGGGTGGGAGGGAGGGAGACGCAAGAGGGAAGGGAACAGATGTATAAGTATGACTGGTTCACTTTGTTATAAAGCAGAAACTAATAAAAAAAAAAGAAAAACAAGAAAAAAAGAACATTTTGCCCAAAGAATGAGGAGAGAGCTGGCCAGGGTGGGTGTGGTTGCCCCCGTTGAGCCTGTCAAGGTTGCGCAGGTGAAATGGACCGCACACGTGCCCACTCCTTCCCTTCCTGTCTGCAGCCTACAACTAGAGGGCTGCAGGAGAGGGTCTGGGAGGACCAGCTCAGGAGACCATATCTGTGAACCCCCTGTACTTCTGCTGGAATTACTGAAAAGCTGGAAAAAGAAAGAGGAGAAAGTAAGGAAAAGAAGTGAACAGGAGGCTTGGCCAAAAAATGCAAATGAATGGATTTTGTGATAGGTGAAGAGGATCAGCTGGGGGGTAGCTCTCCCCACCTTACACCACGAGACCACGGGCAGTACAGGCAGCCAGTCCCACAGGAGTTTACCCTCAAATTGAGGGACCTGACCTATTCATGCACCCTGAAATCAATTCAGTGGATCTCAGCCAGTACTTCGGGAAAAAATGAAACAATTAAATAGACTATGTCAAGAGTGCATTGCACATAATGATCAAGTACAGTTGACACTTGAACAACATGAGTTTGAACTGTGCTGAATCTAATTACACGTCGATTTTTTTCAATCGTAAATACCATAGTACTGCAGTATCCAAGGTTGGTTGAATCTGCAGATGGGGAACCGCAGATATGAGCACCCGGGAGTACAGAGGGCTGACTATAAATTATACACAGATTTTTGCACTTCATGGAGGATCAGTGTCCCTAACTCCCTGAGCTGTTCAAGGGTCAGCTGTATTGTCTTATGCACTATGTGTGTAAAACCCTAGGGTACCTTCCTGGCCACGAATTCCCTTCTGCCACTTTACCCTGTCTTTTTAAATCTGTATGCCAAAGAATCACGAGAAAAATTTTAGGCCACTAGAGTTACCTCAAGTTTTATCACATATCCACAGAGTTAATGATTGATTTCAAAATGATGGTCAGCTGTTGTCTGACTTGGGAAAATCTGTGTCCTATGAAAAGTTTTACGTTATTTTGTTGTTCTTGTGTACTGCAGTAAAACCTCTGCTATTCTGAATCATGTGAGAATGAGCCATTCGAGATAAGCAAATTTTCTTGGTTCTAGGGGTTGTTTGATTCCCACACACTCCCTCTAACTCCCATCCCCAAGACTGGGAACTCTCCAACCTACTGGCTTTTGGTCAGTCACTCTTCTCTGCCTTTGAAAGGACAGTCTCACAAGTACCACCAGCCAGATGGCGCCCAACTGTGGACTTGAGGCTGTTCCAGACAGTCAAGAGTACCAAAGTCTCATTTGAAAATGGAAACTTTCCATGTTAGTAAACAAGAATCATCCATATTAAATCTCCACTCACTCAAAACGTGCTATCCTAAAATTATTTTCAAAAGCAAGATTTTATTATTGTATCACTGTCAGTAACAATCAAGTATTTATACACTCTCCTTCCCTATCCTGCCCTATTCCTACCCCAAATACAAGCCTCAGAATTAAGGATGTGGAGGTACAAAGCCTCTTCTCCATACTCCCAAGCTAACCCGTATGATGTTTTATTGGTGCAAATTAGAAAAAGGCATTTCTTCCTCAAGGCCCATTATTTCCATGTATAAAAAAATTGGTATAATAAACTGATTTTGTTGAAAAGGGACAATTAACTGCTGTTGGCTAGAGCACTGCATTCATAAATACACAAAACCACAATGTCAAAAAGGGAAATGACAATTGCTTATAATAGCACAACCTGCATAATGGCAGCAACCCTAGTCCATGTCTGGCCCATACTTGTCTTCATTTGTGCTTCCTTCAAGACCAAGTTCAAGGCTCACCTTCTCCACAAAAACGTGGCTCAAATGATCACCTGCCACACTCACCTCCTTCTCTGATCAGTACTTAACTGACTTGGTACTTTGTATTCACTGTCCTATAATCAAGTTGTCTTTGGGATTATCTTCCTGTCAGGAGTGCAGGTCCCTCAAAAACAGGAACTACAGGTTAAATGCTTTTGTACGCAGAGTCCGTGCTTATGTTCAGTGCTCAAAAAATGTTTGTTGGTAAAAGTTATAATGAAATGGTGATGACATATTTTATTATTTCATTTTTCTTTAAAGAAGTACTTCAATCACACTCACTGACCTGGGCTGATCTCGTAGTAAAAAGAATTGAACATATCACTAACATTGTATTAAAAATTACCTTAAATCATTTTTCTTCTCAAATAATAAACAATGACATGTTGTTTTGTTCTGGGAGCATTCTGAAAGCAGTCCTAAAACAGATCTACTCTTTCCCCTGTTTACAGCTTACTGTCTACTCCGGAAGGTTTGAAGAGTTTCAGAGCACACTGACAAAAAGCAATGAAGTGTTTGCCACCTTCAAACAGGAAATGGAGAAAGTGAGTATTGCTTATCCCCCACGAAATACTGACATCTTCTAGTTCGACAGGCAACACTCCTTTGGGTTCATTGTTCTCCTGCTAAGATATTTCAGTGCATTTCATGAAGTAATGAAACATTTATACATGCAAATGAGATTTGGACTGTATTTTTTAATTGGTAAGTATCTGGTGAATTAGTCTTAGGAAGAGTCTGAAAACACTAGGATACATTTTCACTCTGAGGAAGAATATTTTCTTTTTCTAGGCCATGGAGAGGTGTAAAAAGAAAAGAGCTAGAAATTTAATATTATGTTGTTTATACTGAAGTTAAAAACTAATCTTTTAAAGATTAAAAAAATTAATTTTCATACAAATATGCAAAAGCAGAATGTTAGAGTAGAAAATACCATTTCATAGGATCCTTCTCAGAAGAGAATATATGTAATAAGATATAATGGACAGGGCCTTGAATGAGGAGATGAAGTCTGGGTGTGTTTTTACTCATCAAGTAGCGGTGAACAATTCACTTAACTTCCCCCTTATCTATAAATTAAGAAACGATTTCCCTTGCCTACTTCACAAGATTGTGAAGTTCAAATAAGTTAATGTATTTTTAAGGGTCTTAAACTTTTTTAAAGTCTTTTACAAATATGAGGTGCTAATATTATTGCTGGACATACTGTTTACATTTTGTTTAATTCAGTGTCTTCCCAAAATAAAATCAGCATCAGAATTGTGTTTCTGAACAGGCACTGGCATTAACCCTTTTTAAGTGTAGAAAGCATTCTTTGAAAAAATTTTCATAAACTAATATGATAAATTTCACAATTCATGAGCAAACTTAATGGGCCAACATTTGTTAAAAGTTACAGCTTTCTCACTCCACGATGGATCCATCCATTTAAAAAAAATTTTTTTAATTATAGAGTTTTAATTTGGAATAAATATTAGAGTAGGAAAAATGCTGTTATTTATTGCAAAATTACATAGTTTTAAGATTGGAATAAATATTAAAGGAGGAGTTTTCTATCTGGAGTTCATTTATAGACTCTTAGCAGAATTAGCAAAAAAATTTGATATGCATATTGCATTTCTTTAGGTGTGGTCCCATGGATTTCATCAAATTCCTAAAGGGGCTGATGACTTTTAAAAGTTTAACTCAGTTAAGAAATGATCAAAATAAAAAAGCACTCAAGGCTCACGTAGCTTCTCTATAGGGCCCAGGGGCCAACTGCCTGGGCCCAGCCTCTAGCCTCCAAGCAGACCCGCCTCAGGCAGATTAGCATGAAGCAGCCAGTGCCCAGGTGTGGTTCATCCAGGGTAACTGCACCTGAACACACGCCTTGTCCTTCACTTCAGGCAAGCAGAGAGGAGATCCTATAACCAGGAACGTGAGTAGTTTCAGGTCTGAAAAAGCCAGGCTGCATTTTGTTAACTTCTGGATGCCCTACACCCAGCCCCGGCCTGGCAACTAGCATGCACTCTGCACATGTTGCATTAAATGAAATAACTCCAGCCCTACTCTTCTGCTAACTCACCTGAATACTCCTCCACCTCTCTGAACCTTAGTTTCCCCGTTTATAAAATGGAGGTGAAAACAGAACCCTCCTTGGGGGACTGTCTCAAGGATGAAAGCAATAACGCATGTAATCACATTCTGTGAATCCTACTGCACTCTACAAATGTGAAGGCTGAGAAAGCAGAAAGTTGCCTTTGTGTGGCTACTTCTCAGATGTGCCCAGATATTATCAACATTTTAACATCTGAAAAGCCAGGCTGACTTTCTCACTAATAGTCTTCCATTCAGTACAGTAAATAATCTAAATTTCAAGCTTATTCTTGGAACTCAATAAGGCTATTTTTATTTTAAACAAAAGAAAAAGCAATGACAAAACAGAAAGGCCTTAAGTAGTTTTCCCGTCTCCTTAATTGGCTCTGGTGCAAGTAAGCTCGTTCACCACTGACCGAGATGATTCAAAAATAAATCATGAGTCTCCACTCAGTCATCATTTCTTGACACTGAATTTTTGCTTGCTTCAGCAGCTAGTAACGAAAGGACTTTTCTTGAAGTCACATACGGAACTGATAGTTTCTTTGATATATTAACTCTTCAGAATGAACATTAAAACACTCATTTTTGTAGACCACTAAGAAAATGAAGAAGCTGGAAAAGGACACAGCCACGTGGAAAGCTCGGTTTGAGAACTGTAACAAAGCTCTGTTGGACATGATTGAAGAGGTGAGGAAGTTTTTCCCCTTGTTCACCTTCCCTTGTCTGGTCAATATATTTATACTCAGAAAATAATTATGGTCTAATACCACAAAATAATTACTTTTGAAAAAGAGCTGAATTTTTCTGGGATGTGGTATATGATATTGTAATAAAAATAATTAGAGCAAACGTCAATTTAGTAATTTAGTCTCAGGTCCAGACTCATAAAGAGTGTTGTGACCCTAAGTCACACGCCTACTTGTTGATTCCAAAGCTGTCCCCAAAGCAGCACCACACCTGCTGGACTGTGAATTCCTTAAAGGCAGGATGAGTGTTTTACCTGTCCTTGAATTTCCCTGGTGCCTGACACATTACAGGCGCAGAATAAATTAATTAGTGGATCTGACCATAACTGAGAGAAGACACGAGCCCAAGCACCCAGGGTATGTGCTATTTTATAGACAGATACGGAGATATATTGTTTAATTCCTCCAACAGGCATTTAAATACTGATATTACATCAGGCTCTGGAGATTCTGAGACCATAAAGGCAAAGATACATGGTCCTTAACCTGAGAGGCAGGGCTTTCAGGTGAAGCCCTCTCCACGTAAAGAAGTGGAAAAAGAAAAGTCTTAAAAGGTACAGAGTAGCACAAAGGTGGGGCTTAAGGAGTAAGATGATTTCATACACAAACACACCAACATTTCTAGAGAAAAGGAGAACTGAACAGTTCAAGCAGCATCATGAATGAGTGTGTGGTGAGTTTCTCTGGATATAATTACTGTTCTAACAATTCATCCCAAATTGCAACCAATTCCAAAGAGATGTGCTTATTATTCATAAACATAAATCAAACAGTTGCTGGATTAGCATAGAGCAGTTTATCTACAGAACAGATAAGGCATTGCTGATGGCCAAGACCCAGTCCATCTCAATCATTTTGCCATAAACTTCTACTTACGCCTTCTAAGTCTTAGAAGCAGAAAATTCATCTATTATAAGATTTTTAAAGCCCTAGACTGAAGCAGAGAGAAGCTTTGCTAACTCTCTTTTCTAAAAAAAAGAATACGTGGCTTAAAATTCTACCAGTCTCCAACACAGTACAAAACTAGAAGTGATGTCCCTGACCAAGTATCTGTCCAGCCACCACCCTGTGGTCAGAGCCTAACAGACAAATTCCTGGACAAATGGTTTTGCTTCTCTCCATAGAGCATCCTGGCAATTTGTCTTTTCAAGTCGTTTTATGTGTGTGTGTGTCTGTTTAAATCACAGAAAGCACTGAGAGCTAAAGAATATGAGTGCTTCGTGATGAAAATCGGAAGGCTGGAGAACCTCTGCCGAGCTTTACAAGAGGAGAGAAACGAACTCTATAAAAAAATTAGAGAAACAAAAATGCCTGAAAAGGATGACCAAGGTCAGCTCACCTCTGACGACGACGAGCCAGAGTCAAGTACCTCCGTGGGTGAAGAGGCTGATGCGGAGGAAGCCAACGTTGTTCACAATGCTGTGCAAAATCTGGCCGCGGCCTTCATGGTCATTCATCGTCCAGAGTCAACCCTCGAGGCGTCCAAAGAAATCCAAACAGAAGTCAGCAGTCCTCAAGGGGGCGGTGGCACGGCCCTCACGGGGCTGGAACAAGCCCCTCTGAGCCCAGCATGCCATTCAGGGAGTCCCCTGCAACCCCCAAGTCCTCAGGCTGAGGCGGAGGGAGGCAACGAGGCAGAACCTCCCCTCAGATCAGGGTCAGGAGCACAGGCCCAAGGCAATGGTCCCCCTGCTGGACCACAGGCTGATCCGCAGCCCCGGAAGCCAGAGGCAGCATTTTCCAGCCAGGCCGCGGAGCCTCCGGCAGAAGCATTTCTACGTGAGATGGAGGCCAACGCGCAGCCCCGGAAGCCAGAGGCAGCATTTTCCAGCCAGGCCGCGGAGCCTCTGGCAGAAGCGTTTCTACGGGAGATGGAGGCCAACGCGCAGCCCCAGAAGCCAGAGGCAGCATTTTCCAGCCAGGCGGCGGAGCCTCTGGCAGAAGCGCTTCTACGGGAGATGGAGGCCAACGCGCAGCCCCGGAAGCCAGAGGCAGCAGCTTCCGGCCAGGCCCCGGAGCCTGCGGCAGAGGCCTTTCTATGGGTGATGGAGGCTGGCGGTCGTGCCCCGCTGCCCGCAGCGGGAGAGCACGTGCCAGCTGGGGAGTCTAGATGTGAGCCCAGGAGGCAGCCCTCAGCAGCAGCAGCAGCAGCAGCAGAGGGGCTGCCAGGAGGGGCCTCAGCTGGGCCCCCGCTGCCCGAAGTGGCCGACACCAATCTGGAAGGAGTCGACTAAGCCTCCTCTGCCTTCTGAAGCTGTTCTTCCCGACTTTCCATCGTCCTAACAGATTGTCTCCTGAAAGAGGCAATAAGGGCTGGGGACGTCTAATGGAAGAGACTTATTTAGAATCCAGACATTTTAATATGTTATGCGGAGTACCTTCAGCCTTTGCTATTTGTTCTCAATTTATAACTGATTTGGAGCTTTTCTATTTAACACTGATAGGATAATTTTCTCAAATGGCAAGAAAACATACGAGTAGCAAATTTATATTAATTTGCCATTAAGATGGTACTTAATTCAATTTCTTAATCAACAGTAAGATTTGGTGTTTAAAGACTCCCATCACAATATATAAATACTGAAAATGTGATGCTTTATTTATTTCCATAGAGTTTAATAAGTGCCATAGTAAGTAATGGATGACCAGGTTCCATTTAAACATTATATACATTGTGTGTGTGTATATGTATATGTATGAATATGTACATATATGTGCTTATGCACTTATATATACGTGTATATTTTATACACATATATGCAAATATATATTACACATACATTTCTATCATCTCTTTTTGGCTTTCTCTCATGCAGAATATTTAGATGCTTATCAAAAAAATTATCTCTTACTTGCACCTGGGACTACAGTAGACTAATGCTCTGTGAATTGGAAATAGGTTCAGAACACAAATATTAGGCTACATAATGTTGGGTAAAAATAAGTAACCCAATGGTAGGTCAATAAATTCAACCAATGGATTAAATGACAGAACAGCATTGGGTTAGATTGCAAGGCTATACAGAGCACATAGACACAAAGATGGCCAAAAGAGGCCCTAAAAAATGGGGGAACAATCACAGCAGTAGACTGCTCACCTCTTGCAGCTGCTTCTCCTACACAACTCGGCCCCTTGCCTTGCAACACCCTCATGTGGTGAATCAGCCCACTCACGGCTTCCTGCAAGGAAAGGGTTGGAAGTGGGAAAGGGAGGTGGGGATAGAGGGACTGAGCGCCCTCAGGCTGAGAGTCTGTGCTCTGGTCCCCCGGCTTTTGAGCTAGAGGTCTGGAGAGAGCATATTCACCTGGCCCTGCCAACTCTTCAGTTGCCTCCCTGTTGTCTACCACTCTCTCCAGAGGGTTTCCCCACCACCTCCTGCTGTCACTGCCCTAGTCTGTATTCTCAAAGCTTCTGCTCCTTCTTTCCAACCCTCTCCTTGGCAGCAGGAAATTACATTCAGCCCTCATCTCAATTATGGCTTAGTAAAAGCTATTATTTTTCCAAAACAAATCCACACAGGGTTTAAATATGAGTGATGAGGCTTGCAAACCAACACATTTTCTGCTTTGATGAATTCTGTACAGCCAGAAGTTCAAAGCAAAAGACAAGTGGGTCCCTATTCAAAATGACTTGAAAAATAGGTGAGGATTTAGGAGACGCAAAACCTAGAAACACCTGGGGTTGTCTACATGAGTATTACATTATTATTGCGTGACAAGAACCTCTAATAATACTGACAGCATGAATTACTCTATCTAGAGTAAAGAGAGACTGCAACAAAGAAACAGGAGGGAAGAGAGGGAGGGAGGGAAAAAACAGATCTAACCCAACCCTACCTTAAAAGTTGAACTCAAGTAGAAAAATGGTTAAAAGCAAGATTCTCTACTACTCATCCAAGAAATCATTTTTCAGTGTTGCATGTGGCTGTCTGCTAAAGCACACAAAGTGCTTGTAGGCAGCAACCATATGCTATAAGAATTATAAACTACATAATATTTGTTTGAAGCAGACAGTGAGGGTAGTAACAAAATGCTAGTCAGGAAAAAAAAATCAGGAAAAAAGCATATGCTATTTGAGAACCCATGTATTTTTAAAGGCTTAAAATTTTATAACCACAGGGTATCCAGCCAAATTCAACATTAACTGAAAATCTTAGCTACTTAAACATTCATTTAATTCAGAGTCAAATATGCACTACAACAATCCAGGAGGGTCTCCTTTCCCATTATTTACAGAGGCTGAACTTCCAAGAATGGGGTAAGATTAGATAATCATAGTAAAGTCTCACTCTGAATGTTTAGCAAGAGAAGCAGGCAGGAGACGAGCTGAAATCCAGTAAATCAAATATTCTAATAAATATTCTAAAAAGTTCATTTTTTTTAATCCAAAAGCTTTCATAGCAACACGTTACTCACTATGGTGTATATCTTGGGCAGATTTTCAGATACAATAACTTGCCTGAAATTTGCAAGGCTTAATACAGGCTTTGGAAGAATTATTTTAATATTCAAAGAATGTTTTATTATAGTCCTTTGGCCTTACTAATTATAACAATAACTCATAAGGCCCAAAAGAGTAAGGAATTTCTGTTCTTTATCAAGGTCATATAACTATTTCTAGAGATGCCAAGTCTACTTTCCAGAAACACTGAAGTTATTGGTGTTTTCTAAATTAAATAACTATAATTTATGTATTTACTAAAAAGGCACTTCTCTTCCCAAATGCTCCAGTAGTGGTTTTATTTTTAAATTTTTCACTTATATTTATTTTTACTTATGTTACTTCTATGTTTCAACAATACCTAACAAAGATTGTGGTTATATTCTCTTGGTTGAATTTTTGGTCTATGAGTAGAATGTACATGGAATGAACACTTTGAAAATCTTGGTGTGGGTGTGTGCACACGCGTGTGCTTGGTGAGAGAAAAGAGGGAAGGAGGAAGGGAGAGAGAGAGAGAATGTGACGGCCCAGGCCTAATGAGAGAGCAGAACCCAGGCTCCTCGGCCTGGCCATCCGCTGCTGCAGACCTATCACACTTCAGTTCCAGTCTCCCATGAGACCATGTTTCCACAAACTTCTCTGGCGTGTGCCCTCTCAGAAATATTCTGAGGAGTAAGGGAGGGAGTGTAGAAGGTGTCAGCTTATTTTCCTTTCTCTACCTGCTTCAAGACTTTTCTCTAACAAGACCAGAAGAGGCCCACGGTTCTGCCTTTTGCTTATTCCCTCTCCCCAACCCATCTTGATCCGGGAGGGGCTTCTGGAACGCAGCATTTCCTAGCATGCTTGGAGAAGAGGGTTGTTTAGCTAGAATGAAAAAAAAAGAAGATTAAACCTTGCTTTTTTCATATGGTATAGATACACATTTTTTAAATAGCTCTTTTTTAAAAAAAATAATGAAAGTATTATGTGTTTGTTGCAAAACTGAAGCTGCTTTTCAATAAGACTAAGAGATAGCGAGGAGAGAGATCATTTCGGGAAAATTTCCTTAGCCCCTGCTCTAACCAGTAGTTAAATCCAGTATTTAGAAAAAGTGAAAGTAATTAAAATGTAAAGGATTCACTAAAAGAAGATATGAAATAAAAATGATAACTCCGGTCTCTAAAATGTGTTCCCATCATAAACTGGCAAGTGGGATTTAGGAAGTAAGTAGGCAAGTAGAGTTTATAGGTTAAATTTTCACAAGGCTTAACTAATTTCCGTTTCTGAACCTGAAAAGTAAAGTTATCATTAGATCAACCATGAGAGCATTCCGTGAGAATAGAAACATTCACAAGTGATAGCAATAAAGGTTTTCCTCAATACTGTTCAGTTGTATCCTCAATACCTGAGGTCGAGTCTGCTTGGTGGTATTCCCTGATAGAATTTCCACAAATGCTAGTTACTGATGCACATGTGTGTGAATGTACACACACACATGCACACAACACACATGTATAAAATTTGACACAGATTTAATTCTGTTCCTATAGGTGAGTCTTTACACCGGTATTTTCAAAGGATACCTACTATCATGTTTCCTGACAAGGGCAAAGTATAAAAAGGAATCATTTTCTTCATGAATAAGGATATTTGACAGAAACATTTAACTAGCAAAAGAAGCCTACAAATTCATTAATCCATGGCAAAAAAAACTATTCACAGAAGCTGTTTCACTCTATCAGGACATAAGAAACAAGATAAATCACTTCAGCAGGACAATCAACCTTGGCAAAATCTGAATGCAAGTCCTTCCTGCTGGATATTAGAGCCTTGGACTTTCTGTTAACATCGACGTTGATCCCATTTAATTAATTAATTTATTTGCAATACATGCAAATATTTTTGAATGAATGAATGAATGAACTGTTTATTATATTTAAAATTTTTTTACTCTTTTTTAACCCCAAGTTAATTTTTTAATTAAATCCACTTTTTAGAAATTTTATACAGTTTTTAAAGGTTACTTTCCATTTACAGTTATTATAAAATATTGACTATATTTTATATTTTAACTTTGAATTTTTAAAAGTGGCATATCATAATGTTCAATTGCCTCATATCATAATTAAAAGATACCTAGGTGTCAGATTCATTATTTCAGAACTGACAGTCAATGGATGACATAACAAATAACACAAAACCACCATAACAAGAAAAGTAAGAAGACATAGGTTAAGAGAGGGGAAGAAAGAAGGAGAGAGAGCTATTATATAAAAGAAAAAATAAAAAGATGAAACTTTAAGACAATTAAGAGCAATAAAGGAAGTGGCACATCAATTGGTGGTCCCTTCTGTGAAAGCAGGATTATAATAAAGGGCAAGAACCATAATGACATTCACACACCTCCACACCGTAATGTCAACTTGGGGAAATTTTTACAAACATGTTTCTCAGTGTTGTTGTTTTATTGTCTTCCTTCTTGGTGCCTTTCTTTTAAAATAATAAATGTGGTCTTTTTAGTATTAAAATACTACAATTATAGAACATTTAGAAAATAGAGAAAAGAGAAGATTTACCCAATACTCTATCACCCTAACAACCACTGTCAGCATTCACTATATAATAGTGTATTTTATTATATTATAAATTTATTTTATTTATTTATTTATTTATTTTTGGCTGCATTGGGTCTTCGTTGCTGCGTGCAGGCTTTTTCTAGTTGCGGCGAGCGGGGGCCACTCTTCATTGCAGTGAGCGGGCTTCTCATCATGGTGGCTTCTCTTGTTGGGGAGCACAGGCTCTAGGCGCGAGGGTTTTAGTAGTTGTGGTGCACCAGCTCAGTAGTTGTGGCTCACGGGCCTAGTTGCTCCGTGGCATGTGGGATCCTCCCAGACCAGGGCTCGAACCCGTGTCCCCTGCATTAGCAGGCAGATTCTCAACCACTGCGCCACCAGGGAAGCCCAAATTACCTATCTTTTTTATTTAACGTTGTGTTAGTTTGTCTTTGGGGGAGGGTGCAGTAGTTCAAGTGAGAGTAATAGCTGTTAATAGCTGCCAGCTTTGTGCGTTCACACTGTGTATTCAAATTTTATATGCTTACATGGAAGCATATTATACTATTTTTAGAATAAGCATGACTGTGCAAATACAGATACACAGCACACTTATATGTTGTGTGAAAAAGTTATGCCATGCAATGCACTTAAACGTTCCACCACACATATACAAATTTCCAAGTAAACCTACTGGACATGGGCTAGAGTAAGACGTCTAAACTTAACACAGCTCAAAAAATTATATAAATATCAAAAACCAACTCTAGAGAAATACAAATGCTTTAAATAACAAAACAAAAAAAAGTCCAACTCCAGTTTATGAAGTGACAGGAAACATATGATAATACCATAAATCATTACATTGGCTAAATAAAGGTCAATGATCTAAAACAAATCTAATCTCTTTAAAGTTAATGAGACAGTTAGTGGCTTTGTTGCTCTAATGAAATGATGGTCACCATCACTAGCTATAGCATATCTATTAAGTAGGGCCAGGCTAAAAACTGTTGTGACCTGAGATTGCTCTAATAACTACCAGGCAGATGCAACCAACCATGGAATATTCAGGGATCCCATATACTAAGAAAGTCAGAGTTGAAATTTATAGAAATAGTACAACAGGGATGCTTTCATCACATCTAAAGTCACAAGGTTAAACATATGTCAGATTGGAGGACTAGCAGTGTGAGAGTATAAGCAAGATTTATTAGAATACAGCTAATGCTCTACCCAAACCAGTATAATTCCTCATAGACTATTGTAATATAGTGTATATTATATGTTAAGACTTGTTTTCTTAATAGTCTTATCAAGAAGTTATTCCCTGGAATAAAATCAGTCAAGTCCAAAGTGAAAAGTGTAGGATAGCACTGGTCCAGGAATCAGGCTGTTGAGTCCCTTGTCCTTGTTCTGCTACCAACCAGCAGGGTGACTTTGGAGAAATCACTTAATATCTCTGGGCCTCAGTTCACTCATCTATAAAATGACAGCCTTGGATTAGATGAGCTCTAAGTTTCTGACAGCTCCGAATAAATTCTCAAAAGACTTAGGAAGTTATGTGGGTTTTCTACTCTCCAGAGAGGGTTTTAGTATAAGAGATCTGCATATCACCTTGGGCATGTCTGTTAGAAGTTAGGCAAGGGGAAAGAGACAAGAAATTACTCTAATAAAAAGTTGTTTTTAATTTTAAAATTTAGACAAAGAAAAGGTTAATGGGTAAATCACAAATTCTTTGATTTTTCTCAATAAATATTGAAGTCTTTCTATGTGTGAGGTTTGTGGTCACCCCTGGTCAGAGCACCAGTCAGAGCTCCCAGTCAGAGCACCTGGTCATCTGACTCAGGCCTGAGTGTCCCTCCCACTACTTGTCTCACAAATTTCAGCAGCCAAACAGCAGGAAGGAAACTTCTGGGAGCATTTTTATTACAAATGCTACCCAGATCTCCAGGTGAGAAAGTGTGTGCTCCTGGTAGAGAAGGAAGGTTATATGAAATGTGTGTGTATGTATAATGTGTGTGAGTGCGTACCTGAATGTGAGGGCATGTATGAAGATGCATGTGCAACATGTATCAGTGTATGTGTGTAGTTTTGTGCAGGTGTGTGGTATGAATGTACTTCTATGTGAATGTTTATAATTGTATGTGACTATATTTCTGCATAATAAGTTGACGTGAGCCTACATAAGTGTGTGGCTGTGTGAGAGTTTCTGGCGTGTGCAAGTTAATGGTGTGTGCACGATGAGGCTGGGAACGGAAAAGCTGAAATACTATAGATGAGGTTTTAGGCATGTGGCTAGCTTGTTTTTCATAGGATCATGTCTTGTTGCAGACTTCTGTTTGCACAGCTAATCCTTTTTTTGCTTGCAGTGTCACAGGGCTCATTCTTCTTTGGCTGACAATCTGCCTCTGAACAAACATGCAGGTGGGTGAGGCTATAAGTGGTAGTGGCAGCTATTCATGAAATACGTGCATACACCACCAGCCCAAGGTGACGGCCACCACTGACTCACAAGTCCCATCCTCAGGCAAGGCTATGGGTATGTCTGGGGACATTCACAAAGACCAGCCATAGCTTGAGCAAGGGACATAAGCAGTGGCAGCAGAAAGGCTAACTTTATTCTGGTCTTTCTACATGCAAGAGAAATTTCTCACATGGTCACTGTTTCTAACAAAGGCGGCATCCTTGGAGGCAGAGTTATAATCTCCACTACCAACCCCCTGAATATCAAGAATGTTTCTCTGAACTAAAAGCCAAGATCGTGCCCAATCTATTTATGCTTTAATCAGTGAGTCAGAGGGTAGCAAACCAGAGTTGATTGCAGAAGCTAGCAGCCAGTCAGTCATGCCCGTGACTCATCCTTTGCGCAGAGGGATTTTTTTTGCTCTGATACAATTCATATCCCCAAAATATCTAGTATTGATGAGCTGTGCTGTCATAGCTAGACCATCTGGCTGCTCCCTCGTCAGTCATTAGAAAACCGATCCAGAAGTCCTCCAATTCAGTCTGGGAGTAATTTAAAGCAATGCCCAAAGGAAGGAGAGTGAGAGTTTTTAAAACAAATTAATTGCCTGCCATACAAGTTAACTGATGATCTTCAAAAGTTAAAGAGAACAAAACAACTAACCATAAATAAAATTAAAAGACAAGAACAGAATGGGAGGGCTTCCCTGGCGGCACAGTGGTTGAGAGTCCGCCTGCCGATGCAGGAGACACGGGTTCATGCCCCGGTCCGGGAAGATTCCACATGCCGCGGAGCGGCTGGGCCCGTGAGCCATGGCTGCTGAGCCTGCGCGTCCGGAGCCTGTGCTCCGCAACGGGAGAGGCCACAACAGTGAGAGGCCCGCATACAGCAAAAAAAAAAAAAAAAAAAAAAAAGAACAGAATGGGAGAAGATAGTCACAACAAATACAACAAAGCATTAATATCCAAAATACAAACAGAAAAAAAAGAAAAAAAACAAATACAAACAGAAATCATACAAAGCAATAAGACAAACAACTCAGAAGAACGTGGGAGAGGCAGTAGGAGCACCCCACCCAGGCACCAGCGATGAGGGAGAGGGGGCATTGTCTATAGAGAATTTTTAAATGGTAATGAGACCAACTGCAAGCCAGCCTTCTTTTAATCATCATCATGCACAGCAATCCTGAATAGCATCAGTGGTAAAATTGTCCTCCCTGGCAGAGATGATCACTCTTGCTGTGTGCCCCATCCCCCATTTGTACACCACTGGCATGGAATAGGATGGGCAGTTCATAGAAGAAGAAATGAAAATGACCGAAACACATCAGGCCAATACAAAGTAAAACAATGAGATGCTATCACTTTTGCTCATTAGACTGACAAAAATTTCAATATTGATAATATCAAATATTAGCAAGGATGAAGCAAACCAATAGTCATAACCTGTGGGCACAGTATTGGGTGTCTGTCTTTTTCTTGTCCATTTGGGCATTTTGGCAGTGTGCATTACACTTTTTCTAATGTGCAAAAGTAAAAATTATTTAGCAAAGAGCGGACACATGGCTCTTGCCTGCCCGCATCCTTTCTTTGGAGGAAGCACTGTGTCCTGGATACATAGAGTCTAGATGGGGCCATCAAGCACAGACCCTTAGCCGCCCTCACCCATCCTAGCCTCCGGGGCAGCCTGAAGCAGCATCACACTCCATATGGTGTTTAGTTCACAGACAGCAGCAGCTCCAGGATTTCCACAGAGGAGGGGATTCAATCTGCTGTAAAGAGGGGCGGGAGGCTACTTGACATGTCATGAAGTTGCATTTGCTTCAGGGCAACCACACTGTTTTTACTCTTCTGTTATCTTGGGGTTTGTGGGCACTGAAGCCCCTTGAATTCAGTGTGCCTAAGTTTACTCAGAAGGGCCCAGTGAAATCTACCTCTTGGTTCTTTCTGCTGGAATTCTGTCTACCACGTGAAGATAGTCTTCGTGCAGAATAGTGTCAAGAGGAAGGGACTGAGGGGCTTCCCTGGTGGCACAGTGGTTGAGAGTCCACCTGCCGATGCAGGGGACACAGGTTCATGCCCCGGTCCGGGAAGATCCCACATGCTGCGGAGCGGCTGGCCCCATGAGCCATGGCCATTGGGCCTGCGCGTCCGGAGCCTGTGCTCTGCAACGGGAGAGGCCACAACAGTGAGAGGTCCGCGTACCACAAAAAAAAAAAAAAGAGGGAGGGAGTGGAGTTGCAAGATGAGAGAACAGACATAATCCTGATAACCACATTTGAGCCCCTGAATCCAGTTGGCCTTTACAGATCAAACATTTCCCCTTTTGTTTAAGAGGGTGAGAGTCAGGTTGCTGCCCATCTGCATTCGGAGAGCCCTGGGAAAGAAGGATGAGGAGAAAGCTGAAATCATTGAAGTGCGGCACACCAAAAAGAAGAGTTTACAATGATAATCATTGAACTTACATCAAAATGTTTTAAAAATCTCATTTTTCTCTTTAATTTCTCAACATATCTTTAAAATCCATTTATTGCAAAAATACTGAATTAGTACAACGAGAATTCTCTCGTGTAAACTACCACCCAGGTCAAGAAATAAAACATAGCCGAGCGTCCTAGAAGTTCCCTCACCTCCACACCTCCAGAGGGAGCAACCTTCCTGATGTACAGCAACAGGGATTTGTTTTACTTCTGTGTGTATATATGTATATGTATGCTGTTGTTGTTGTTTGGGTTTTTTACTTTATAAAAGTATTCTTCTGTGTCTGTCTTCTTTTGTTCGAAACTATACATGAGAGATTCATCCATGTTACACATCCATGATTGTAGGAGTAGTTCATTCATTTTCACTGTCATACAGTGATCTATTATATGACTATTCCACAATTTATTTGTCCATTCTAATGCTGGCTGACATTTAAATTGTTTCCAATTATTGGCTGCTACAAATAACTTTGCTGTGACATTTCCTAACTATATACTTAGGAGAGGAATTGTTGGGTTATAAGGCATGTGCCTCTTCAGCTATAGGAGATACTACCAAATCGTTTTCCAAAGAGATTGTACCGATTATTTCAACAACCAGTGTATGAGAGCTGCCGTTGCTCCATGTCCTCCTCTTGGTATCATCAGGCAGTTTAATTTTAGCCATTTGGGTGTGTGTAACAGTACCTGATTGTCATTTGAATTTGCCTTTCCTGGATGATTAATGAGGTTGAACATCTTTTCTTATAGTTACTGGCCAAGTGGATGGATATCCTCTTTTTTGACATGCATGATTTTTTTCCCTTTTTTTCCTGTTGGGTCATCGGTCTTTTTCTTGTTCATTTGTAACTTTCTCATATTTCTGGAAAGAAATGCTTTATTAATAGCTGTAATTGCAAATCAATTCTCCTAATCTGTGGCTCTGTGAATTTTTATTCTTTTAATGATGTATTTTGATAAACAGAATTTCTCAATTTTAATGCTGTTCAATTATCAATATTTTACCTTTTGACAAATACATGTGTGTCCTCTTTAAGAAATCTTTGTCAACCCCAAAATAATGAAGATATTCTCTCACATTATCTTACAGAAGCTCTGGTGTTTACCAGAATTACCAGTCCACCCAGAATGAATTTTTGAATAAATATTGACATAGGGGGCAGATCAATTTTTTCTACATAGATAGGCCATTCATCAAGCACCACTTATTTAAGCAAAACATTTTTCTCCATTGCTTTAGTGTTATCTTAGTCATAAATTGAAAGTCCATATGTGGGTGGGTCTTTTTCTAGACTTCTGTTCCACTGATTGATTTGTTCATGCTTGCACGAACACCACATTGTTTTAGTTACTGTAGCTTTATCATAAGTATTTATAGCTGATAATCTACATCTTCCTACTTTGTTGTTCTTCAAGGTAGTATTGGCTATTCTTAGCCTTTTACTTCCATGTGTAATTTAGAATCAGCTTATCAATTTACACACACACATATATACACATACACACACAGGGATTTTTCATAGGGATTGGATTTAATCTATAAATCAATTTGGGGAGAATTTATATTTTTACAATATTGAGTTTTCCAATCCATGAATGTGGTAAGTATCTCCATTTATTTCAGTTTTCTTTAAATATTTTCCAATAACAATTTATCATTTTGGGGGTGTTTTTGCTCATTTTTCATTAGGTTTAATTCTAGGTGTTTGGTGTTTTCTGATGATATTGAAAACGACATAGCCAAGTTTTACTTTCTAAATGTTTGTTGATTTTATGTAGAAATATAATTTTTTTTTACATATTGACCTTGAAGCTAGCAAGGTTATCAAATTCACTAGCTAATTCTAATAGGCCATTTTTAGATGCTTTTGGATTTTCTGAGCACACAATAATGTTATCTACAAATAATGTCATTTATTTCTCACTTTCCACTCATTATACCTTTTATTCATTTTTCTTAAGCTATTGTACTGGTAAGGACCTCTGATAGAATTTGAATATGTCTGGTGACAGCAGTCTTCTTTCTTTAGTTTCTGATCTCAAGGGAACACATAATATTTCACTATTAAATAGGATGTTTGCTGTTATGACTTCTGTAGACATTTTCTATAAGATTAAGTATGATACCTTCTATTTCATTTGCTATGAATATTTATTGTAAATAGACATGAATTTTATAAAATGTTTTTTCTGTATCTGTTCAGACAATCATGATTTTTCTTGTTTTCTTCTGTTAATGTGATAGATTACAGTGATTGATTTTCAAATGTTAGGCTAAATATAAATTTTTGGAATAAATTGAACTCCGTCATGAAGTAATATCCTTTTTACATTAGTAGATTTGGTTTGCTAATGTTTTGTTTAGGATGTTTGCATCTATGTTCATGAGAGAGATTGCTTTAACTTTCTCTTCTTATAATGTCCTTGTCATTATGAGTCGGGGAGTGTTCCTTATTTGTCTATTCTTAGGGAGAGTTTGTGTATGTTAAGTGTTCTTCTATCTTTAAATATTAGAATTCTTGGGTTAAGTTATCTGGGTCTGGAGTTTTGCGTGAAAAGGATTTAAATTATGGATTTAATTTTCTTTAATAAATTTTCCCATTGTTTCTATCAGTTACTGAATGCCATATTTTCAAGAAATTAATCCATTGCACCTAAATATTCAAATTTATTGGCACAAATTATTCATGATAGCCTCTTAAATTTTTTAAAAATTTTGTAATATCTGTAGTATTTTTCACTTGTGATAGTGGTAATTTATGCCTTCTCCCTATGTCTTTTATAAGTCTTATAAGAGGGTTATCAATTATATTGTTCACAGAACCAACTATTGGCTTTTGTTTTCACCTATTTTATCTTTTTCAATTGCACATTTTGTTTTGTTTCATTAATTTGTGTTAATTTCTTGATGTTTCATTTGCTGTTCTTTTTCTAACTTCTTGAGATAGATGTTTAGATTATTTTCTTCCTTTCTTCTTTTCTAACATATGAATTAAAGACTACTTAAGAATATTTTTAACTGCATTCCACAAGTTTTGATCTATTATATTGATTATTATCATTCAACATGTTTTCTAATTTTCAGTAGTTTTTCTTTGACATATGTTTAAAGGTACATTGGTCCATTTCTAAACAGAAAATGTTCTATTTATCTTTTCTTAAGCTTTTAATTAACAGCTTAATACTGTTATGGTCATAAACCATATTCTGTAGGATTTAATTCATTTGAAATTTGTTGAAATTCTTTATGGCTCAGCATAGGTCAATTTTGGTAAATGTTCTGTGGGTAGTTGTTGAGTGCAATGTTCTATATATTCGGTATACAACAGTTTGGTCAATTTTTTTTATTAATTAATTAATTTATTTATTTTTGGCTGCATTGGGTCTTCATTGCTGCACACAGGCTTTCTCTAGTTGTGGCGAGCGGGGACTACTCTTTGTTGCAGTGCACAGGCTTCTCATTGAGGTGGCTTCTCTTTTTGGGGAGCACGGGCTCTAGGCACGCAGGCTTCAGTAGTTGTGGCATGCGGGCTCAGTAGTTGTGGCTTGCGGGCTGTAGAGCACAGGCTTAGTAGTTGTGGCACACAGGCTTAGTTGCTCCATGGCATATGGGATCTTCCCAGACCAGGGCTCGAACCTGTGTCCCCTGCATTGGCAGGTGGATTCTTAACCACTGTGCTACCAGGGAAGTCCCAGTTTGGTCAGTTTTGTTAATCATGTTGTTCAAATCTTCTTTATCCTGGTTGACTGATTGATTTTTGGTCACTGGTTCTATCAGTTACTGAGGGAGGTATGTTAAAATCTCCTACTATAATTGCAGATTTTCATATTTCTCCATTTTGTTCTACCAAGCATTACCTTATACAACATCAGGTGTATATAAATTTACAATTGTGATATTCTTATGTTGGAATGACCATTTTATTATTATGAAATGTTCCTTTTTATCTTTATTAACACTTGTTGCCTTAAAGTCTACTTTATCTGATATATGTACAGGTAAATGAGCTTCTTTTGGTTAATAGTTACATGCTATGTCATTTTCCATCCTTTTACTTTCAACTTTCTTGGATTCTTATACTTTGCATCATGCACTTGTGTACAACATAGAGCTGGGTTTTGTTTTGATTTGTTTTTTGTTTGTTTATTTTGTTTTATTCATTCTGACATTTTTTCTCTTTTAATTAGAATTTGTATTTATTTACATACAATAAGTGATATATATAAAATCAAACTCACCATCTTGCTATTTGTTTTTAATGTGTTCCTTCTGCTTTATGTTTCTTTTTTCCCTTTCTTCTTGTGTCTTCCTTTAGACTATGAATTTTTCTTATTTTTATTATCCCATTTCTCCCTCTTTACCTGGCTATTTTTAATTATAGAATCTTGCATTATGTATTTAGTGGTTACCATAGAGATTTCAGCATTCATCTCTGACTATTAAAGTCTAATAAATAGTATTAAATTTACCACTTTCTGGCCAAAGCAGGGCCTTAGTTCAGTTTAACTCCATCTAATCCTTTTCTGCCTTCCCCTGAGTCATCTTTCAGCTTATGTTCTCTCTCTTCAACTATATCTAAACCATTGTGAAATGAATCCATTGAAATCTTAATTTTAGATATTAATTTTCAAGTTTAGATATTCCATCTGATTTCTTATAGTTTCCAGTGCAATTTCTATCTCATCATTTCAATTCTTGAACATACTAATCACAATTATTTTAACTTCCATGCCTGATAATTGCAATATTCAAATCTCTTGAGTGTTTCCCCACTCAGTTTTCAGTAATTTTCCCTTGAGGAATATTGGATAATTTTTGTCTGAATGCAGGGCATTTTCTATTAAAAATTTTTGAGATAATTTAAAGCTCTAGATTGCATTATCTTCCTGAAGGGAGTTTATTTTTGCTTCCAACAGGCAGTTAACTTGGAGCAGATTATCTTACCTAATCATAAATTGAAGTGACTTGAAGTTGGGCTTCTGACTTTTTAAAGAGTCTTCTATTTCCTATGGTATAGTAATTTGAGGGTCCCAACCTAAAACCTGAGTGGTGCCAAGACCCTAGATCCCTGGCTGTCCCTAAACACCAATTTTTGTTCTTCGTGCCCCATAAAACTATTGGAAACGTAGCTTAGCTTCTCAGCCTCTCAGCCACAGCTTGGATATTTGCAAGTGCCTTGAGGGAGAAAACCAGTCCGAATGTCACTTCATTTCTTTTTTTTTCTTTTTCTTAAGGACCTTGTCCCTTCAAATTTTTGCTGTCTGAGTAGCACTCCAGTGCCTTCACACAGGTATTCTATGCACATTCTCCATCTTTGCTAGTTGTTCTTGGAGGGAAGGTTACCCTGCAACAAGTGATTCCACCCTCACCAGAAGCAGAATTCTCACCCAGCTTGTCTTTTGAGCATCAACTTCATCATCTTGAGATTCTGGAAATTCATCATACTTCCTTTGAGCTCTGAAATTAAATGATTCCCTATGGCTTTCCTTAGAGTTTCTGTTTCTTTAAAGAACCAACTCTAAGGGATCTGTTTTTTTGTTTCAGTTAATATTTTGACCTTTATTATTATCTAATATAATGAAAATATTAAAGATCAACCATAGTTGAAACCAGACAAATAAGTTTTTTCCCGTGTGCCAAAGCATCTGAGGCCACAACTGGTCCAGCAGGAAAGTGTGCCGTGATAAATTAATAATGCCTACCCTAGAGAGAAGTGGTGGCAGCATATTCGCCAGGCATTTGTCAGACACAAAGGAGACGATCCACAAGTGGATTCATCTCTCTGAGAAGTTGCTTTGTATCCATTCAAATTTTAAAAAGACAGCTACTGCCTCTCTCTTCAAGGTGGACAAGGATTTGCTAACATGGCAGGTATTCATCCTATAAACTGAGACTAGCAAAAACCAAATCCCAGTGGCTCATGGTTTCCCATCAAGTTGTATAAGAGTTTAAGTTTGAATTAGGTAGGAAGAGGGGGCAAGCCAGCAACTGCAGAGTTTGACATAGAATACAGTTGTCTTAGTTCATTCAGGCAACTATAGCAAAATACCTTAGATTGAGTGGCTTATAAGCAATATAAATTTATTTCTCACAGTTCTGGAGGCTGGGAAGCCCAAGATCAAGGTGCCACCAGATTCAGTGTCCGGTGAGAGCCTGCTTCCTGGTTGATAGATGGCCATCTTCTCACTGTGTCCTCACCTGGTGGGAGGGGTGAGAAAGCTCTCTGGAGCCTCTTTTCCAAGGGCATTAATCCCATTCATGAGGGCTCCACCCTTATGACCTAATCACCTCTCAAGGGCCCCACTTGTAAATACCATCACATTGGGGATTAGGATTTCAACAAAGGAACTTGGGGGGAACACAAACATTCAGTCCATAACATTGCTTGAGACTCAGCTGTCAGAAAATGGAGGGTAATTATGGTGACCATATTTTCTATACCCCAAATGGAGGGAGGCACTGTCTGAGGAGGGCTAATGCTCTTATATTGGCAACAAGACAGAATGTTAGAAATTAAGACTGACCAGAAGCCAGCACATAGGTATAAAACATATAATTCTGTCACTGGTTCAAGATGTTCTTGATTTTCACTGACTTGGTTCCAAGAGAGTTGGCCACATTGATGAGATTTTCCAGAACAGAGTTACAGGAGGGAAGAGCCTCCCTGCAGCCTCGTCTCAGCCTCCAAGCTGCTCCCGGACCCTCCTACAGGGAACCCGAGAGCAGACTCCTAACCTGCTTATTTTAGACAGTGGCTTCGCTTCTTGTCTCCAGCCTCACGGATTCCAAAGGCCTTTACTTTGAACCAGCCTGCGAGCAGGGACAGTCGGAAGCGGCTGCCACCGCGCCGATCATGGGTTTGTGCAGCTGCTTGCCCAAGGAGCTGCTTTGAGTTGACCATCTGGACCAAACCCACGGCCTCCGCGCTGGCTGCCGCCGGCTCTGGCACAAAGAGGGCACGAGCGCCACCTACTGAGCACTGCAGACGTAGCCGGCGTCGCGGCTAGCCGGGTCGGCCCGGCACCCAGCCACGGGCCTGAACCACCTTTACACAGAGGTTAAGGTGACCTCGTCTTCTGCCAGAGTTAGTGATTGTTTACCATGGTTAGGCTGAAAAAGTCTCAAGAAAGTTTATTTTGCTCTGAACAAACGAAACTAAACTACAGTTGGGATCCAGGCTGTACTCCACTTAAGTGAGCAGTGGGCAAGCCAGCCAGGGCAGTTTGACACAGACCACAGTTACTAAGGACTCACCCTGAACCAGATGCTGGGTGAGGCATTAGGGTCAGAAGAATGAATGATCTACACTAGAAAGATGATAAAGCTGTATCTCTACTCCACAACTGACAAACCCACTCGAGGAACCCGCCACAATTCACTCCACAGAGTATATCTCAAAGTATGGAATTGGGGGGAATCCGGGTTTCCCATGTTTCCCTGTGTTCTATCCCCACTGTCACTAAGCTTAGATTAAGAAGTCATGATGACTTCTTTATTGTTTTGTTTTGGTTTGTTTCTTGAGTTACCAATTAACAAATAAAATATTTGGAATTTTGTTCTCAAAATAGCTGTTTTGCAGATGCCCTAAGCATCCTCTTGGCCTGCCTTTCAGAAAATCTTGCCAGGAAAACTCTCAAAGTGTTAAATCCTTTCCCTGTATTCACAAACTCCTCTACATGTGCTAATAGCACATTTCTGACAATGATTAGGAAAATACATTTTTAAACGTTTTTAGCGTCTAATGACATCAGGAAATCTTAAAATACAGACAGACAGACAGACATTAGGCTAGTTAGTAAATAAACACCCTATTAAGTCAAGACCCCAACACACAGTGATGCGGTCACACTTTTGCAGCTGGACAGCAGAACCTGAACACCCCTTCCCTACAGAGAGATCCAGGTGTTTTAGCCACGAGGCACAGCCATCATCCAGGCATATTCTAATAAGCTGTACAGGTGAGCCTCCTCCTCTGGCAGGAGACCAGGTAAACGCAAATGATAGGAAATGGGCAAAGAAGTGCCCTGTTGGATGCAAGATACATAGACTTAAGGGAGAAATTAATATTCACAAACTAAAACTTCTTAAGCTACTAGTGTGAGAATTGTATCTGAGGCCCTGCTAAAGTATCTGGTATTTTACTATGATTTTACTTTTGAATACAGTCCAGGTGAGCAAAAACTTGAGTATTAGGTATTAAATATTTATGTTAGCTCATATTTTTACCCATAAAGATTCATTCATCATGTTTTCCATCCATCCCAACCCCCTGCTTTTTGCAAGGTTCTGTGCAAAGTAGTTTTTTTTTTTGCGGTACGCAGGCCTCTCACTGCTGTGGCCTCTCCCGTTGCAGAGCACAGGCTCCGGACGCGCAGGCTCAGCGGCCATGGCTCATGGGCCTAGCCGCTCCGCGGCATGTGGGATCTTCCCGGACCGGGGCACGAACCCGTGTTCCCTGCATCAGCAGGCAGACTCTCAACCACTGCACCACCAGGGAAGCCCTGTGCAAAGTAGTTTTGAAAATGTTTCCATCCGATCATTTTGACTGCTGAACTGATAAAATTTCTTATATGCCTTATTCCTTAATTTCTACAATTCAGTTTAGACAGGGCACTTACAGCAACTATCAGCTACTACAAATCCACAGTTAGCCATTAGGTGAGCTGCTGGGAGGACAGGCATACACCACTCTGGACTTCGCTCAGAACTCTGAGGCTGCTCTGGCCCTCGTTCTCTCCAGAATACGTGCACTGGTCTGAGGATTGGCCTTATGCTTCTCTAGTCTCTTTTTGAGGAGTACCGACTGGTGGGTACTGGGGAGGACCCAGAGGCTGAGGCTCAGCCTTCATTCATCCTCCTTTCCTCCCTTCCTCTCCCTCCTGCTCCATCCCTCAAGGTCAGCAAGAAAGTATGAACTGTCACCTGACCGAGTCAAAAATGCTCAAGACTTAGGGACAGCCTTGGTGAAAACAGACAGAAAATGAAACAAAACAAAACAAAATAACCATACATGCTTATACAGGAAGGAAACTTAATACTCCAATTCAGCCTCTTACTCAGAGTTTCAGTCCCCTCCATACTCCCTGCCCAAAAATTGTCATCACATTAAACATCTCCAGCGACGGGAACTGATAACCCCAGAGCAGCTCATTCAGTGTTTAGATGAATCTTCCTTATATCAGACAGAATATGACATAATAATACTAGTTAACTTGTTAGATATTCCATTTTGTCTATATAATATTTTTTATTCTCCTCAATAACGCAGTGAGGAAGATACTAATATGATCCTATTCTACAGATGAGAGAAATGGAGCTTAGAGAGGTTACATAACCTGCCCAAATTCATCCAAAAAGGAAGGTTCAGTGCAGGATTTGAACACAGGCTCTCTGACTCCAGAACCCCTCTAAATTATTGAGTTTGCATAGCGTAACGATTCCTGCTTCCTCTAACGTGCACTAGTTTAGTCTTTGGTTTACCCCTTGGGCCATGAGGCCACCTCCTTCCTCTTCCTCGTGTTAGCCTTGACGCTCAGCGTAGAGGAGGTGCTGTCCCTTCTCCGAGCTAATTACCCAGGTCCTTCCACGTGCCTCGTAGGGCATGATTTTCATTTCTCTCATTTTCCAGGCCTTCTGATCTAAAATGCTCTATTTGGTCTATGTCCCTCTGAAATGTGTTACTCAGACCCAGCATGACCATATCCTTGATGTGGTAGGACCAGTGCATGGTAGAAAGATGTGACCACTGCCTGCACTCTAGACTGGCACCATCCAACACAACTTCCTGCAATGACAGAAATGTTCTACAGCTGCACTGTCTCACTCAGTAACTACCAGCCTCCTTGGGCTAGTAGGTGCTTGAAATGTGGTTACTGAAACCAAAGAACTAAAATTTGTGTTTTATTTTATTTAACTAATTTTATTTTGCACAGCCCGGTGTGTTAAATGGATACCTTATGGAGAGTGTAGTTCTAGATTCCACATTTCTGCATGGCATCCTGATCCATGTTGAGTCAAATGTTCCCCGTAAGTATGTCATCCCCATCATAACACGGAGCTGGCTTTTGGGACCCCTGCACATATTTTACATTTATTTTTGACAAATGTCTCCTCGTGATCATTCCAGTTGTCAACGTAAAGAAAAACACACAACATAAGAGTTGTAAGTTGAAGTTTTATTCTGGGTCTTGCTGAGGAGTATAGCCCAGGAGATAGCCTTTCAGTAGCTCTGAGGGAACTGCTCTGAAGAGGTGAGAGAGAAGGCAGTTTATATATGATTTTTGGCAAGGGAATACATGCAGTCATGCATACATCTTGGTAAAAGGCTACTGCTAATCACAAAGAACCAATATCTCAAGTGAATGATTTTAGTGCTTTTCTATGTGTGGGAAGATGCAAGAATCTGGGTTCATTAAAATTCTTCCTGAGAGGGCTTCCCTGGTGGCGCGGTGGTTGAGAGTCCGCCTGCCGATGCAGTGGACGCAGGTTCATGACCCGGTCCAGGAAGATCCCACGTGCCGTGGAGCGGCTGGGCCCGTGAGCCATGGCCGCTGAGCCCGCGCGTCCGGAGCCTGCGCTCCACAGTGGGAGAAGCCACAACAGTGAGAGGCCCGCGTACTGCAAAAAAAAAAAAAAAAAAAAAAAAAAAAAACAATGACTTTGTCTCTTGACAGTGACATTGACCATGAGCAAGCAGCAGCACTGGGCTGTGTGAAGTGTTTGGATTCTAAACATATTTCAATGGTTGCGTTGACAGTACTTTCTAAACTACTGGATATAGAATATGAAAAAGAAGAGTCCAGCATGACCTGAAGGGTCTTGGTCCGAGCAATTGGAGCTGCCGGTAACTAAAACGGAGAGGGATATGGGAGGAGCAGTTTTGGAGGGAAAGATCAGAAACTCGGTGTGAAGCCTGAAATGTCTAATAGACACTCGGCTAGATTGTATTGTTTGGCATCATTCTCTCCCTTTCAGTTGATGGAGTATACTTCCCTATTTTATTGACTTTGGCCTTGGCCATCAAAAATCCCCACCTACCCTTTCATTCCTGCTCTCTGCTACAAGAGAATAGACCAGACCAGACAGGTGGCGCCTTCAGACTGGTACCTAGAATGAGAAGACAGAAAAGATCCATCTACGGAACAAGGGAAAAATCTGAACCCAACCTATAGCCTGGAGCTGAGATGCAGCTGAACTACAAACCCATGAGCAAGAAATAATGTGTGTCAGTGTAAAAGCCACTGAAATGTGGGGTTCATTTGTTTTTGAACTAATGCAGCCTAGACTTTAGGGAAGAAGTGTAGGCTAGATATGTAACGTAGGTATCCTCACTATATGGTTAGCATTTAAAGTCAGGAGACAGGATGAGACCATGAGTATAGATAGAACAAAGAAGAAGGTCGAAGAGTGACCACTGGGTACTTCACGGTTAAGTGAGTGGGGAGATGAAAAGAGCCAGGTGGGGAGGGATTGAGAGGAAGCTAGCCAGTAAGCTAAGAGGAAAAACTGGAACCTGTGGCATGGTGCCCTGGCAAAGGGAGTGATCGCTGTATTAAACGTTCATAATTTAAGTACAGTGAGGACTGAGAAATGACCACTAGCTTTAACACATGGAGGCCACTGATGAACTTCGCAGTAGTCTTAATGGAGTGATCAAATGAAAACATCCCTCTCTGTGATCCTGGTCACCTATTTATTCATTCATTCAATAACTACTCAGAGCACCTACTCTGTGACAAAGCACTATTCTAGACATTTGGCATACACCAGTGAAACAGACACCCACACCCACCCCAGAAAAATACATGCCCTTAAGGGGCTTAGATTTTATTAGAGAGACACACACACAATAAACAATAAGCATAATAAATAAGACAGAAGGTGATGACTGCTATTAAAAAATAGTGCAGGAAAAGGGAAATCAGGGATGCCAGAGGATTGCTGTTTAAATAGGGTGGTCAGCGTAGGCTTCGTAAAGGTGACATCTGATTAATTTATAAAGAGCTTTCTGAGCTAAAACTATACTCCAAGATTTTATTTCCCTCAATGTCTTTAGCTTACATCCCTCAGCTGACATTAAATAATCAAGTATATCTACAAGACCTGTGACTTTAGAGGAGACCCCAAATGTTAATTAGTTGAATAAATAAACCAGGAGTAAAAACCAGGATTCAGCCTCCACTTATTTCACTGTTACTCAGAATAATCCAACTAGTACTGTGATCTATCGGAACCACTCAACAAAGGAAACTCATCTTGGATTAAGTCTGATGAAGGTCCATAAGATATTATCAACTCAAAAAAAGCCATTAATAATAGATTATTAAAAACTGAATTATGGGGACTTCCCTGGTGGCGCAGCGGTTAAGAATTCACCGCCGATGCAAGGAACACAGGTTGGAGCCCTGGTCCGGGAGGATCCCACATGTTGCAAAGCAACTAAGCCTGTGTGCCACAACTACTGAAGCCTGGGTGCCTAGAGCCCGTGCTCCACAGCAAGAGAAGCCACTGCAATGAGAAGCCCACACACAGCAACGAAGAGTACCCCCCAACACCCCACTCTCAACTAGAGAAAGCCTGTGCGCAGCAACAAAGACCCAACGCAGCCAAAAATAAATAAATAAATTAATTGAAAATTAAAAAGAAAACTGAATTACGTGTACGTTTAGCTACTCATAGAAGAGGCTTAGTTAAGCAGACGTGCTAAATAAGAACACCAGCATTAGGAAGTTACTTTCACATGACACAGACCTGAAATTAACCTTGGTGTTTCACATGAGGCAGGCAAGGGCCAACAGCCAGTTTCCATTCTGTCTGGGGAACATGCCCTGTGATTGCTCATTCAAGACTGTTGATGTCTGAACCACACACACTCCATGGGGCTCCCGGGTACACCTCCCTCCTAGGAGAACCAAAAATGCATAATAAGTAACAGAATCATTTCACACATGGTTTCCAATCTTAAATTCTTTATTGAAATGTATGACCCAGTGCTAGGGGCCAATTATCAGGAACCTGTACATTAAGGTTTTTCAAGGTGGAGAGGAAAGAGTTGTGATGAAAAAGTCTAGTCCAGCAAGGTCCAACAGAACTTTCTCCAATGAGGCAAAAGTTTACAATTGGCCCAGCCCAGTATGATAGCCACTAGCCACACATGGCTATGGAGAACTTAAAATAGTGCAACTTGGGAAGGGGATTTTTATTTTAAAAAAATTTTTTTTTATTGTGGTACGCGGGCCTCTCACTGTTGTGGCCTCTCCCGTTGCGGAGCACAGGCTCCGGATGCGCAGGCTCAGCGGCCATGGCTCACGGGCCCAGCCACTCCACAGCACGTGGGATCTTCCCGGACCGGGGCACGAACCCGCGTCCCCTGCATCGGCAGGCGGACTCACAACAACTGCACCACCAGGGAAGCCCTATTTTAAATAGTTTAAAATTTAATTAGAATGGCCACTTGTGGCTCTTGGTCACTGGACAGGATGGGATGGCTCTGAAGCCCTCGATTCTAAGTGACGCTTGTATCTGTTTCCCTTTCTATAGGAGGCGGATTGACAACGAGGATTTTTAAGGTGCCTTCTATTTCTGACATTCTCTGATTCTGAGTTTTTAATCTTAACTACTTAAACAGTCATAAACATGATCACCTTTCTCTTCAATATGTGAGAGATGAAGTGACTTCTTACCAATGCCCCAGAATAAATGTCAGTTCTTATGACCTAAGTATTTCTTTCCTTTTAATATTTTGATATTTGATTTTCTACAAGGAATCCCCAAAGGAGCAGGCATCAAAAACACAAAACCAGGGAACACAGGATAATGTATGCTATGGTATAGCACGTGAAAAGAAAGACTCTTTGAATCTCCCACAACTAGCACTTTCGTGTCTCTGGCCTGCAGAGCTGCTGGTGCATTCAACCGTTCATTTAGCTGATGGGTAAGGCTCTGTCCTGCTCAGTATGAATACAAGACGTTGAAAACACAGGCCCGGCCCTCAGGGCATAATCAGAGTGGTACCTGCCTGGAATCCTATCACATCATTTCCAGAGCACAAGAGTCTAGCATCATCTCTGTACCCCACATCTGGGCAACTTCCTAACAATAAGAGCATCCTTGCTAAATGCTGACACTGCAATCGTATAAAGCTCTGTTTTCATCTGGCTCTGCCCTCCCCGCTCCTGCACCCCCTGACAGCTGCAGAGAGAGTATTATTTTTGAAGAGTTGAAAGCTTACTTCCTTGACCCACATTAGAAATCTGACCCGGAAGTGTATACTTTCAAAATGAGCACATCTCCACCAGCAGACCATTTACTTCAAGACATTTCTGATTTTCTTTCTTTGAGCTTTAAGGATAAATTTTGAAATCTTTACATTCATAATTAGTATCTTGTTAATTAAAATTATATGTAAACCAAGAAAACTAGTAGTACCAAAGTACTTGTTCCAATCTCAAAAGAGAAGTTCTAAAAGAAAAAACTTCAACTTGACTATCTTAAACATCATTCTTCTTAGATAAAATCCTCTCTTTTGAATTTTAGCAATTTTGAATACACTTTCTTCCATAGCTTAGATGATTTGCTAGAGATATCTTCTTAAAACTTTCAACTAATGCAAATCCAAATATGCACATCAGCTTTAAGAGAAATTATAAACTTTTTAGCAACAGAAACAATATGCCTGTCACCTCCTCTGCAATGTTTTTACCTCGAAAGCTATAATAAAACATTAGTACTTCTTACACTAAACATCATATAAATGCTTAAAGTTAAAATCCCAATTTCAAAAGAGTAAGAACCAGAGCCTATATCCCGCCTACACAGACACCAGATTAAAGACATCTGGAAAATGACTGCGATTCCAACACAATTCTTCAAAAAGCTCTTGCTTCCCTGCACACAAAGTGCTACATATGCATTAATAAACCTGACAAAAATGTAAACGAGAGACATGCCAGGAGTGAAATTTCTCTTTCAGAGTTTTTTTCAATCTAATAAAATTCTTCTTAATTGAAAAACGCAAACCTTGTAAGTCAAACGCTTTGTTAGAACTTCAATTCGTTATTTTAAAAAGGATCTACATTTACAATTTCATTTCGCTGTTAGGGTAATCACAGATGAACACAGTAATTTTGAGCAAGAAGTATTTTAGTTGTACATACCTCGAGGAGTCTTATCACCTCTCACGGAATGCCACCACTTCAAAAGTAGAATTCAGCAGAGTTTTTAAAAGATGTTCACAGCTATTGAAGGTGATCAGCCTTCTGAACAAATAATCATGACTCCTTTTGGTTCCTACTCCTGCACACAGTATGTGCTCAATAAATGCTGAATTGACTAGCATTTAGCATGTCAAGAATGACATGTGAAAGATTTATTTTAGTGAGAAAGTCACAGATGTTTAACACCAAAAGTTAAAGGCAGGGATAGATGCTTTTTTTTTTTTTTTTTTTTGCCACACGGCATCCAAAATCTTAGTTCCCTGACCGGGGATCAAACTTGTGCCCCTGAAGTGGAAGCATGGAGTCTTAACCACTGGACAACCAGAAAAGTCCCAGATGCTATATTTTTTAACATCTTTATTGGAGTATAATTGCTTTACAATGGTGTGTTAGTTTCTGCTTTATAACAAAGTGAATCAGCTATACATATACATATGTTCCCATATCTCCTCCCTCTTGCGTCTCCCCCCCACCCTCCCTATCCCACCCCTCTAGGTGGACACAAAGCACTGAGCTGATCTCCCTGTGCTATGTGGCTGCTTCCCACTAGCTATCTATTTTACCTTTGGTAGTATATATAAGTCCATGCCACTCTCTCACTTCGTCCCAGCTTACCCTTCCCCCTCCCCATGTCCTCAAGTCCATTCTCTACATCTGTGTCTTTATTCCTGTCCTGTCCCTAGGTTCTTCATAACCCTTTTTTTTTTTGGATTCCATACATATGTGTTAGCATATGGTATTTGTTTTTCACTTTCTTACGTCACTCTGTATGACAGACTCTAGGTCCATCCACCTCACTACAAATAACGCAATTTCATTTCTTTTTATGGCTGAGTAATATTCCATTGTATATATGTGCCACATCTTCTTTATCTAGTCATCTGTTGATGAACACTTAGGTTGCTTCCATGTCCTGGCTATTGTAAATAGAGCTGCAATGAACACTGTGGTACATGACTCTTTTTGAATGATGATTTTCTCAGGGTATATGCCCAGTAGTGGGACTGCTGGGTCATATGGTAGTTCTATTTTTAGTTTTTTAAGGAACCTCTATACTGTTCTCCATAGTGGCTGTATCAACTTACATTCCCACTAACAGTGCAAGAGGGTTCCCTTTTCTCCACACCCCCTCAAGCATTTATTATTTGTAGATTTTTTGAAGATGGCCATTCTGACCGGTGTGAGGTGATACCTCATTATAGTTTTGATTTGCATTTCTCTAATGATTAGTGATGTTGAGCATCCTTTCATGTGTTTGTTGGCAATCTGTATATCTTCTTTGGAGAAATGCCTATTTAGGTCTTCTGCCCATTTTTGGATTGGGCTGTTTGTTTTTTTGATATTGAGCTGCTTGTAAATTTTGGAGATTAATCCATTGTCAGTTGCATCATTTACAAATACTTTCACCCATTCTGAGGGCTGTCTTTTGGTCTTGTTTATGGTTTCCTTTGCTGTGCAAAAGGTTTTAAGTTTCATTAGGTCCCATTTGTTTATTTTTGTTTTTATTTCCATTTCTCTAGGAGGTGGGTCCAAAAGGATCTTGCTGTGATTTATGTCATAGAGTGTTCTGCCTATGTTTTCCTCTAAGAGTTTTATAGTGTCTGGCCTTACATTTAGTCTTTAATCCATTTTGAGTTTATTTTTGTGTATGGTGTTAGGGAGTGTTCTAATTTCATATTTTTTTTAAAGTAGAAGCAAATGGAGTCATTACTGACTTGCTCACTTTAATAACCTCTTGTGTCTATTTCTCATTAAAGAGTTTATAAATTCATGAAGCGATTAATTCATTAAACCTCACTCTAAGAATGTTAGAAAGCTGGTACTTACATTTTCCTGTTGTAACAGAAAGCACAATTCGAAAGGTTAAGTGATGGGTCTGAGTGTGTAAGAGGCAAAATTTAAACCCAGGCTTCCTGCCTCCGAAGCCAGGTCACTGGCCCTGGTCGGCTGAGTGAGTTCAGATGCCTGTCAGGGGTTAACGACCCTGCAGCATGTCAGCAGGTGCATTGCAACTTTGATCCCTCAAGCTGCATCGGGCCAGTAGAGGCAAACACCAGTACCGAAGGGCATCATCCTGGCCAGCACAGGGTGACCATGAGCTGTTTCCATCACATTGCAGGTGTTAGCATTTGCAAGCGATGTTCACTGCACCAAGTCTGGAGCGTGGATGCCAGCCTCCATGGGCAAACTTCAGATGAAAACTACAATCCCTATAGCACAACTGGTAGGTCGGTTTGTTTTCACCATGAAGGGGAAAAAATGCATCATTTTCCAGCCCAAGAAAGCGTAGGTCTTAGTTTGAAGCTACACCCAAGTGGGAAAAACCAAACGTGGCTTTCATAAAATTTCTAACCCACCTTATTAAGTCAGATTTCATCTGTTTATTAGTCCCACAACCTCCTGACTCCCTTCGCGGCTCACTGAGGCCTGGTTTTAGCTTGCTTCACACACCCACTGATTTCAGCTGTGTAAAGGAATACCAACACTTCAAAAGCAGAATTCAGCAAATGTTTTTAGAAGATGTTCACAGCTATTGAAGATGATCTGCCTTCTGAACAAGTAAGGCTGCTCTCAAAAGAAGCTCTTTTATGAGTCTGGCATAAAGTGTGCAATTCCTCCCCTGGTATTAAAGAACTCTCTAGATTTTCAGGAGCCCCTTAGGAGGAAGCCTCCTGGGAAGCATCCTGAGATTATCAACTTGTTGGCGATTGCGCGACCTTCAGCCCTACTTGCCAATGTGTGTGTTATTGAGCCACTTTTCTCATCTGTAAAATAAACGGGTTGAGTCAATCTCTAAGGTCCTTCCTGCCCTAATGTTATAAAGATGTTTTCTGAAATAACATACATGATCAAAGTTAGGCACATTTTTAGCACTTACCACATGCCAGGATAAGGGCTAAAGCACTTTATTGCACTAAGCACTTTATTTACATTACTTCACTTAAACCTTAATAATACCCCTATCCCCAGGCAGAGACTCTTAATATTTACAGCTGAGGAAAGTCAGCATTAGCGTGCTTGAGCAGTAGAATCTTTCTCAACCAACTTTTCCTTAGCCAATCCAGCAAATGCACTGACTCCAATTCATTTTGTAAAACTGCACTGTGATGAATGCCTTCAGTACAGTGGATGCTAGCGGCTGGTAGCTTCTATTAGGCAGGGTCTGCATACAGTTTCCCCCTGCAAAGCTGTGTGCTTACCAAAAGTTAGTCATGTTTGTTCCCAACCTTGTTTATGCCAGTTATACTTGGCACTGCAATAATGTAATTTAATAAAAATAGTACATAAACCACTGACATATAATTATATAAAGAAAATACTATTTCAGTAACTTAGTAGGATGCTTTGGAATGTTAGGACAAATCATACACACACAAAAACATTGTTGAGTTAAACATAGGAGATACTACAATAAAAGATTAGGGGTTGGGCTTCCCTGGTGGTGCAGTGGTTGAGAGTCCGCCTGCCGATGCAGGGGACACGGGTTCGTGCCCCGGTCCGGGAAGATCCCACATGCCGCTAGAGCGGCTGGGCCCGTGAGCCATGGTCGCTGAGCCTGCGCGTCCAGAGCCTGTGCTCTGCAACAGGAGAGGCCACAACAGTGAGAGGCCCGCATACTGCAAAAAAAAAAAAAAAAAAGATTAGGGGACAGAAATCCCCAAAGTCTAGAGAGTTGGTAACTTTATATTGTTTCTCATGTCTTTAAAGTTCTTATTCCATTTTGAAGAGAACGAGATGGGGGGTTTCTTAGATAATGCATCACAAAAGGAGATTTTGCAAGAAAGGCAGCATGGCCCTACAAGTGCAGGAATCACACATGAAAACTAACAAAAGAACCAAATCTGTCCAATGAATGTGTATTCCTGATTTAAATAAAATGTTTATGGTACATAGGTCATTGGGGGTGGGACTTCTTTATGGAGGGGTATAATTAATGTAATAAACTACACATATTTGAAGTATACAGTAAGTTTTGACATATATATAAGAAACCATCATCATAATCAAGATTATGAACACATTTGTCACCCCAAAAATTTCCTCATGCCCCTTTGTAATCATTTTCTCTACACGCCCCCCACCCCCCATTTATATTCCTCCGCCCATCCCCAGGCGAAATTGATCTGCCAATACAGGTTCATTTGCCTTTCCTAAAGTTCCACATAAATGGAATCATGTGGTATATACTTCCCACCCCCATCCTGACTTCTTCCTCTTTAGTGTAATTATTTTGTGACTCATCCCTTTTGCTTGTATCAACAGTTTGTTCCCTTTTATTGCTGAGTAGTATTCTACAGTACAGATATCCCATATTTTGTTCATCCATTCTCCTGTTGATAGACATTTGTGTTGTTTCTGTTTGGGGCTATTACAAATAAAGCTGCCAGAAACATTCATAAACAAGTCTTTTTGTGGCCATGCTTTCATTTCTCTTGGGTAAATACAGAGAAGTGGAATAGCTGGGACACAAAATAGGTATATGTTTAACTTTTTTTTTTTTTTACATCTTTATTGGAGTATAACTGCTTTACAATGGTGTGTTAGTTTCTGCTTTATAACAAAGTGAATCAGTCATACATATACCTATGTTCCCATATCTCTTCCCTCTTGCGTCTCCCTCCCTCCCACCCTCCCTATCCCACCCCTCTAGGTGGGCACAAAGCACCGAGCTGATCTCCCTGTGCTATGCGGCTGCTTCCCACTAGCTATCTATTTTACGTCTGGTAGTGTATCTATGTCCATGCCACTCTCTCACTTTGTCACAGCTTACCCTTCCCTCTCCCCATATCCTCGTCCATCCTCTAGTAGGTCTGTGTCTTTATTCCCGTCTTGCCCCTAGGTTCTTCATGACATTTTTTTTCTTAAATTCCACATATATGTGTTAGCATACGGTATTTGTCTCTCTCTGACTTACTTCACTCTGTATGACAGACTCTAGGTCCATCCACCTCATTACGAATAGCTCAATTTTATTTCTTTTTATGGCTGAGTTATGTTTAACTTTTTAAGAAACTGCCAAACTGTTTTCATCAGCAGTGTATGAGTGTTCCTTACTTTGCTTACATCTTTACCAGCAATTGGTATTCTTTTCTTTAAGTCATTCCAATGGGTGTGTAGTGGTATTTCATTGTGGTTTTAACTTGCATTTCCCTAATAACTAATGATGTTGAGTACCTAATCATGCGTTTGTCACCTTCATTCTTTTGGCAAAGTGTTCAAATATGTTGCACTTTTTAAAAAATGGGTCATTTGTTTTGTTACTACATTTTGGGAGTTTTTCATTATTTTCTGGATACAAGTCCTTTTCTTCCAGTCTGTGGCTTGTCTTTTTATTTTCCTAACAATGTCTTTTGAGAAGCTCTTAATTTTAATAAAATTCAATTTATCCATTTTTTTAGATTTTACATTTAGATCTATGATCCACTTTTAATTTTTTTTAATAAGGTATGAGTATGGATTCAGGTTTGGTTGTTTTGTTTTTCACAATGGTTATCAAATTTTCCAGCTCTGTTTGTTACATTATCCTCTCTTCACCGAATTCTCTTTACACCTTTGTCAAAAATTAACCCGTATAGGTAAGTGTGGTTTACTTCTGGACTCTATCCTTCCATTGATCAACTTGTCTATGTCTGTGCCAACTGGAGGAATCTACTCTTTTTAACTTTTTTTTTTTAAGTTTTTTTTTGATGTGGACCATTTTTAAAGTCTTTATTGAATTTGTTACAATATTGCTTCTGTTTTATGTTTTGTTTTTTTTGGCCCCAAGGCATGTGGGATCTTAGCTCCCCGACCAGTGATAGAACCTGCACCCCCTGCATTGGAAGGTGAAGCCTTAACCACTGGATTGCCAGGGAAGTCCCTAACTAACTTTTTTGATTTACCGACCAACTCATGTCTAGGTTTGTCAGGTGGCTTTTACTGTATTCCAATGGTTAAGAAACTTGATACAACAGGAGAGGTAGGAGAAAGGACAAGATAGGAAAGAGATGGGCAGGTACAAAAAAGATAAAACAGAGATATCACAACAGGTAAAAGGAAAATGATTAGGAAAAGCAGACACTTTTAAAAAATGGCTTTTTCCCAACTCTGCCATCACCAAATACCACCCCCACCTAATATAACTCTATCTTGTTTTGAAAGGTTATGTCTGTAAAATAAAAAAATATTAGGTATTAATTCATTTATGTTCTCATATATTATTCATCAAAGGCATATACTACTGCCAGTGTTTCTGAGCAGTATGAGATAACCAAGGTTGCTACAACTCCTGTCAAAAATAAACTGACCTTTTAGATATTCTGTGCAGCCTTGTGGCAGGCAATGTTCTGATCTCCATTAAGCTTTCTGAATTATTCACAATAGCCCCCGGGACTGCCACCATCTCACTCTCAGCCCCAACTACTTTCTTCTTAGAGCCATGAGGCTCTGGAGCTTCAGACAAACCCTAGCCTAGGGGCTTCCCCTGGCTTTACTTTCTTCATCAACCACTTGCTGTGTCATCAGAGTTTCAGAAAAATACGTGATTTATTAATGTGATGCAAATAACAAGAAAGTGTAAGGCACTGATTGTCAACCCATGGTTTTGCAATAACTAGGAATATCACTAATTATTAGCTCAAGAGATAACCCCTACACCATGAAAAATTTTAATTGTTTCAGACATGTAACCAGCACTACAAATAAATAGTGATCAGGTTTAGCAACTCAAAAAAGTCTGAAATACCAGAGCTTCAGACAGAAGAGTGCTGAAGAGAAACTCAAAGTGAAACACACCACGGGCAACTGTTTGAAAAGTTTGAAAAGGAAAACTCCGCCCCAGTTGGGTAGACCAAAGCTGTCAGACCCGACAGCCTGACAGGGCTGAATCCAGAAACATCTCGAAGTCAGATCCCAAAGTGAACAGAATGATGGATTCTTAGTGTAGACTGTTAAAATGTCACCTTACACTCAGATGCAGTTCTTCTCAAGCAATGATTGATCTTAACAAAAGAGAAAAGAAGTCAACAAATGAATGCACAAAAAATGAGGTAAAAGACACAACTACTGATTTCAAATATTATTTCTCCCTTTTAGAAGTTAGAAGTGCTCCATTTGTTTTCTTCTTTCTAAAAACAGGGGATGCTTTCAAATGTGCTCACCCTCATGCAAGGGTCTCAGCAAGGCCTCTCAGAATTACTTCCACCTGGGCTGCTGAAGCAAGGGCTACTGTACCTTTTACATCCAGCGCCCTGTAAAAACAAACCCAAAGTTCTCAACCAAAAACAAAGTACCTACCCACTGGTGTCATTTTGAGGACTAGGAGAAGGAATCCAGACTTAATTCCCAGTCAGCCGTGAACTACACAGACTTATTTATGTAGATTTAAGTTCTCTGGGCCTCAGTTTAACTCTACAATGAGTACAATAGTCAATACGATTTAAACACACAAATGAATGTAACAAAACAGAGAACAAACTAGTGGTTACCATCGGGGAGAGGGAGGGGCGAGGGGCAAGATGGGGGAAGGGATTAAGAGGTACAAACTACTATGTATAAAATATATAAACTACAAGGATATATGGTATAGCACAGGGAATATTGCCAATATTTTACAATAATTTTAAATGGAGTGTAATCTAAAAAATATAGAATCACTGTTGCACACTTGAAATATAATGCTATAAATCAACTATACTTCAATTAAAAAAAAATACACACACATACACACAATGTGAATACGACAAAAAACACAGTCCCTGCTCTAAATTCTGGTATCTCTAATTCTATGACTTTATGGCTATGAGTTTACTATAATACTTTGAGGCTTGTGAGAAATGCAATTAGATAGTTCCAAACTTGAATTTAAGATATGATCTAAACTTTCAAATAAGTGTATCAGAACCACTTGGCATGGTGTCCATCACCAGGAAACAGTGCTATAAGGGCAGATTCCATTTGGACACTGACAAATGTAATCAGTGTTTTTACTGAACACCATGAGACAAAGTACTTTGCTTATTTTTACAATGTTTTTGCTGTCCCCGAGGCTTAGCAATACCAAATTGAGCTTAAATAAAGTGATTATCACAATGCTAAAGGCTGCCATTAGAAGAAAAGTATTCTTTAAAAATACATTATTTCTAGTACATCTATATAACACTTTACTATCTTCAAAGATATTTCACATTGGGCTTCCCTGGTGGCGCGTTGGTTGAGAGTCCACCTGCCGATGCAGGGGGACACGGTTTCGTGCCCCGATCCGGGAAGATCCCACATGCCGCGGAGCGGCTGGGCCCGTGAGCCATGGCCGCTGAGCCTGCGTGTCCGGAGCCTGTGCTCCGCAACGGGAGAGGCCACAACAGTGAGAGGCCCGCGTACTGCAAAAAAAAAAAAAAAAAAAAAAGAAGAAGATATTTCACATTCAGTAGATAACATTTATCCTGTGTATAGAGAGCTGAAAGAACATGAAAAGAACAAAAGCTCCAGAAAAGCTTTTTTTCTTCCAAAATTTACCTCTTTACTAGAGAAACAGCCTATATAATTAGCAATCTAATTGCTGCTAAATTGAAGTCTAAACAATATAAGCAAGGTTTAAAGAAATGGAAACCACTAAGAACAAATAAGATTTTCTTCCATTAAACTTAATTCTTAATAATCACTGTTTAACTTTGGTTTTTTTCTATTATAGTAAAAACTGTATTTTCTTTTGAATTGCAAAGGAATTTTGCTGATATAAATTACACTATCACAAGTGTAATATCCTAAGTCGTTAAGGCTTTAAATGAAATAAAATTTATGCCTCGGATATCTGTAGTAAATAATGGTAAGACAGGCTGTGAATCCACTGGAGACGCTTTCTTCACCCACGTTTCCTGTGTTCTTATGACTTTGTGGATTTCAATCCATTGGCTGAGTATAATATCTGAAATGAAAGGGACGAGGAAATTTGAAAGATAAGGTAAACTAGATCACAGTGCAAGTCAGCAAGAAGTTTAACAGCAACTCAGTTCTCATTTTCTTATAATGAAGAAGGATATAATCCAGTCTTTTTATTATGAAAATTGTTACAGGCCTAGAAGCAACAACAACAAATTGTAGAATAGGATTATCTACTTAGTCAATAGAATTCCCTATAACCAGAACAATAATTGTGGATTATCCACATGGAACCGGCTTTGTTATACAGAATGCTTATTTTGTTGCAAAGGGAATTTACATGTGGTACATCACTTTCAAACAGCATAAAAAGTTCGTAGCTTTTATTAGCTGCAGTACTGATTTTGAAGTGTCTACCTGAATAGTGATCAAACCCTCAGAATGTCTTCTCTACTATCTTTTCTTATCAAACAATCCCAAGTTCAAAAACCTGGAATCCCAACAAAAAATAAAGTGACACACTAAAGAGAGAATACAATGTTAGTTTCTGAAATTTTATTATTTTTAATACATACATTTCACAAACAGAAACCTTCTAACACCACACAATTCCATAACCAAATGTTTCAATTTTATCAACATTCTTTAACTATTTACACTGTCTTCCCTCAACAAAAGTGCAATCCAAGACATTTGACAAGAAATCTTCACTGATAAGAATATGTTTTTGAGCTGGTGTTAATGATGCCCATTCATTATATTTTCTTGTAATTACCTGGAATAACAATAAAATCAACAGGACACAGAGATGAGCTGGGTTAGGCAGCATCCTTTTATAGGAAACAAAACACTGAACAAGAGCACTTTCTCCTCACCTCCTCCCCAGCTCCCGACTACAATTACCCAACAGCTGCTACCATGAGACTAAAGAGAAGAGCAACCTGGAGTTACTGACCTGGGCATGGGAGGAGAGACTGCATGTTAAGCATTGATCTTACAGGACAAAACAAAAGATTTCAGCAAGTTAGTTTGGGTGATCTAATAAGTTACGTATCAGTTTATCTGTTAGTTTTAGGATTTAAACACCTAATATTTTCCTGATGAGTTAATTTCCCCCCAGACAGATAGGAAAATACTTTTTACTCAGAAAATGAATGAGCTTCTTCTACAAAAACTGGGAATTAAAGACTGTTTGGGGAAAGCTCTTTCTTAATTACAATGGGATAATTCACCCCACTCCCTAACTTCACAGCACATGTCTATCTTTTAAGGTGTAAACCCAGTACATCAACTGCTTCAAGCGCAACCAGAAGAGAGTGAAGAACTGAGCTGGCCTGCAGAGAAGAAGATGAGGTGATCAGAAACAGTCTTCCCATTAAACTAAAGCAGGTAATTTTATTTGTTCAAGGTATAACTCTTAAAACTAAAACAAGTTAAAGTAGATAAAAATCACTTATTAGTCACTCATGAGTAGGTTCATGTTATTGAACACTATCAGAAAAACAGAAAGTGGAGCTCTTGGGTGACTAATACCCTTTAATATCCAAACCACAACAAAAATAATCATCCTTTCTGATATATTCCAATTCCTATCAAGGTACTCAGAGCAAAGTACTTTGAGAAAGTGTGGAGAACATATTAAGGTCAGCAGATTCCAAACTAAAATTTATTCTTCACATGGTTGTATATTCAATTACATTTTATTCTCAAATCAGCCAAATTTTCCATTTTAGACAAGAACGCAATGCCTTAAAGGCAAAAGATACTCTCGGATATGATACCTATGCCTCTCCTTTTATATCAATTTGGCATCCATAGAATCCTAACTTAATCATCAAAATAAATGCCAAAAGCAAATGTTACTCACTTACAGTGAAACTTCCTCATACTTATTTTCTCAGAGTAGACAACAATATGAGGAGAAAGTAGTGAATGCATCAGACACTCCACTTGCAGAAGTTTTAGGCTGAGGAGCTTGCTGAATGTGATCTCTATGTAAACTTGAAGCTTCAGAACAACAATACAAGCAGGTTTCTCTTCAGAAATTGAGGTGGGTTAAAGAACAAATATTTTACTATTCATTTTAAATTCAGAAATAAAATCCAATGGTACCCTGAGACAAGAGAAACTCACCAATTTTTATAACTGGGTACACGAGAGAATCAATAGCAAAACAGCTAGTTCAGTTACAGCTTTGTGTATTAAAGACAAATTTGCAAGGGATGTGTCCTATAGACCTCTTTTCCTTGCATCAAATACTGTGAGACCAATGACAATTTGCTGCTTCTTACAGACACTCAGCATTTCCCCTCACTGTGATATTCTTCAGATCATCAAACATCAAACTGGATGTTGTCAGCTGAATTACAATCATGCAAACCGAAAGATAAAGAATATTAGTCAACCTCTCACAGTCAGCTGTGTTCTTTCAAACAAAACATCAAATATTCCATGTAGCAGAACTGAAACTCACTTGCAATGATGCCTAAACACTTCTGAGAGGAAAAACAACTGTTTTTCTGAGAAAAAAAAATGGTATAAACGAAATAATAGAAAATATTCACATAACCCCAAATTTAGCTACCCATAAAAGGATCATATTTTCAACATTCTTTTAGCATGTATGTGTATTATAGTTGAAATTATCAAATTCATTTTTGAGAAATCATATTCCAATTCCAGTTCTCTAAAGGTATGGGGTGTCGGTCTACTTAAATCAGAAAGTTCTAATAAACAGAAGCCTGGGATTTTGGAAAGCTCAATGCTCTGACCAATCAAGTTCTGTAAATTGTCATCTTCTTCACCAATGGTAAGGTATCATGGAGATCTTCAGAATAATCTATTTTCAAACATATTGTTATGCATTATAATCAGTGATTTTCCAAAATGAAACACTTTAAAAAGAAATACTAAAATGATTCTTTTCCTCAAAGGTTCACAAATAATTTTTTCCTTTCCTTCTTAGGGCAAAATCTTTGATTTGGGAAACGCAGCATCAAAGGGGTAAAATGCAGCCATAAGCAATCTGGGGGAAAGACAAGTGTGGCAATTGGTTCTGAAACTCACCAGTTAGGGTCTGTGGCTGTGAGATTTACCTGTGAGAAGGATCTGACATCAAATGGCACTTTGACAGTGCAACCTATATAAATCAGTACCGCTCAAATCTTGTTATTCTCTTGGATTCTCCTTAAGAGCTTGTTTGACCAACTTCAAAGACACAGTTCAGATGACAGCGTTCTGCCTTTTTGCCCTCTTGAGTCAGTCTGCATCATTTCCAAATTCATTTAGCATATTCTCTTTGTTATAGGTCAGCTTACCTAAAAATACATATTTTCATATGCCTTATAATTTGGATATTATTTTCGGTATGAAAACTGGCTGCTAAACTACAACAGGAATAGAATCAGGGCTCATGTCCACCTTCCAACGATCTGTCAGTGAGGGGAAACTGCAGGCCAGCGTGCGCTGCGGAACGCCAAACCAAGGTGGACAAACACACCATCAGCTCTCCAGGCACAGATTACATTCACTTGTCACATGTTTCTCCCAAGGCCCAGAGAAGATCTAAAAGTGGGTCTTTAGACAGTTAACATTTTAGTAAGAATTTCTTCCCAACTCCTACCGTGCTCTCAGCTTATGACCACATAATCCCTTTCCTGAATTCACCCCATCCTCCCCACCACCCTAAAAGCTGCCCGAGAGACCCTTAGTGATAGTTAACCGCTCCCCCAAGCTCACAGGAGTACCGGCTGGGCTCTGGTCGTGACCACAGACTAACACTCGGGAGTCAAGAGAAGGCAAGGCGCAGGCCCCCTTTTAGTGGCACACATACACAAAGGAACTCTCCTTTCAATTAGAAAAGAAATGAATGTCACAGAAGGCTTCCCTAGAAAAGATATGTAATAAAGTAATAATATCAATAAAATAGCTATTACTAAAGCAAAGCTTTCATCAATAAGCTTCGAGAACTTTGAAGGAGGAAAATGGCTTCACGAAATGGTAGTCCAGGTTGCCACAGTGTGGACACTGCTGGACGTTGCTGTACTCGGAGAAGTACTGCATCCCAATCCGCACGTCGATCACTGGCTTCCCGCAGTGCTTACAGTTCAGGCGGGCCTGGTGGGGGGGAACACAAGATGCCGTGAGCCACAGTACCCCTCTACCTCACAGCACTGCCAACGTCAAACCAACGAAAACGTGAGACTGATCTACCTGGGAAACTCACCAAGAGTTTAGTAAAGCATCCCTTTTATTACCCAAAACAGGGTATGCAGAGCATCAGATAAGCATGAGATACACACTCAAATATTCACCCATCAGCCTGAAATTAATGACTCTTCTCTCCCGATGTGCAGCTCTGCTAGTAATTACTCCTACTGGTGGCAAGAAAATTCTCAACTTGTGCCGCCTAAACTTCTCCGGTAAAGTTCCCCGAACAACTGGAAATCTCTGCCTCCTGGATTTTAAAAAGTGACTGAAACCAACTTCCCTCATCCAAATCTGCATGAAATTTCTTTGAAGATTTTTTTTGTTTATTTTTAAAATCCATATACATTTTTCATTCTACTCGTTACTACATTTCTGTTTTCTTTGGGGTAAAAATAAAATTTCCCTAAAATACTCTAGTAAAATTGAGGATCCAGGAATAAGGGCCACCTTTACCCTGAGGCTTCTGGAACCTGCGAGCACACTGTACCTTTATACATACTCCAGCCTCCCTCTAACAGTACAAGACCCAAGCTTTTGGCAATAGGTCCAAGGACTTCAGTGAATAACTAGAAATTATAAGACTCTCAATTCAGACTCATTCTAAAAAGGTAATAGAGAAGTATAATCTCATTTTGTCCTCAAAACGCTCCTGTAGGTAGATAGTAGTACATGAATTTTAGATGATGGAACTGAGGCACATGGTGATAAAGCGGAAAGGCTGAGATCTGAACCACGGTAGCTTACTCCAGAGCCTACCCTCTTAGCCATTACATGGACTAGCTTTCTGTAACCTGAGATAAACTCCCTTTTAACTGACTAATCTCTCTGAACAATATTAAAAGTGAGATTCTAAGCAAACCTCTCTCTTTAACCACTCTGTTTAACCTATTATTCCTTTCTAATAATGAATTCCTGCTTATCTTGGCCTCGAAGTCTTATTGGAAGACACTCCTTGATGCCTTAATAGTGTCTAACCTTTGTACCTTCTCAGTGAATATAGTTAATTGATTTTTTTAAGCCAAAAGTAATCAAACCTGTTTTCCATTTCAGTAAGGGGCCAGAAAAGAAGTGTTTGGGCTTAAATTGTTTTAAGGAAGAAATATATAGTGAGGAACAGCAGGCTGGGTGTGTCAGGACGCCATTCTGCTTTTCTCCCTGAAGGTGAGGAAATAACCCCAGTGCCTTTCAGTGGTGGCGTACAAAGAGCACAAGACTGGGAGTGACAGAGGTTGTGGTCACGGCTGTGACACGTGTGGGGAGACCTGGGAAAAACATTCCAATTGTTTAGGCCTCCACTGTATGTGGAAAATACGAGTCTTTTCCAGTGCTAACACTCTATGAGTTATAGGCCCACACATTCTTTCACTTCCTTATTTCTTTAAAAGATAACCCTGTCTGGTGTGTGTGGGAGAGAGGCGTCCCTTCCTTTTGTTCCTCTCATTTCAAGAGCTGGCATCAAGGAACAGTGGGTATTATAAAATGCTACAGTGAATAACTAAAAGACAATGATATCTCACTTCCAAGGCTAAGTTTTAAATGGAAATGTGGTCCATGTATGAGAATAGCGTAAAGGAGTCAATCTTATCTGGAATCAAACGACAGGCTACAGATGGCCATCCAGGTCTCTCACGACCATATTTCTCTTCTAAGATCACTAGTACGGACACAGCATAGCTGAAATACCAACTGTGCCAACCTTTTAATTCAACCTACACAGCTTATCTTCTGAATAAACCAATAATGGTAAGGATATTCTCTTTATAAAAGTCAAACCATAATGCTAAAGATATAAAACTATGTAATAAAACTAATGAAATGTTTATCAGGTATTTATATTAAAGACTTAGCCACTTAAGAGGGAAGGAAAGTATCTCTCCAATCCATGAATTTCAAAGAATTATATAACAAGTGTTTTCTTTTCTAAAGCACTTAGAAATAAATCAAGATACTTCCAAGGATTTTGTTTTGTCTCCTGTGTTTCTATGGACTTATGTAAGGCATTTTCCAATGTTAATACTTCCCTCTTTTCCTCATGACAGCTAAAGTTCAGATGCTTTCTTAGCATCAGAAGATGCCCCCCCTTAGCAGAGCTTTAAGGACTACAAATCTTTCAAGTCAACCTCAAGCACCTGACAGGGCAGGCAGTTCCTGGATAACTGCACTGTCCCACAGAAAGGAAACAAAAAGAAAACCCTGACTATTAAAGAAAGTGAAACTTTCTTCTTTCCTTTTAAGTGACAACTTTTTCTTACTAGAAGCTATGTTAATCATATAAAACATTAAAAAATATAAGTAAGCAAAAAGAAAACTAAAGGAACCACTCAGCATCCCACAACCCAGAGACAACCTCTGGTAACAGGCTAGCAGGTTCCTTTTCATGTTCACTTTTTACAAATGGAAGCGTATTATTCTGCCATTTAAAGGTGGCTTTTTTGACTTAAAATACTGAAAATATTTCCCACATAATTACAAGATCCCTTTTAATGACTGCCTAGTATTTCAGTAACAGCAGCACCATGCTGCAGTAAATCAACCATCACTGCTGGATTTTGGGGGGGTCCCACGGCTGCTCACTCCTGAAGCACGTTCTCCACACCCTCCCACCTCCTCCAACATAACCACAGTGCTGCCTCTAACTCCTCTGCATTCCCTTGGGGACAGAAGCCTGATAGCACCCACTACTCACTCTGAGGGGTAAATACCAACCTGACAACATGGAGAGGCGGCCAGGATGTCATAGGTGTACATGGTGCCCAGCTGGTGCCAGCTGCCATCCCACCGCGACTTACACTTGATGCAGATGATCTTGTGAACCCCTTCCAGGCAGTCCACACACACTGCGTACAGATGCATGAGCCTCCCTGTACACAGAAGACACGATGCTGAGAGTGGCTGGCCAAGAAATCACCTTTTGTCACCAAAGGGGATTAAAACAATGGCTCATCTATCAGTTATAAGCAAAACTTTATCATTTGAATAAATATATAAAGCAAAATAGATGATATTTATCATATATCCCCAAGTTGCCCTTTTACAATAAGGATGGATTACTAACTATTGTCAGTGGGACACATACTTTAAGTTCAATCTTATTAAATACCGGCTTCAATTCATTTTTCCGAAAAGTGCTGCCAGGTTTCTAATACGGACATCCAAACTCAAAATGACCAAGCCACAGATGCTCAAAAGCAGCCTGTGATCATGCAGGACTTTCTGCTCAGAGATCTACTGTGGATTATGGAGGCTGAACCAGCAATGTTGGTCTGTGTTCATGGGCTCTCATCCATCAACAAGTCCCATCATGAAAAAGTCCAAAGTCTGTCTTGGTATTGGTAGCCCAGAATTACACCATAGTCAAAATTACTATGTTAACTGTTCTTGTCTCCAAAATTGCTCATCCATCACCACATCCAATTTAGGAACCAGAATTATATCTTACTTGTGTTTTTTTTTTTTCAAAGGAGTTCAGTGTCTTGTTATTTACTGGGCTCTTGAAAGTCATAAGCCCATTCCTCCACTATTTATCAATATCTAATGCTCGTAAAGGAAAGATGTCACCCTAGTTTATATGGAAGGGTTCAGGTTCAAATTGGGGAAGAAATGGAATGTCCAGCATCTGTCTGGGCAATGTGTAATGAACAACAACAACACTGCTCTCTATGTGGGGGTCGGGGGTTCCACTGAGCTAGAAAACTACCAGCAGCAGAGCACATACCCCTAAGTGTCTTATTCAGAGTGTGCTGCTCGCTGCCATCAGCCAGACCATGCCCTTCATATTTTCAGCGGTTAAGGACCAGCCTGCTCCTTACCCATTAGAAAGGGGTATACAGTACTTACAGGGAAATCTTTCATTTCACTCATTTACAAGACTCTCTCTCCCCCTCCCTGAGGGCAGGAACTATGCCCTCCTTGAAGGCTCAGTGTCTTGCACAATATCTGGAACGCAGGAAGCACTCCATAATTGTATGTTACATGAATGGATGGGATATATTAACAGCCGAAGACATTATAACCTTGGGGGCCTCTATGCCAAAAAATGGGAAGGGTGACAAGAGCTTCTTGCAATACTGCCCACCTCTGCTGTAGGGCCCTGAAAATAAAACCGTCTCACACTCAGAGTGGCCTGGGGCATTTCAGGATGTCAGTTCAATATCTAGCAGCCACTGGAAAAGGCTTCATTTCCAATCTCCGTCCTAGACAGAGTTCTCAAACACTGCAGATCTCAAACATTCAAAGACATCAAGGTGGCTGCTAGGAAGGGTGGGGACAGGGACAGACAGAGAAGTCACATGTTGGTAGCAATGACCATGATGATGAAGCTGACAGGGAACTTTCACTGAGTGCTTACCAAGGATCTGACACTGTGCTAGGAGGCTACGTGAATCATTTCATTTAACCCTCACAACAACCCTCTAAAGTAGGCGTTACTGTTATTCCTACTTCAGATAGGAGGAACTGAAGCTTAGAGAGCTGGAATAGCTTGCCCGAGTTCAAAAAGATAATAAATAGCAAAGTCCAGACTTGTCTGACTCTTAACCTCCAGGCTACATCACGGGAATTCCTGGCTGGGAATTTGTTTCAGTTACTGTTATATATTGTCCTAAATACTGAGAATTTAAAACTGCTAAATTCTAGGGTTGTGAGTTCAAACAAAAAGCAGATTTCTGAGAGAATAATTACCTATGGTTCTAAGTGGTAAAGAACTATTGTACCAAAAGAAATTCCTAACTCGATCAACCTTAATAAATTATTAAAACCGAACAAAAACATCTTCTTCTGGAAAAATCAGGGAAAAGAGGCTGGAGCTGGAGGGTGGGGAGGGCACTGAGGGGGAAAGGGCCCAGAGCAAGGGAATGGCAATCCACACGGGCCACCACTGGAAATTACACATTATTTCAGCAGCATATAATCAACTGCAGCCTGGAATCTTGTGGCCTGGAATGTGCCTTCCTACTGGAACTGAAAATGCTTTAAGGACTACATGGTTGAAACTCTGTGATGGAAGAAATTATTGACACTGGCTTGTTATAAAAAAAGATGGCATGGACTTTGAGATGTGGCAATAAAAACACGGACATATGACAAGGCCCCACTTATGGCATTGACTTGTCTGGTGCTGATAAAACAACCAGATCCTCAGATTTTTATCATCAACAGTTAAACCTCTCAAGACTTCTGTAGTGCACACCTAACGCATCCATTATCTATTTGGATAATGTGTGTATGTACTTAGGTGTGTACACACACACACACGTACACAGAATTCTTAGGCCTGTCTAATTTTTACCGTTCTCCATCCACTCTGATGGGTACCCTTAAGATCTAGTCCTGGGGTCTGTCATATACTCCTCCTTTTCTTTCTCTTTTCTCCCCATTCAAGGCCTCTTCCACTCTTTTAGCCACTAATTTTATAAAATAAGCTTCAGTGTTCATCCTAAATGTTTATTTCTAATAGCGCTTGTGAAAGACACCTCCACACAAAAGTCCCAACATCCCTTCAAACCCAATACACACAAGTACCCCATCTTCTTTCCTCTAAGATCAGGTCCCTTCCCCAACTTTCTCTACTCCTGTTCGTGACAATACCATTTACCTGGTCTAGGGCCAAAGTGAGCCAACAAGGACACATCTTTATCCTGTACAGTAAAGCTGTCTCCAAAGCTGTGATCTTTACTTTATAATCTCTTAGAGCTGTTCCCACCTTTCAATCCCCACCATCACCACCCAGCTGTCTCTCTTCTCCTTGCATCTAGAATACAGATTTAAATTTCAACTGTATAGCTTCCACCCCTTTCAAACAACTTTTCCCCCAAGCAACCATTGGCTTTAAAAAAAAAAATTGTTAAACCCTTCAATTCATCAATATGGCAAAGCTCTTTGTTATGGCTTGAAAGGGCACCCACAATCTGTTCTCCACCTACCTTACTCATTTCCTACTCTAGAACCTCTGCTCCAACCAGATGGTGCTCTTCAGTTCTCTCTCACTGTCTCCTGACCTTTTTATGAACAACTATTCCTTTGCTTGCATTACTCCTTATCAACAACCCCCCAGTGTAGTTAGACCATGTACTTATCAAAGTCCAGTGCCCCTCTTGACATCTGCCTTCACATTACCTCCTTTGACTACCCAGGCCAAAGTGTCCCCTTCCTCTTTGGAAATGATAGGTTGCTTCACGTACATAATATCCAGGCGATACCAGTTCCAAAGGTGGTACTAGTGCCTTAGGTCTGGTAAAGTTAGTTACACTTTTGCAAATGCATCTTATATCCTAAGATTATAGACTGATGAGTGGCAAGGACTGATAGTACCCAGTACAAGTATGCAATTCATAAGTTTGATTGGTTGGTGAACAGATTAAATGAAAAGGATTTGTCCATCATGAATAGAAAAAGGACTCTCCTCTCATGTACCCTGTACCCTTGTACCCTCATTCATCTTCATAAAGAATACTTCCAGTCATAAAATGGTGAAGTGAAGATGTTTCCATCTACTTCCCTCTAAAATTATCCCCACACAGTATAAAGTACAAGTAACAAAATACAAATTCTATCTTCCATGAAACTATGAGGTACTTGCAACCCTGAATATGAGATCAGAAATTAGATGGAGAAGTAATAAATGGTTTGGCTCTGAAACTGGAAAACAAGCACAGGGGAGGTTGAGATGAGGTGCTGAAAGAGAAAGAGTGGGGTATAACAAATTACTAAATAACCACACATTCTATACAACTTTTTTCATCAAGAAGCAGAGTCTGTTGAATCATCCCCTGAATCTGGGATAGCCTTACAACTTATTTTTTTGAAGAATAGAATGTGATGGAAGTGATGTTACTCGGTCTCAAGCTTAAGCCTCAAGAGAGAGAGGCCACGCAGCTCCATTCTCACCATCTTTAATGCTATCCTGAGAACACCATGTGAAAAAGCCCAGGCTAGTCTACCGGTAGATGAAAGGATATATAAACAGGGATAAGCCATTCTAGCTGAGGCTCCCAAGGACAACCAGACTGCCAAGTGCTAGACATGTGTGAGAGGCCATCCTAACCAACCAACTCATAGAATTGTGAGAAATTATAAATCATCACTGTTTTACACCACTAAGTTTTAGAGTGGCTTGCCCTATAAGAAAGACTAAAAGACACAGGACAGTAGGCAAAACTCTAGAAAATGAATGAGACCACTCCTCGCAAATTCAGCTCCCTTTCCCTGCTGAGAAAGATGAAACAGAAATAGCATGCATGAAACAAGAACAGGATGCTATTAAAAAGAACTTTTGGAAATTACAAATATAATAGATAACAGAAAATCTTAAACTCAGTAAAAATACTGGAATATAAAATCAGAGAAATCTTCCAGAAAGCAGAATAAAGATAAAGAGATGAACAGGGCCAAAAATATACATAATAAAGGATCTCCCCCCTCCTCAAAAAAAAAAAAAGGATCAATCTAAGAGGTCCAACATCTGATTAGCTGTTCTCAGAGAAGAAAGAAAGAAAGAAAGAAAGAAAGAAAGAAAGAAAGAAGGGAAGGAGGGAAGGAAGGAAGGAAGAAAGAAAGGAAGGAAGGAAGAAAGAAAGAAAGAAAATGAAAATGGGAGGAAATCATCAAAGAAATAAATCAAAAGAAACTTTCCCCAAATTGAAGACTACAAGTTTACAAAATCAAAAAGCCAAGAAAGCATCCTGCCCAACAAATGGAAAAAAAGACATCATGGTGAAACTTCAGATTACTAGAGAAAATCTAAAAACCTTTGGAGGATGGGAAGGGGAAATAAAGGGTCAGGAATAAGAATAATATTAGATTTCTCAGTAGCAACACTGGAAGACAGGAGACAGTGAAGTAATGCCTTCAAAATTCCAAAGGGAAAATAATTATAACTTGGAAGACTATGGGAAAATATTCCAAAGGGAAAACTATTCCAAAGGGAAAATAATTACAACTTGGAAGTGTGAAGATAGAATCAAGATACTACCAGACTTTCAAAATCTCAAAACATCTATTCCCATGCTTCCTTTCTCAGAAAGCTCCTAGGGGATGCTTCTTAACAAACTGAGGAAATTTACCAAGAAAAAAGAAAGTATGGGATCTAGGAAACAGAAGATAAAAAATAGGAAAGAGATGAAAGAATTCCTAGAAGGACAGCTATGTAGTACAGCAGGCATTAAGTGCAGCAGGACAGACAGGAGCAGGAAGATGAAAGGCTCCATGAAGGAAATTTCTAGAAAAAAATTCATAAAAATGTTTGACAGGTATGTGGACATGTTTTTGAAAGGTGGTTTGTAGAGCTGCTGGAGAGTTAGAACCACCAGCCAAAGCTTCAAAACAAAGGCTAAGCAAATGAAAATGTGAAGCAATTATTAACTTTGATAAAAACAAAAGGAGGGCTTCCCTGGTGGCGCAGTGGTTGAGAGTCCGCCTGCCAATGCAGGGGACAAGGGTTTGTGCCCCGGTCTGGGAAGATTCCACATGCCGCGGAGCAGCTGGGCCCGTGAGCCATGGCCGCTGAGCCTGCACGTCTGGAGCCTGTGCTCCGCAGCGGGAGAGGCCACAGCAGTGAGGGGCCCGCGTACCGCAAAAACAAAAACAAAAACAAAAACAAAAGGAGTCCCAGAACATACAGTTCTCTAAATAGGAAATACATCTATACTTCTTGGCTCAGCACTAAATATTTATATACTCGTAATAACAAAATCATCAAGGATTTAACTAAGAATTGTGATGGATTATCCTGAGAGAAAGGGGAAGATGCAAGAAAGCATGAACCATCATCCACCTTAAAAGTAAATCTAGAGCTAAAATCGGAGAATGAAGATAGCAGCTTTAAAATTATGATGGTAAAAACCTGAAGAATCAGTTAAGATTTGAAAGAGTCTCACTCTGAGAAGTGAGACACCAGGGGTGGGTGGGAAGAAGATAGGTGGGGATATATCATTTTTACTATAGGTTTTTTTAAGCACACTTTTAAAGTTATAAATGGGTTATATGTCATGGATCCCGTATTTATATAAATTCAGTAGTTTTACATGAATTGACAGATTTCTCTGACAACTGACCCACCCCCTGTTATCCATTTTCTGGCTGAAATGTCCCAGTCTTTGTATGTCATCACAGCACTAATAATAAGAAGAAGCAGCTCCCCACGCCTCACCACCAGGGTAATACCTGAGCTTTCATTTTCCTTTTGCTGATATCAAGAAAGTCTCACCTTTCACACATTTCAAGATTAATTCAACTAATCTAAAAACACATTGACCCTTCCCTCGCTGTGTTATGTTTACAAGGATCAGAGAGAATACACAGCTTGCTGGGCACAGTAACATAGGTTTCAAAGGCACCTATTTTATAGCAAGTGAAACATTTTTATGCAATTCCTTCTCTAAAGTTCCTCCCAATTACGAAAAGCTATACACCTGAATCCTCTCTTCAAATTACAGCAAGACAGAAACATAAAATTACCCACCAGGACCACTGTACTTGGTATAGTGTGACATCAGAGGCAAGGACACCACCTCACTGGGCAGAGCTGAAATATTCAAAAGTTAGCTAGCTCCTGACTAGAACAAAAACACGTCATCAGTTAAAATTAAGCCCCAACAGAGCCATCCCTTCTTGTTGGCTTTTCACTTCTCACAGACAGAAAACAGGCAAGGTGAGCGAACACCTGTACCTTGAAGGTGACAGGGAACATCGTACTCGATCTCATCGTGTCTCGAGGGGCTTAAGAACAGAGTTCCGTCCACCAGCGGGAACTGCTCGAACACCGGGAGCGCCCGGTGGCACAGGGCACAGTTCACCACGTTCCTGTGGCTGGCGCTGAGGGCCGCGAGGATGAACTTCCGCAGATCCTCGCCCTGGCCCATCTGGGCATCGTCCTCCACCCGCACGTGGAAAGTGTTCAGCTTGTGCCGGGGGATGTGAGTGAGAAGCTCGGACAGGTCCAGGCGCCGCAGGAACTGCACGGGCGCGTCGAAGTGGCCCCCCCTGTGAACTGACAACCCGGCCGGACTGTAGTCAAAGTGGGCGTTTCGGAACACGTGGCCCCCCGCCAGAGCCTTTTTGTGAGGCTCCAGGTGGATGGCGTTCTTTAGGAACTCCCCGAGGTACCTGGAGGAGCGGGGGCCGCTGAAGTGGGCGGGGGAGAGGATGGAGTAGCCGGTGGGCGGGGACTGGCCCGGGGAGCCGCAGGGGGAGCGCGCCCCGTAGGCTGCGGCCCCGCCGCCCTTCTCCTGGGAGTTCTGCCGGTCCATGGAATGCCGGCGGGGCAGGTCGTGGCTCAGGCCCTTCTGGGGTTTGGTGGGCGGCCGGCACTTCTTGGCCTCCTCCACCGCCTCACCGGGGGGCCTCCCGGTGTTCCTCTCCGACCCCGACTTCTTCTTTTTCTCATCCTGCATCCGCTTCACCTGGTACCAGTCCGTGTCCTTCTTCAGGTGACCCTGGCCACAGCGGCAGGAGCAGAAGCGGAAGGCCAGGTCGTAGCCCTTCTTGGTCCACATGTTCTGGCGGCACTGCTTCTCGTTCCAGCTGCGGGCCCGGCCGATGCAGTTGAACTGGACCAGGATGCTGCTCTCCCACTCGTAGAAGCACTGCAGGTGCATCCAGGTGCTGTGAGGGCAGTGCTCGTTGTTGCACACCACCTTCTGGTAGTCGTCCTTCTCCAGGTCAACCGGCCTCCCGAAGCTGCAGATCAGCGGCGTGGCACAAGGGGCTTCTGGGGAGAAACAGAGAGAGAGAGCGAGAGAGAGAAAGTCAGCTAGCGGGCTGTGGGATTCCAACCCACGGCCAAGTGTGAGATCAAAGCTACCATCCCACCTTAGCCCATTCACACCAGAGGTATGATTTTTCTGGTGTGGAGATTTCTACTACTGTAATAACACCAGACAGGGTTCAAAAACATTCACCATTTTCTTCTGGTGTGATGTTGTACCAAGGGAATTTATTTTCTGATTATCCGTTATCTGCTGAAAAACATACCAGTAAGCTTCAAAAAGTCCAAATCCTTCACAGTGCAATTAGCCATATGTCAGTACTTGTAACAGCGTAGTATGAGGTCTTCCTGAGATGTGGGTGTAATGAAAGGCAGTTTCAGGGTTCTTTTAAAAATGAATCACTCCTGGGGCTTCCCTGGTGGCACAGCGGTTAAGATTCTGCCGCCAATGCAGGGGACACGGGTTCGAGCCCTGGTCCAGGAAGATCCCACATGCTGTGGAGCAACTAAGCCCGTGCGCCACAACTACTGAGCCTGAGCCCTAGAGCCCGCGAGCCGCAACTACTGAGCCCGTGCGCCGCAACTACTGAGCCCGTGCGCCTAGAGCCCGCGCTCCACAACAAGAGAAGCCACCGCAATGAGAAGCCCGAGCACCGCAATGAAGAGTAGCCCCCGCTTGCCACAACTAGAGAAAAGCCCATGCACAGCAACAAAGACCCAGTGCAGCCAAAAATAAAATGAAATTTTTTTAAAAACCCACACCATTCACTTTATAAAAACAAACAAACAAAATGAATCACTCCAGTGAACTAGGAAATATGACGGAGCCACTGAACCAACAAGTTCAGATGGTAGCTCCAAAAGGGCCCTCGAAACACTATCACGGGATTTAGGTTATCCTGAATACCACAGAGAAAAGAAGACAGACTTGCCTCATATAATACAATATGCCACCAAACGAAGCGGCAGAGATGATGGGACCCACAAAGCCTATGGCTATGTTACAATCATCCCCTTCAGTGTCAGATCCCAGGAACTTAGCAAAATGGCCCAAACTGACCTGTCTACCCCCGTGATCACCGTGGCTTCCCCATCTACCTCCCGGGTGTCACAATGCTTAATCGTCACTTCTCCAAACCCCAACCGTCCAGTGTAGCAATTCACAGCATGGACTCTGCAACCAGACTACCTCGGTTGGAACCCCAGCAGTACCACTGATGAGCTGTGTGCTCGTGAACAAGTTACTTTACTTCTCTTTGTGTCAGCGTCCTCTGTATAAAATGCAGATAACAACTGAATGTACCTTATATGGCTCTTAAAAGGATAAAATATACTGATACACAGGTGGTGCTTAGAGCAGGGACTGGCACGTAGGAAACCTCTTCCCCTTCCTCCCATTCTTCAAGGCCCATCTCTAGATGCCAGGACTCCCCTCTTCCCTTGCATCCTGATCTCCCCACCCCCAGGAAGGTTCTGGACTGAACCTTACTTGAGTCCCCACTGTGGTTGGTCCCCACCAGGTGATGACTCAGGAAAGGACGCCTATTACTCAGTTTTGTACTCCTGGCACCACTTGCACACATCCAGTGCTGAATAAAGGTGCATTGAAAAGACACTGGCACGTGAAACCCACACATGACAAGCAGAGCAGAAGGAAGAGAGAGGGCTGTAATCCTAGGCAGAAAGACTAGTGTAGGGAAGCACGCTGAAAAGCAGTAGAAGAGTGGTGTGTATACTGGGTAAATTAACTGTAGTCACCTGAAATGTAGACATCTTTAGTATCTTAAAATGTTAATTAGTCAATTAAACAAAGTTCATTTGCTTTTATCTTTACTCCTTCAGAGGAACAGCCTCAAAGGCAGTGACTCTGTAATGTAATGGCAATAACCAAAGTGATATTAACCCAGGACTAAGGAAATCTAATTTAAAGAATGACCTAGCAGTACCCTTGCATTCATGATATCCAAAATTTTAATTTTTAAATGCTGAGACGGACTTGATATTTCTTTTAAAAGTATTTTCACATTTCACACACTAGGTATTTAGAAAGTAAGTAAATGAATAATGTCATGCCTCTTTTTCAAATTCCTAAGTCTTACAATTTACTGACACATATAGGAAACATTTTTTTAACTGTAAAAAACAGGACTGGTGGCCTTCAAAAATCACACCTATAACAAATTAGCCATATTATAGAAATGTATTTGATTGTTTCCTGAAAGCTGTTTCTAAATTTACAAAATTCCTAGCTCTTAAGAATAGCAGTCCCACAAAGTTATAAATGGAATACAAACACCTGATGCAACCAAACCTTTAAGGGGGAAGTGTAAAGCAGGGAATCCCACATTCAGGGAGGGCCTGTGTTACACACCTCCCCTGGGACATTAGTCTGAGCTGTGGCAGCTTGACTAACAAGCAAAATGAAAAAAGGTTCCTTTATACAAAGTCAGCATGGTTTTTAAAAATGTATAGGAGGGCTTCCCTGGTAGCGCAGTGGTTGAGAGTCCGCCTGCCAATGCAAGGGACACAGGTTCGTGCCCCGGTCCGGGAGGATCTCACGTGCCGCGGAGTGGCTGGGCCCGTGAGCCATGGCTGCTGAGCCTGCGCGTCCGGAGCCTGTGCTCCGCAACGGGAGAGGCCACAACAGTGAGAGGCCCGCGTACCGCAAAAAAAAAAAAAAAAAAAAAAGTATAGGAACACTCCAGGACCTGTTTCTATGGCTTCACCGTCAAATATTCTGTACTCAGCTTCTATTTCTCCCTGCCCAAGTGAAAATAATCAGGGCTCACCTCATTCTGGGCACAAATCTCAAGTAGTTTCAAGTCTGGACAGTAAGATAATGAGGCTGACGTCACCTGGGCAAAGCCCGTCACTCTGCTTCTCATCCTGTATCCTTCCTCCCCACTCAGGCCTCGGTCCTCCCCCACCTAGTAAAAGGGAAGGACCTGACTGTAGTCATTTATGCTGGCTGCCCAACAAACCCAAAGCTCTTGACAAACTCATTCACGCTAACAGGAAGCCCCCAAACCAGACACCACCATTTTCAGCTTCTTAGCTGTGAAATTGACTGTTTTCACCACTCTTAAAATAGTTTCAGGCGTCACAGGAAGATGGGGAGCCCGGCGGGGTGGAGGGGCGAGGAGGGGCTTCTGAAGTCACGTGAGGCTTTCTAGACAAAGCCTGAGGTAGGGACTCGGTCGTTTTCATCATTGTAAACCCACTACCGTGAAGACTATCGTGCCTAACAAACGTCCTGTTGAAGGCAAGTTCGGCCCGGTCGAATTTCGGACTCCGCAGTGACTGGGTGCTGGCGGAGGGAGAAGGGAGGAAGGTGGCCACTGGGGAGCACAGCCCACGGCCCCGCCCCTGAGTCGCAGCAGGTCTTCTGGACTCAGCACAGGATTCTCTCTGGGGCAGAGCCTGGCCCTCACCCTCACTGCCTCAGACTTGCCATAATCTATTCTACCCTCCTTCAGCATCCAGCTACCAAGTGCAAACTTTAGGGTTTCTGAACAACTATTTTACGACAGGGATCTGTTCCATACAGTAATTCTTCTTACATGGGAACACATCCCCTTGTTTGCAGAGCAAGTTCCCCTCCAGGTATGACGGCTCTGACCAGAGGATCCTCATCGCTGAGCTTTCTGAGAGGCCAGAGCATGGTGACTGAGGATACGGACTCTGGAGCCAGCCAGCCAGCCTGCATTGACTCTCAGCTCTAAACTTATTAGTTTTAAGACGTTTGACTAGTCACTTAACCTCCCTGTGCTTCTATCTTCTCAGCTGTAAAATGGCAGAAGTAAGAGTGAGCACCTACCTGAAAGGGTTGCCATGAAAATCAAAGGAGTTATTAAGGCAGTTTGAACAGTGTCCAGCACATAATGAGCACCATTTAAATATAAGCGATTATTATTATTATCTTTTTTTTGCGGTACGCGAGCCTCTCACCGTTGTGGCCTGTCCCGTTGCGGAGCACAGGCTCCGGACGCACAGGCTCAGCGGCCATGGCTCACGGGCCCAGCTGCTCCATGGCATGTGGGATCCTCCTGGACCAGGGCACGAACCCGCGTCCCCTGCATCGGCAGGCGGACTCTCAACCACTGCACCACCAGGGAAGCCCGCGATTATTATTAAAAGCTTTATCACTTTATATTACCTGATGTAAAAACCAAAGGACTTTGAATGTGTTTAGAGCAAAGCTACAACCAGGAAGTGACCGTCCTCCTTTCTCCATCTGTAAATAAGTGCAAGAAATGTTCTGCTTCCCTACAACAAACAAAGCAGGGTGGTGTGCGTAAAATAATTTCACTAAATATCTACTGACAAGTTTTAAAGAAGGAAAATTTACTTCTTCTAACCCCTTAAAGATTTTCTACTCAGTGTCAGACAAATAAGTATCTTGCTATGTGTATTTTTCAACCTAAACAATCTTTTCCAAGCCTGGATAACAGGGATTCATAAAAGGCATGGATGTATTTGATTATTGAGATGTGCTCCTAAAGAACTTACATAATTCAAGACTGATTATCCCCTAGTCTGGGGGTAGGGTATGGGGAAATGCATCCTCAGAATGCATAAATCTGCAGCCGTTGTGCTGTATTTTTGTTTTACTGGTGCTTTTAAATATCAGCATTACTTCTAATATTTCTCAGTTGTACCTCATAAATTGACAGAATGCCATATCATAGTGTTTTACCACATTTCTGTTCCAAAGTTACAGATTTTCAGGATGTTTTTCAGTACCAGTATTAGCATACTTGGATATTTTGAAAGCTATAATAAACGTTTAAATTATGTTAATTTTAAAATAATAACACAAATGTCACCAAAATCCATGAAAAAGTTCTATAAACAACAAGAGTTCACATAATATTGCCAAGGGTTAGTAGGTATTTCTCTTTAAAAGAAAAGGTAATGACATTGGGTAACAAAGCATTTTTATAATTCAGTTGACCTGCTGGCTTTGAAAATATGAGATGGCTTGATGCATAACTTGGGGGCATGTGTCTGTTGAAATTTTCCATATAATGTGAAGCTTTTATTATGATTTATGTGTCATTAGTTGAAATTTGCATAATTCAATTCGCATATAATGGGATCACACTGTACTAGGAAATAAATTAGCAGGCTGCCTTTTCTCCTGCTTGGAGATTTAGATCTTGAGGGCGCTGTATCACGGAGAACTACACAGCACCCTAGCATTTCATGTACTGCATGCATTCACCCTGAAGGAGAGGTCGGTCCAAGAGCTCTCGGAACCAAACCACAATACCATAGGATGGGAACAGAACTCCACATTAAGTATATGTGTATGTGCACTAGTGTGTGCATGTGTGCCTGTATGTGTGCATGTATATAACTGCAAAGAGACTGCCCAGTTGTTAAACTATCCCACTGTTAAAGACTCCAGAAAAGACTTCACGTCATCCTCAAGTACTATAATCCAAATTTAAAGCCTTTTCCTTGCTCCTCTGAAACACTCTAGAACCTGATTTTGATTATCCTTGTCAATGGCCTCCCCTTTACCTGCATAAATATTCAAATTAGGGCCATAATCAAAACTCCTAAATCATATTTTTTATACATAATTCCCATTTTACCACCTAAGTTATAAGCACAGCATGCCCAAAACGTTGACCTACTTCTCTCTTGATGCACCCAGAATGGTGCCTGGAGACCAAAGGCCACAGTGGAGTTGGCCCCTCCCCTTGCCTCTGGATTCCCAAAGCCCTCAGCTTAAAAGACAAATGGCTTCACCTCCCCCCAGTCTGTCCAATGGGTAAAACATATGGCTGCATGATTAACTGGCAACATGGGTTATCTGCAGACCAGGTACCTGTCAAAGAATATGATCCATAACTCACTGCTGTTCAATATCTTCCAAAAGCTCAACTGAGAGAAACAACTTTTAAGAAAGAGTCCATAGATGATGTCCACACATTCCTCTAGATCAGAGTTCCAGTGGGGTGGTCTGGCCTGCAGTGTCTTATTAAACCAGTACAGGGTTTTTTGTTATGAAGTGTAAATGCCTTTTAGATGTAGCATGCCCTCTCTGGGTCATCCAGGCCTCCACTCCAGCCCCATTCATACACTTACTCATATGCCAGGACCCTGGATTCATTTGGGTACATGAGCCCTGCGCTAGATAAAAGCTATCCCTTAGTTAAGCCAGGTGTCCCAGAGTTGGTTACTTGGACCACATTGTTTTATTCCCTGGACAGGCTGTTTTGAATGACGTGAGCAGGCCTAATAAATTTGTTTTATTTATGAAAGGACATTGTCATGGACATTGCTCAGTATTTTATAACATCTTATAAGTTGCTGGTTTTGTTTTGCTTCATTTGTTAATGTGATGGACACTGTAGCGCAGGCCACTGCTTCTGTTTGCCTCTTTCCTGTGTGCTAGAAATCTGAAAGCCACATTTGTGACCTACCTCTTGTAATGCCTCAAGACGTCCATTATTTTTCCCAACAGTATCATCTCTATTACTAATATTCTCACTTATTTATTATTTCTTATAGTATTACATGTATTTTTCTTTTTTTTTTTTTGCGGTACACGGGCCTCTCACTGTTGTGACCTTTCCTGTTGCGGAGCACAGGCTCCGGACGTGCAGGCTCAGCAGCCATGGCTCACGGGCCCAGCCGCTCCACGGCATATGGGATCCTCCCGGACCGGGGCACGAACCCACGTCCCCTGCATCGGCAGGCGGACCGCCAACCACTGAGCCACCAGGGAAGCCCCTATTACATGTATTTTTGAAAGCCACTTTATTTTTAGAAGAAGGAGGCTATAAATGATCAAAACAAAAATCCATTCCCCACCTCTCCTCTTAACTTTCAAATCAGCTTTGCCTAATACGTGTCAAAACTTGGACTTGACGGGGGCCCAGGTGCTCCCCTCCCTTCTCACTTTCCTAAGTTGGCCAGAGCAGGGTGCAAAGTGAGAGGGGAGGCCGGTGCTGACCCAGGACCCCAGGAGCCCCACAGACACAGCACCTTCAGGAAAGGCTGCCCCCTCTGCCTTGCCTGTGGCACAAGCGGTGGGTCCTAGAGCCGCTCTGCTCACCCGCTCCGTGCCTCTCCCCCATCCCACAGCCCATGCCTCTCACCCACTTCCCCTGGGCCCAGCTTCCCACTCTGCTATTCATACCCAGGCCTCTACTGTTCCCAGCCCACCTGGCTTCTCTCAGACACACCTCGGGCTGGCTCTGCCAGCCAACCTGGCCCCTCTGGCCTCCTTGCCCCACTTGGACCGTGCAGGTGCCTCCCCCATCACCTGCTCCCAGCCTCACTGGTGAAATTAGACATGGTGAAGTGGGCTCAGACTCCCCCCAACTCCACCCTGCCTTGTCTTCTTCTGGGTGTGTATGGAGGGGGGTCTCTCTCCTGGGCTCTAACCCACAAAGCCTAGGCTCTTCCGGGCATTGTCATCCTCATGTGGGCCCAGTCTTGCCTCTGCTTAGCTCTTCCCAACAGCAGCCTCTTTACCTCCCCTTTTCCCCTTCTCCCCGCTCACCTAGCAAACCCAGGAATTCATTTCTGGAAAATATGAAAAGGAGAATCCCATGTTCACTGCAGAGACTAGCTCTAAGGGGAGAGGCAGAAAAAAGAGCAATGAACTGAGAAACTGCAAGTATTACAGACGTGGCCACACAATCTGAACCTGCTGCAGGGTCACATCACCACTGACAACTACAAGAATCCAACCAACTCCATCTTCCTAGGATGGCTACTGAAAAAAACGCCAATGTAAAAACTTAATAGCAAGAATAGCAGATCACTGTAGTCATCTCGCTTTTATTAATGGCATTAGCAATTATAATGACAACTTGTTTTAATAATAAAAGTCATATTCATTGGTAAACTAATCATAGATACATGTACTCATATATAAGAATATAAGAAAAAATAAGTTTATAACAGGTGCCAAGTGAAATAAGGCACATGCGGTCATATATATGTGTAGATGAGCGTATCTATGAATAACTAGATATCGCCTTATCAATGTAATTTCATACACATGCACATGTACACACACACACGCCTACTCTAGATGCAATATTATTTCCACAGTGAACAACAACAAAAGACCCTTGCTTTTGCTAACCAAGTTCTTTAACAGTTAAATTTGAACCTCGAGATCCACTGTAAACCCATCCTTTTGGCAATTGCAATTGCCAGTAAACAACTGCTTGCTTTATGGGTTGCCCTTTCTCATGTCACTCTTTGAATACTGGCCAGCTCAGCATTAGCCACGGCAGGAATCTGTCAACACCTTTTGGAATCCTGACCACATTCTCTAAGATATTAATCATCCCTTGCCCCCCTGCTTGGCATCAAAGCAAATTCAGTGAGCATCTTCTCCTTGCAGTGACACGGGGTTTTGAAGCTTGCGGGGCCAGCAGGTTTGCTTCATCTTTTTTACAGACACTGGAATAAAAAAGAATGATGAAAAATATAGAAAAATATACACAAATGAGTATTTGGAACCAGGATATATTGTTCCACTCTGTGCACAGATGTGATGCCATCAGCGTTTCCGCTTTCCTCCTTCTGCTCCTGGAATGAATCAGGGAACATCAATACAGTGTGTGACAACCCTGAATTTCTTCCATCATCCCAATTGATCATGAAAATGGTAAAGGTTTATCATCTGCAAATATTATGGATTTGAGGCCAGGTTTTTTAAATCAACATATCCTGATAAGTAGACTTAACACCAGTTTACTAGGTCTGACACACTAAAATCTTCTGAATCTTTACTATAAAGAAGTCAAATACAGGATAATATGAGCACTTGACTACAGGTCTCTAGAGATCTGGACATCTGCAAAACAGTACAATAGTTATATTCTCAAAATGCTGTAAAAACTCAAACTATACAGATAAACTTCATATAGGAAATATTTCTAAGTGATCTGGTCTCTGAATAAGTCAGTTTTCTTAGCAGGTTTATTATACATGATTACCTAAAGAAAGAGCCTTCAAATTTTCCAGGATACTAATAAACACTCATTTGGGCAAACGTATGGCTTCTTTTAATAGCTATCATTTAATAAAGACCCTGTTTTAGAAGACGTAATAAAAACACCAGGGTTTGTCTTAGGGTTAAACACTTAACTACAGAAGAAAGAAAATACATGGGGTCTCTGAAAATCAGCTAATTACAAGTCCATTCAAATAACGTTTTTGAACACCTGTTATGTGCCCAGTTCAGAGCCTAACATAGAGGCTGCGAGTGTTGAATAAATTTGTAAGCCATACTTTCCTAAATCTTTGAGTATCTTATACTTTTTTGTTGAAAACTGGACACTTTAAATAACATAAAGTGGCAACTCAAAATCAGATTCTCTCTCCTTGCAGGATATGCTTCTGTTGTTGTTACTGCTGTTTGTGTTTAACTCTGTAAAGTCTCTATTTTTTCATCACATGTAGCCACTGAAGTTTCTGCTCAGTTAGCTTAGTGGTCAGCTAATAAATGGACAGAGACTTCCTTAAATGCCCTAAACCAATAAGTGTCCCATCCTTCGCCAAGGGGCTGTGTGTGTGTGTTGGGCAAGCCTTCAATGCTTCAACAGTTTACAACCTTACTTAGCCTTTACTCTCTGCTTACTCAGAGCCTCAAGGTCAGCCAGAGGTGAGATGAGGGTCTCCTCAGGTCTTTCCTGGACATGCTTAGAGCGCTGCCATGTGCACAGTCTTCTAGAGCACCAGGAATACATCAGAGCTTCTCAAAGCCCCTTATGGACCTCCTACTTCCAAGACATTCTTTTTACGTTTTTTGACCCATTTCTCGTTTGTTCCAACTGGTATCACTGCTGCAGGCAGTTGCAATGATAAATAATTGCTGCCGAGTGTTTTCAGCAGACATCCTAAGAGGGCTTCGAACACTGACCTCTGAGCCAGGTCAAATGGTGAGAGTTCCCTAGAGCTAGGGCTTTTGGGGAAGCTCCAAACCTGTCCTTCTCCCTCTAGTGACTACGAGGTTGCTTGTTTTAAAGCTACCACGCATACTACTATATAAAAAATAAACAACAAGATCCTACTGAATAGTACAGGGAACTATATTCACTATCTTGTAACAACCTATAATGGAAAAGAATCTGAAAAGTATATACATATATACACATACATACGTGTGTGTGTGTGTGTGTGTATATATATATACACACACACAGACACACACACATATATACAGCAGAGTGATTCAGGTATCACTCTGCTGTATACCTGCAACTAACACAACATTGTAAATCAACTATACTTCAAATATATATATAAATTTTAAAAAACAAAGCTACCACAGAGCTAGGGAGAAGGAATGGGAATAAAGCAAGTTAAAAGAAAACAAAATTCACTGTTCTTACTACAATTCAATAATTTCCCTGAATAAACACTCCTAGGATTATTGCAAGCCTTTAGTTAATTTCTAGAATTTTGAAAAGTTGATTTTGATCATTTTTGCCAGTGTTCTCATTGCTTCTATGGAAAGGCAGATTTCTAGATGTTCTTCTTCTGTCATTCTAGAAGTGCTTCTTAATATAGATTTAAGTTTAAATACATATTTTGTTACAGGAAAATGATAAGATGATCAATAAGAGAGTTTCAGGCAGGACGATACTCTTTCTTCGGATCAGACAGATTCTGGGTAAGAATTTAAAAATAAAGAAAAAATGTAAAATTTCTGACCATTACCTTTTAAATGGCTGATAATGGTTAGCAAGTTGCTATGATATTTGGATTCTGTTTAAATACATTAAAATGACACCATTTACAATAAACCGGAGACTGTATCCTCTGCATTTACTTAAACCTTTAAAAAAAACTGGGTGTGACAGTATTAATATGCAAAAGAAACTTTGTTTTCTCAAATTCTTTGAGGATACACAAGCAAAAAAGTTTTATCACCACCTTCAAGTCAGCCTTCTAAAAATTACACTTTGACGACATCATACACACATTCAGGAACCTTGGAAACTCCCAGACTGAAGCCCCATGTCCTTTGGCTATGATCAAGGAGCTCCAAAACTAGGCCCCCAGGCTAGATCTCCCACCTGGTCACCCATCAGGCCCTCCCCCCAAGCCTCTGCTTCAGCTGCCATCCCTCCCTGTGGGGCAGTGCAGAGCGCAGATCAGAAAGGGAAGGAGTGCACCCGGACCACTGTGCCCACACCATACCTCAAACTCACCAGGGGGTTAAAAATCATTTCTTGACTAACTGGTGAGTATTTGAAATGAAAACTAAAAAAGTCTTAAAATAAATGCTCTCAAATATTTTGAGATCTTTCTCTATTCAAAATTTTTAAAAGACACTAAGTCCTGTACAAAAGGGAAGCTAATACTTTCAAAACATTTTGTCAACTTGTTTTAATTAGTATAGGAGCTATAGTAAAGCTCACTTAAGCACATCTGTCTTAACCTCTGATTTAGTTTATCCTCCCTTATGTTATTTTAGTGTGTGAGACTGTTCCAAAGAGGGTAGCAAATTGAGTACGTGGAGATTACATTCAGTTAAACATGTTTTTATGCTTTGAGTAGGATTTAAACACAAGGCTTTTCACTCAGACAAACTCAGACAAATCTATCCAAATAAACATGGAAGCCTCACATTCTCCCTCAACCAAAAAACAAAACAACAATGTGCTCTTCAACTATATTTAACAACTTGGGGTTTTAACATTCTCTTAATATATTGGATTTATTCTCCTAGACTCACTCTTTTCTTATGTTCAATTAAAACTCACAAGCCTACCCAGCCTCAAGTTCAAACTAAACAGAAAGCTACAGGCTTTTATTTTACCCATTTTTTAATTTCCATTCTGGCTCTAACACTCTGACATCAGTAAGAAATCTGTATAAATAATGACTTTAAAGTAGAAAATTCATATCTTTTCTTGTCTACCAAAGGCCATGTCAAGACCTAAAAGGACATGGACCCAAAATATGTCTGGTTTAGGCTGAATATCAGGATGAAGATAATGGTTTCATAGTTTTCCCTGAATGTCTCTTAAAAATACCAAAATACCAGAATAGAAATAAGACAATCCCTTGGTTCAGATTCTACAAACACGTCCTGAGCCCACAAGAGGAGCCTTTAGTGATCTTCCCAAGTCATTCAGCTGGTAAGGGGCCTTCCCTCTTCCATTCCCACCCACACTGCACACAGATCAATAAAGAACACAGAGCCAGTTTATAAGGAGAGGAGGCAGTGACCAACAGCTTTGTGTAACCAGATCATAGTAAGCAGTTCTATAATTTGGAATAGTGTCTCAGTCAAAATTATAGAACTGCTTACTATGATCTGTTTACACAAAAGTTTATTCAATATGGTCCATGTCCATATTAATCCTCAGAAGTATTTAAAAGCTAGGTCTACAGAAAGTCAAGTTAAAGAAGCAAGTGTTTAGGGCTTCCCTGGTGATGCAGTGGTTAAGAATCAGCCTGCCAGTGCAGGGTACGTGGGTTCGAGCCCTGGTCCGGGAAGATCCCACATGCCACGGAGCAGCTAAGCCCATGCGCCACAACTACTGAGCCTGTGCTCTGGAGCCCACGAGCCACAACTACTGAAGCCCGCGCGCCTAGAGCCCATGCTCTGCAACAAGAGAAGCCACCGCAATGAGAAGCCCGTGCACCGCAATGAAGAGCAGCCCCCGCTCGCTGCAACTAGAGAAAGCCCACATGCAGCGATGAAGACCCAACACAGCCAAAAATAAAATAAATGAAATAAATACATTTATTTTAAAAAGCAAGTGTTTAAACCCAATTACAATATAAAGGTTTCCCAATCTTTGCACTCCTTAAAAACAAAGATAGAAAATGAAGCTACTCTAGCTAACAGAACTGCTAATTTCAAAAAAAAAAAAAAAAGCCATGAGCAAAGGCTTACTCGCTTCTTAATGAGAATAAAGCAACTTTTCTTGGAAAGAATGTAAAGAAACGGCACTCCATCAGTATGGAGACTGTCTAATAGGGCGGCAGAAAGAGCACTGATGTTGAGAAACAGAAGCTCAACCTGCTTCTCCCGATCCCTGTTTGGGTCAACATGCCAACCCCCAAGAAGATCTTTAGGGTTACTACTGTATTTAAATCAATAAACCCCCAGCACAACGTGGTTAAATTCATTTCCGCACTCTATCTGTACCTAAACTAAACTAAATCCTTACACTCCTTTGTTTTCCATGTGCCTTTTCTGTCCTGCTGAACTCCCTGAAAAATACACTCTTTCAGCTCCCCTGCCTTGCCATCAAAATAAACCTGGGAAAATACTTCATAGCAGTGGTCCCCAACCTTTTTGGCACCAGGGACCAGTTTCCTGGAAGACAATTTTTCCACAGACAGTGGGGGGGGGGATGGTTCAAGCGATAATGCGAGTGATGGGGAGCGATGGGGAGCGGCAGGTGAAGCTTCGTTCACTCATCCACCACTCACCTCCTGCTCACGGCCCGGTTCCTAACAGGCCGGGACCAATATCAGTCCTCCACAGCCCGGGGATTGGGGACCCCTGTTTTACAGCAATCCTTCCCACCCTGGCCGTCCCTCTGCTGTGATCTAGGGAGAAAAGACAAAGCTTTTGCCTGTGGGCCACACCACTCAGCCTATTTCTAAAATGATGCATCAGCAACCAACAAGCAACTTATAGAATCTGTTGCAACAAGGAAAGACTTGTCAAAGGGGAGGGCATGTCTAAGTCTTATACAGACCTCAGTTAAAGTGAAAATGAGACTCAAAAATAAATTATGTCTATGTCCAAGCCCAGGAGTTCACCATATATACACACTCAACACAGCTGTTATAATATGACTTGTTTTCAGGAGAGCAGGCCATAAAAGTTCCTACTGCAGAGGAAGCTCGAAGTTTAGAGCCCAGTGATACATTAAGCCAATGATGTCATTATAACTAGACATTCATTCCTTTTCCAATTACTAACTTTTGTGGAACACAGATATAATTTCATAGTATGACTATTTTCAAAGACTCAAAACTATTCATTTCTAGGCTTCCCTGGTGGCACAGTGGTTAAGAATCCACCTGCCAATGCAGGGGACACGGGTTCGAGCCCTGGTCCGGGAAGATCCCACATGCCACGGAGCAACTAAGCCCATGCACCACAACTACTGAGCCTGCACTCTAGAGCCTGCGAGCCACAACTACTGAGCCCACACGCCTAGAGCCCGTGCTCCACAACAAGAGAAGCCACCTCAATGAGAAGCCCACGCACCTCAACAAAGAGTAGCCCCAGCTCGCCGCAACGAAAGAAAGCCTGCGCGCAGCAACAAAGACCCAACGCAGCCAAAAATAAAATCAAATAAATAAATTTATTTAAAAAACTATTCATTTCTAAACTCATTTATAAAAGAGTTACCAAAAATATCCAGAAGGGCTTCCCTGGTGGCACAGTGGTTGAGAATCAGCCTGCCAATGCCGGGGACACGGGTTCGAGCCCTGGTCTGGGGAGGTCCCACATGCCGCAGAGCAACTGGGCCCGTGAGCCACAACTACTGAGCCTGCGCGTCTGGAGCCTGTGCTCCGCAACAAGAGAGGCCGCAATAGTGAGAGGCCCGCGCACTGTGATGAAGAGTGACCCCAGCTCGCCGCAACTAGAGAAAGCCCTCGCACAGAAACGAAGACCAAACACAGCCAAAAATATCCAGAAATTTGTCTTTTGCCATAAGAGAATTTGTCCAGTTAAATATAGTTCTATTAAAATATATAAATATATACAAATGTATATATGATTATATTCCATATGAATTCTAAACAGTATTTCCAAATCTGTCAAGAGAAAAACATTTCAAATTAATTCTTTAAAAATTCTTCCAAGTCATCTTTAGATCACATACCTCATGGAACATTAAAAAATAAATTATGAGGAAAACTGATATATTCCAAAGTCAAAAATTTCAAATCTGACTATCTCAAAGAGGAGGCTTGTTTTTAATCAACCAAATCCCAAGAAAAACAATGATTTAAAAAAACACATCCATACATTTACATAAACACACTGATACAGATACATACCCGGTATCATGTGCCAGTAGAAGTTATTTTGATAAAATCCATAATACGGTTTGGTACATTCACAATTCTTTAAACTTATTTAAAATGCAAAATGTGAAAGGGAGGTAAGGAAACAACTGAAAGTCGTAAGTAAGCATTCCACGTGCTTTTACAACACAAACTCCCACTCCACAGGACCCTAGAGGCAGATAAAGAGCAGAAAGCAGAAAGGCCTGAAGTGAATGGAGATACAAACTAAAGAAAGTGTGATGACAGATACAGGCACACCAGTGTAAATCATGAAGTACAACAGGCCAAAAGTAAGGCTCTGTTAATCAAATGGTTAAAATCACAGAACAGTCTGCGGTTATAATGAAACCTGGGGACAGATGATTCACAGATCACGACAAAACCATACCCAAGTCAGCTATCCTCAGGCTGGTGAAAGCATCCTCCCCAGGGCTTCAGCCTCCACAGTCCTTCCCCACAGTGGGGTCAGAAACTCTAGAAGGAGCTCACTCAAGGAGTTGGGCTTGCCCTGAGACCAGCAGGTGAGCACTGCATATTCTCTGGGAAAATCCACATAGTGAGAGCTCCCAGACCTGAACTTGTAGAGAAACTAAAGGCTCCCCCAAGGAAGCAGAATAAGGATTTTGGAAGAGTAACATTCACTGCAAACTCTTGTGGGGCAAAGCCCAGGTTGGCCCTGGGTTCTTTCAACGAATCGGGAGTGTGCATTTGTCACTAAGGGAAGCAGCCACACCTCCACATGACAAACAAAAAGCCAAACACCCAACTAGAAAACACTAAAAAACCCCAAATCATGACACAACCATTTGCTTTTTCAAACAGATCTATGGTTTTTTTGCAAAGAGTTAGTCACAAACAATAACATGTTATCCTCGTTTTCCACAGATAAGAATAGTTGGGGTCAGAAAGGTTCATCAGCCTTGCAAAATGGCAGACCTCAAGCTATGATCCGTGTCTCTCAAATCTCACACTCTTTAAACAAGCAATGCGTTTGGGAACCTCTTCCAAGCCACAGACATTTGAGAAGCACAGGGCAGACTGGATCAGCGTGACACACAGGGTGCAAATAAACTCTTGGTTCAATTCAGTACTACGTTCTCATTTTACTAACACAGAAATGTAATTTCAGCACAAGTGCCAGAAAGACAAAAATGAGAACTTTCCTATGATTCAGGATTTAAGTTCATTATCACAAGGAAGTTATGGGTAATTTAGCCTTAAGAGGCCTCAGTTTGTAACAGAGGCGATAAGTAAATAAGAAGCCTTTATCTACAAGTTTCAAAGTCCTTGGAACTGGCTCGAATAAAAACCACAGGGGATTTTAGGAATGCGCAGGAAATGACAGGTGTTGAGCACAGGAGCTTCAGCTGTCAACCAGACAGCAGTGGTCAGGGAGGAGGTCAAGGAGGGCGGGAGAAACAGAGCTTTGCAAATTAAATACAAAAAGGAAACAGACCCTCACAAATGTAACAGCATTACTGTGCACTGATACCCAAATGAACTCAGTCACTACCCTGATGCCAGGCCCAAACTGCTTTTCCTACAGGTAATTTCACAGACAAGTTTCTCCACTATCCCCTTTCCCTTGAGGTTCTATCTCTATGTGGATGTTCTGTGATCATACAAAATTGTAACATGTCTAACCAGCAACACCTTAAACAAGGCAAAAAGATAAACAACAAGCCAGGGGAAACATATGTCAAAAAGTATCCTGAATATAAAAAGACCTTGTTTAGATCAATGAGAATACAACTATCCCATTAGTAAAATGGACAAAAATCACAAACGGAAAAAATACAAATGAACCCTATACATATAAAAAGACATTCATTTGGCTGGCAATCCAATAAATGCAGTTAAAAATTACAGCGAGATGTGATTTTTCATCTATCTGATTGGCAAAGGTGAAAATGGCTATCAAAATCCCTGTGGAAGGGTGTGAAGAAAAAGCACTCCATGCAGGGCCAGCATTAGTGGAAACAGGGAAACCCTTTCTGGAAAGCAGTTTGGCAACATGTATCAAAGCCTTGAAAGTCACATGCCTGCTGACCAGTGATCTCAGTTCTAGGACTGTAGCCTAAAGAAGATAATCGCATCCTCGCTATGAACTGTGATCCATTAAGAACAGGAAGCGTCAGTTCAAATGTTCACTATCGCCACAATCCCAAGACCAGGAAGTCCTCGTGTCATAATGAGAAGGATCAGATTAACAGGAGAGAACGACGTGTCAGCTCAGTGCTTCCTTGGTCAAGTGTTTTCTTGTTTCACGAATTTAATTTCAGTTCAAGTACCAGAATGATAAGCATGAGGCCTTCTAAAAGTAACTTAAATAGCCCTATTGCCTCCTTAATGGTTTTATACTAAATTTAAGCCCTCGACTTAAAAACTTGTTCATTATTCATACACATGTCTGCGTATCAGTCAAGATGGAGCCAGTATCACTTAGGATCCAACTGCCACAGCAGGGTCAGGCACATCTCTCTGACACGAGTGTGCCTTTTCTGCAAAAAGGGAAGGAGGCTGTCCCTGGAGCTGAACGCCCCCATCCTCCAATGCAGACCGCAGACGGCTAGGTGTCCCGCCTGGCTTCCAATCAGCACTCCATAAAGGGAGTCATAGCATCATCACTGTTGCTGTCGCTGGCAAGAGCTTCTCCTCCTTCTTATAGGTCCAGGGGTTCTGTAGCCCCAACACACCTACCATCCAGGTATCTTACCTAATTTCCTACTGAACTGCAACACATCGTCGGCATTTATAAAACTAAATGCCTAATACAGTGGAACCATATCATTATAGGGCTAACGTTAACCCCAACATGTAAGCACTGCCCAATAAGAACAGATCTGAGGAGCTGGAAACAGAAGAATTCTTGGAGCTGCCCTGGGTATCAGATGTGCTCGTTTCTGCCTCTACCTCGGAAGGATGCTTCCTGTTTCCCAGTGCCAGGCTCTCTCCATGGCTTCTGGAAGCACTGTGTCTGTTCGTTAACAACAGTCACCAAGCATCCCAGGCTCAGCCTCTCAGATTACAGGCCGCACCTGCTGCCAATCAAAAATAGCCAGACCTTGATTCTCCCCATTCCCCAGTCTCCATTTCTGCCCAGACACTGAGGTCTGTCAGGCGTCACAAGTAATGTGTCACTTTAATAAGAAGTTATGTTGTAATACTACAGTTCTACTAAATATTATATTGACGTAATCATCACACAGAAGTGCTCATTTAGAAACCTAAAACAGTGTGTGATTTAGTTTCAACACTAGCGTCAAAAGACTCTCCTGAGATGCTTTTATAACTTGAAGGGACATGATCTAAGATATCAAACCTATGCTAACCCTTGGGAAAAACATCCATTTTTTAAGTGAGGGAGACAAATATCTCCCTCACTTATAGGAGCAACTTGATACCCTGCTAACTTTTTTTTTTTTTTTTTTTTTGCTGTACGCGGGCCTCTCACTGCTGTGGCCTCTCCCGTTGCGGAGCACAGGCTCCGGACGCGTAGGCTCAGCGGCCATGGCTCACGGGCACGGCCGCTCCGCGGCATGTGGTATCTTCCTGGACCGGGGCACGAACCCGCATCCCCTGCATCGGCAGGCGGACTCTCAACCACTGCGCCACCAGGGAAGCCCGTACCCTGCTAACTTTTGCCTACAGTCATTCTGTCAGTTTTATAAAGGCATATGCCTTAAGGCCATCTATTTCTAATAAATTTCCAATAAAATGAAAAATAGAAGTCAAGATTTATGACACTATCTTTTGCTATCTATCTGTAACTGCTATTACAGGGGTGATACTGAACTGCAACAAATTTTGAAGGGGTCCAGAATATGCCAGTGTGGCCTAAAAATTATTTTGAGCTTAAGGCATTTGAGTTCCTGAAATCTCTTATCTGCCTAAAACCAGAGCCTCTCAAAAGAACTCAATTGTCATAAATCCCTTCCCAAAAAGCAACCTGGGAAGACTGACTTTTACCACCAGAGATAACTCTCCACACCACACCTAAACAGACATTGTCACAAAACTATCATCACCCATCTATTCTCTTAGGGCCCATTTATCTTTTCAAAAAGTCATTTGTTTCCTACAGGTGTCCTTTCTCCCCCTCTCCTACTCTTACTAAGAAGTCACTCATTTTCCTAGAAGTGCCCTTCTCCCCTCCCCTTCACCTATTAAGATGGTATATAAGCCACAAATTATAACCACCCCTTTGAGTCACGTTTCTTCTGTGAGTAAATCTGTCTTTTCTCTTGCTCGTCTGCCTTTTGTCAGTTTAATTTGCAGGCCCCAAATCCATAAATCTAAGAGGGTAGAGGAGAAGTTTTTCCTCCCTGACAATTTAAATCTGTGAAATACACTGCACTATATGTGCATATGAGAACCATGCTAACGTTCTTATTAATTATTCTAAACAGTTATAGGATTAACAGTTAACACTTCCTTTTTAAGTTTTCCTCTACTTTTCTTTACATTTCCTCTTAGTATCTTTCGTCTCTAACTCTTAGATTGTTTTCAAGTATTATCCTCCTAAGTTATTATCCTCCTAATTTAGCAGAAATAATTTGTTTTTCCTTTCTACTTCTGATAAATCAGAACATATAATTATTAAGTATTAGAAATGCTACTTATTTTTTGCCAGTTTATAAAAACCTCTCAAATACAATCAAGCTAAAGCATCCTGTTGATTAAATAAAGCAAGCTACTATTTCACCAACCACTGAGAACTGGAAGCCTTCTGAAACACACATATTTAAAACACATAGTCACTTTGTAGAAAACAATGACATCCCCCCTCACCAGAGTTTATCGTTTTAAAACTGATTCGATGAGGTTAAAAATAAAATGACAAAGATAATTAGTCGAACCTGTCACAGAGACAGACATTTTTCTACCAAGATATGAAAAATAAACCCCTCCCTCCAGAGAAAGGCCTTCTGTTCAGATGGCCCCAAGCCCTCCCTCGGCGTTAGGTTCTCTGAAGTTCACCTCAATTAGCTAACCTCCCATGGCTCGCAAAGCATCAGGATGCTGCTGCCCACAAATTAAGACAGACTTTCCAAACAGCAGCCTTGGGTGCTGTGACACTTTCATCTTGTGCAGAAAGGCGGTGTGTGCAGTGTGCCCACTACTTTACTGAAAAATCACAATCAACAGTCCGCAACAGGTTGTACCACCAAACCTTGATTAGCTGTATTAAAGGGAAGATTGTCAAAAGATACCCATCCTGTTAAAATATACAATAACTTTACAAGCTTGCCAACAACGTATGATTATCCCCCTTTGCAGGCTCAGCTGACCATGCCTTTGCTTATAAACCTCAGGGATGGTTCTGCACTGGTGATGAAACATCCAGATTTGACCGTCTGGCCCCACTCCCTTTCCAGGCCCGTGTCCTACCACCGTACCTCAAACCAGCCACAGATTCCTGGCAGCAACCAGAACTCAAGGCTCTTTCCCACCCGCTCCTGCTGAAACATCCTTCCTCTGCTTTCAGAGCTAACTGCATCTCTTCCTGCAGCACTCAGCTCAAATGTCCCCTCTTCCAGGAAACGAACCCTTTCTTCCACTGGGCACCCATAGCACATTATCACGTCTCCCGATTATGTCTCTGTCCCAGCTCCACCATAAGCCCAGGGGGGTGCAGATTCTGAGGCCTCCAAGTATAATTCGACATTACACTTCCAGTCATAGAAGACAGTAGGCACATAATGTTTAGTAAATGCATGAGTGCACAGATGAACAACATAGTGAATGAGCAAACGAAAGCTAATGAATGAACTTTCAAGTTGTTACCTGGGGAGAGAGGAGGGTCTTTTGTTTACTTCTCAATAATATTAAGCCCTGGCTCATCCCAGAAAGAACACCCTCAGTGCCTCGCCTCCTCTGAGCTACCCTTCACTTCCATATGCTCAGTTCACTTGCCCCTGTCCTCAGACACAATCTCCAGCTTTAATCCAATATATGACCAGTGGGCTTCCCTAGTGGCGCGGTGGTTGAGAGTCCGCCTGCCGATGCAGGGGACACGGGTTCGTGCCCCGGTCCGGGAAGATCCCACATGCCGTGGAGCGGCTGGGCCCGTGAGCCATGGCCGCTGAGCCTGCGTGTCCGGAGCCTGTGCTCCGCAACGGGAGAGGCCCCAACAGTGAGAGGCCCGCGTACCGCAAAAAAAAAAACCAAACAAACAAACAATATGTGACCAGTTCACAAGCTCCTGCTCTTTATTCCACAGCTGCCCTTGTGTAGTACACGCAATAACCTACTTGCACTTATTTCCATAAAGACTCCCAACTAGACCGTAAGCCCCCAGGCCCAATTCTTCTGTCCTTGTAATGCCAGAGCCTGACACAGTGCCTGACAAATAGCAGGCGCTCAAAACATGAGATGGATAAATAAATGAATGAAGAAAGGAAGAGGAAACTGTTCTCACACTATGTTTTTAACTTTTTTCTTTTGGCTAAACCATCTGATTTTTCAAGGTAAACTCTGATCAGAGAGAGATGATGAGGGAAGAAGAGAAAACACTGCATAGTCAAATCAATGCCTGAATAAGAACCTGTATAATACCACAGTCTTTTTCTATATTAATACAGAAACCATCTTACTGTCTCTCAGTGTCTGTTTTCAACACAATAGTTTAACAAGCTTTGTAATTGGATAAGGCTGAACAAATCACAAAACTTATAAAAGATATTGTTGATAGTGTCCATATCTGCCAGACCCTATGCCAAGATCTTTCATATACACTGTTTTTCTTAATCTGCAAAAACATTCCAAAGGGTTGCATTTAGAAAATGAAGGCTGAGAGAGGTTAAGTCACTTGCCCCAAAGTCACTCTGCCAGTAAGTTGTGACACCTTGGGTTACACCTAGGTCTATTCAAACAGCATGCTTTTTGACTAAAACTTTAAAAATTCTAGGCCTTACTTCTTTTTTTTTTATTATTAGTTTCTGCTTTATAACAAAGTGAATCAGTCATACATATACATCTGTTCCCACATCCCTTCCCTCATGCATCTCCCTCCCTCCCACCCTCCCTATCCCACCCCTCCAGGCGGTCACAAAGCACCGAGCTGATCTCCCTGTGCTATGCGGCTGCTTCCCACTATCTATCTACCTTACGTTTGGTACTGTATATATGTCCACGCCACTCTTTCGCTTTGTCACAGTTTACCCTTCCCACTCCCCATATCCTCAAGTCCATTCTCAAGTAGGTCTGTGTCTTTATTCCCATCTTGCCCCTAGGTTCTTCATGACCTTTTTTTTTTTCTTAGATTCCATATATATGTGTTAGCATACGGTATTTGTCTTTCTCTTTCTGACTTAGTTCACTCTGTATGACAGACTCTAGGTCTATCCACCTCATTACAAATAGCTCAGTTTCGTTTCTTTTTTAGGCCTTACTTCTTAAGATTAGAATAATGGTGCAGACAGAATTTCAAAGGCTTATGCTTTCATCTTCACTATCACCAGTTGCTAAAATGTCATTCACCATCATTAGGTATTTTGTTGAATCCTTGTGAGCCAGCAAATCACTAAAGAGCACAGGGGAAATAAATGCGGCCTTAGAAAAGCGTGGCGGCATCTGCTCCAGGCCCTTGATCCAAATGGGGCCTTCCTACTGCTGCTACATTTGGGGGTTATCAGCAATTCTCCAGCATGCCTTTAAAACAATAAGAACTAGGAACTGAAGAGGCTGTGGGGAAAGGGCACTCTAGCCACAGCCTTTCCATAGGGCAATCTGTAAGCATGTATTTATTAAAAGTCATAAAAACGTGCACATTCTTTGACATAGCAAGTCTACAGGTAAGAACTTATCTTAAAGAAGTAACTGAATAATGCCCAGAGATGTACAAATAAGAACTTAAAGATCAAACAACAGCAGAATGATCAGTTTATCCAAGATGCAGACATAAGATGGCATATTAGGCAATCATTAAAAATAGTGATGCACCTGTATTTACCGCTCTGCTAAATGTCCACAAAATATTATACATGTTAAAAGCACATTATAAAATATATGAGCTGATCTTCTTTTTTTTCCCTGAAAACCCTATGTGTACTTTTAAAAGTCTGTAAGAAAAAAATGTTAAAGGCTATAAGAATATGCATCACAATGGTGATCTAAGTGGTAGGATTACATGCTTGACTAGAAAGTCAAAGAGAACTTTGCCTACCTTCTCTATTTAAAAAAATTTTTTTTCCATTACACCCATTCTATTACTGGCAAAAAAATAAAATAACGAAATATTTTTAATTAAATCAACTCCTTAAAAATTCCGAGGAGCTGGTGATAAAATCAATCAAGACAGATCTTTTTTCCTAAAGTCTTCCTTTTGATACCTTCAAACTCTTTAAATTGTACATAGCTAACAGCCTGGAATAAGTTCATAGGAGGATTAAGCTGCAAGATATTTCCCACTTTATCTCCTGTTTTCAGTTCTCTATGGAATGATATATATTCTTGGACTTCTAAGAAAGCTGACATTGAAGGTTTGGGTTCTAGAATTTAAGGCTCAGGTCCTGTAACAAGTAAAAAGAGAAAGAGTAAGGACTGTGCGTAAGACACCATTAGCAGAGCATGGAATGGTTCTTACTATAATATACAAAGTACACACCATGAAGCTTTGACGGATGAGGGAATATTTTCTACCAATCTCCATTACAAAGGTGGATTTCAAAAGACAAGGCCTAAAACCAGCAGATATTTTTAAAGACATAAAACATTCACTTTTAGAAAAGGTAAGAAAATTCCAAGAGGACAATGGTGTTCTATATACCTTAGACCCTCAAACAAATATTCCTTGAGTTTAAAGTAAACAGCAGGCAAACATTCTGCAGTTTCCTTCTGATGGATATAGGTCATTTAAAGGTAGTAAAGAGGGACTTCCCTGGTTAAGAATCCGCCTGCCAATGCAGGGGACACGGGTTTGAGCCCTGGTCCAGGATGATCCCACATGCCGCGGAGCACCTAAGCCCGTGCGCCACAACTACTGAGCGGGCGCGCCACAACTACTAAAACCCTCGCGCCTAGAACCCGTGCTCTGCAACAAGAGAAGCCACGGCAATGAGAAGCCCATGCACCGCAGCGAAGAGTAGCCCCAGCTCGCTGCAACCAGAGAAAGCCCACGGCAACGAAGACCCGACGCACCCATAAGTAAATAAATAAAATAAATAAACTTTAAAAATAAATAAATAAATGTAGTAAACATTTAAGTAAACACCTAAAAAAAAGAAACTATTTAAAATATAATACAGGGGCTTCCCTGGTGGCGCAGTGGTTGAGAGTCCGCCTGCCGGTGCAGGGGACACGGGTTCGAGACCTGGTCTGGAGAAATCCCACATGCTGCGGAGCAACTAAGCCCGTGCACCACAGCTACTGAGCCTGTGCGTCTGCAGCCTGTGCTCCGCAACAAGAGAAGGCTGCGACAGTGAGAGGCCCGCGCACCGCGATGAAGAGTGGCCCCCACTCACCACAACTAGAGAAAGCCCTCGCACAGAAATGAAGACCCAACACAGCCAAAAATAAATAAATAAATTCATTTAAAATATAATACAAACCTAGGACTATAAAAGTGTTTTTGGTGGCCTAAGTATGAGAAAAATACAATTCGTGTTTACAGGGAAGAGGTGGCACTCCAAAAATCTATTTGTAAGCAGACGTATGAAATTCAGAACACATTTTCCATCAAAACAATGTTACTGTATTATGATGGTTACCTCCTGTCCTGTTCTGCGAAGATTTAGTCGTTCCTGAGAACGATTGATCCCACGCCTGCATTTTAGGTGAATGGCACTAGCGGTCTGAGTGAAGAATCTAACATGACCAGCAGCTCTCCGTCACTCACCGCTGAAGGCTCTCAGCTCCCTCTGCACGGAGGCTCTCCAGCTAAGAGACGCCGACCCCCAGGTCACTCCCTCTTCTCCAGCTAAGAGATGCCAACCCCCAGGTCACTCACCAGTCCATGGCGGCGGGGGGGGGGGGTGGGGGGGGTGGGGGGAGGAGGTCCCGCCCTCATGCCTCAAGGTAAGATAACTCCACAGGACCATCCTAGCTCCAGAGCTACCTGTAATCACTGCATCACAGTTCAACTCCTCCCTCTGCCCGGCCCTGCTTCCCTCACTCCCCCACCAGTAACGATTCCAAGAGCATGTTCAGTAAACCTCTGGCAGGTAAATCTTTGTCTCAAACACTATTTCCAGAATCTAAGACAAGTGGCTAACCCTTAGCAAGCTCATATCGTATAAGTCAGTCACTGTGTGTGTGTGTGTGTGTGTATATATATATATGTGTATATATATGTGTGTGTGCATATATATGTGTGTGTGTATATATATGTATATATAAATAATACATAATAGATATAGATATCTTATTATATATGTATGGGTAGGTACTATAATCCCATTTTAAATATGCAGAAACTGAGAATCAGAGAAGTCAATTGACTTGCCCCAGATTACAGAGCGAGTGATTTGAGGAGCCAGGTCTACTGAATGCAAGGTCAATCACCAGGTAAACTGACTCCATCTACTTCAAAGAACTGTTGAATGAATGAAGGCAAACTCAGCAGCCCAGGGGTTCTGGTGGCAGTCAGGAATGAGTGGAGTGGTGAACCATGGTCATCCATAAAACAGGAATTTATCAAAGGACTTGGGATCCAGGCCCATTAAAAAGTAGATACTATGACCAAGGTTCATGTATTTTTAGGCCTCAAGCAAAAAACCAGTGGCCTAATGGAACCAGAATTCCAGAATGAGGGCTTCCCTGGTGGCGCAGTGGCTGAGAGTCCACCTGCCAATGCAGAGGACACGGGTTCGTGCCCCGGTCCAGGAAGATACCACATGCTGCAGAGCGGCTAGGCCCGTGAGCCATGGCCGCTGAGCCTGCGCGTCCGGAGACTGTGCTCCGCAACGGGAGAGGCCACAACAGTGAGAGGCCCGCGTACCGCAAAAAAAAAAAGAATTCCAGAATGAAACTACGTGGGTATAACCCACTGCATGATTACTAGATCCTAAAAATAATGACTGGCAAATCTTGTCCACCTACAATCAAAATGTTGCAATATGTGCAGACAGATGTTTACTATATAGGAAGAGGGCAGTGCTTTTACTCCAGTCCCCACAGAAATCTTCATACACCTTCATATCTAAAATAAAGCTTCATTTCTAAAAATACTAATAAATTTCTTTTTAGGGCTATAAAGTCCCTACAATTGACATGCAACTTACCCAAGAAGCACAACTGCAACTAGTTCAACTCCTTCAATTACAACCCCGCCCTGGCTTCCCCAAGCTTTCCCTAACTAGCAAATCTTTTTTTATAGAATCAGTAGTTATTTATAACTACTGACTAACAGTGAAAAACTAAGAACTAATATTATCCTACCCTGGTGTCCATGCTGCCCAAGAACCACAAGACATAAAACCATTCTATAAACTCCATACAACTACAAACAAACACTATTAACTTTAGGTGAAGTCATTAAGTTTGCACGTTTGCAGATGTAGATCACAACTGACTCGAACACTGAGAACAAACTGTTTAAAAGATTAATAGAATGTAGATTTACTACACCCTTGGAATAACTGTTTGATTGGTAATATTTATAATCACAAAATCTAATGTCACAGCTAAATAAAATATTGAAATATACTTAGAAATACCATAATAGTTGACTGTCATTTTTAAATTTAAAAATAATTGGGCCTTATCAGTTGATTCTGAGAGTTTGCACATATCAGTTGCCCCTTCCTTTAAAAATTCACCAATGGCATCTCTCCCACCCCTACATTACACAGCACAGCTTTAAATGGCAAAAAACAAACAACAGAAAAAAAGCATTTATAATTTCCTTATTTACCAATTTTGCACACAGGAGGCCTCAGCATCTACGTTCAATTATCATCAACTGCAGTGAGAGGTTCTTCAAATTAAGGTGCATCATTCACTGAGACTTCACACCAGGTCAGAACCAAGAATGTGGCAACATAAAATTCAACTCACTGCTCTAACATAACTCAAGTTTCTACCTTCTCTAACTGTAATTACTGCAGTGTTTGCCCCATTTCTTCCTCCCCCCCCATTCATTTAATAAAACAAGCTCCAAATCAGAAATACATACCTTCACACAGATATATACAGAATTGCTAAATATACCTTAGATTGCCACTTCAGAGGAGAGCAGTAATAGGGACACTATAACCATAGCTTAATCTTTACGAATGAGGAGATACCACCAGTCCTGAGAAAAACATTTCCTCACACCGCCTTAAAGTGGCCTAATCTTTTGGAGAAAGAAGAAGAGGAAACGTCAACCTGAAGCTTCCACTAGGATAATAAAACAGCAGGGTAAGCCAGAAATACCCTGGGAATACCAGACCCATGCAGATGTCCTCTCTTGATTGCCACCTCTCCTTTAATACTTAACACAGCACTTATAACACAGTAAATGTTTAATATCTTTTGAATGAGTGAATGATAGCTATCATTCACTGATCACTTACTTTTCTTGAGAAATTTTATTAAGCTTGTTACAAATGTAGCAAGCCTTTAAAACAAGTACTGGGGACTGGGTAGGGAAGGGACACTCTGAGCCTCACAATAACCTTATGAGGAAGCCAATACAATCAGCACATAATTCTTTTCCCCAACTTTACAGGTGAGGACATTGAGGCTCAGAAAAGCTGTCCTTCCCAAGATGACAAAACTCTAAGTGGCTGAGCCAGGAGTCTGTCTTTTTCCTTTTGCTACATCAATACCAAAATGAAGTTTAGAGCGAGGAAAACAAAAGAACATGGAGAAGACATTCTGGCCAAAAGTTGTATTTTCAAACATTCACAAGTGGGATGTTTCTGAGAAAAAAAAAAAAGTTCCGATTTCAAAATTGCAGAGACACAGCCAATGGGGCCTAAGGTTCTGTTCCTAATAGGCTACCTTTAATCTCCTCTGTTCAGATCACTGTCAGGTTCTTCTAAGTGCAGGTAACCTGTTTAAAAAGTGAGTGATCTACGTAAAGAATGGCTTCAAAAGCTGAAACCTACAAGTTAAAAGCCAGATATAAAGAACCTAATCTCCCTTCATTAAAATACACCTATATTCCCCGTCCTGAAAAACTGCCTGACCAGAAGAATTCAAAGAACAGTCCGAAAAAGTGTTTGCCCTGTAACTAAAATTATGTCTCTGCAGTGACAACGGCAATCCTGTCACATCTTCACTATTCCTTAAATGCACCCTCAAAAGGTGCATTCAGGCACTACCTAAGATTATTAGGCTTCCTTCTAAAAATGTGAAGCAGAATTAAATAGAGGATGATTTTTTTTTTTTTTAACTCCGGGCTGAGAACGGAAGTCAAGTTCAGATTCTCTTCCTTCCTCAAGCGAGCAAGAGAATTAAAGAGCACACCCCCACCCCCAGCGACACACACACACACACACACACACACACACACACGAACACCCTACAGTAAAAATGTCTTGGGGCCTCTTCACCTGTGGCAATCGACACAGCAAGCCTCGGTTTTCTGGGATTTGAGGCTCTCCTTCACTCTGGGGAGGGGAAGGCGGGTGGGTGAGGGGAGCAGAAGCAAGAAGGAACTGGTGCCTAAGTTTTCAATCGGACCATTCTTCTCAACTTGGGCAGCTCTTTTTTTCCTTCCTTCCTTCCTCCCTCCCTTCCTTCCTTCCTTCCTCTCTTCCTCCCTTCCTTCCTCCCTCTCCCCGGTCCGGGGCGCACGCTCGGCTTTGCCAGCGCGGGCACGAAGGGCAGGGCCCGAGCGGAGCGCCGCCGCAGCCGGGCACCCAGGAGTCCCTTGGAGTCTGGGGCGCAGGCTGCACGGGGAGTGCGATCTGTGCGCCGCGCGGACACCGAGCCGGGGTCGCCGATCGACCGCCGCCGCCGGGCGTGGGGACCGGGAAGGGGCAGCCGCGGCGGGGCGGAGGGGCGGGGTGAGCACTTCCTGACTCTCGCATTGTCCACGCATCGCCCGCGCCACCCAGGGCCCCGCCGACGCGCCGTCCCCGTCGGCGAGTAAGTTGGCGCTCGCCCCTCGGGCCCCGTCTTACCGTTCTTGGCGTCGCCAGCCGCTGCAGCCCCCGCGGCGGCCGCGGCGGCCGCGGCGCCGGGCCCCGCGCCTCCCGCGCCCGCCGCGCCCCCGGTGCCCGGCACGCCCGCCGCCGCCGCTCCGCAGCCGGCCGCCGCCGCCAGGGCCCCCCCGGCCGCCGCGCCCGCCGCGCCCGCCGCTGCCAGGGCGCCGGCTCCATTTTCCTGCTCGTCCCCGCTGCTGTTGGCGCGCTTGTTTTTGCGTCCGCCTTTACTGTTTTTGGGGTTGGGCATCTCGCGAGTGTCCAGGTGCCCCGCGTCGGCGAAGGCGGCTCCCAGCGGCTCGGCGCCCGGTACGGGAGGCCGAGAACGGAGGGCGCGGGCCGGCGGCTCCTCTGGCGCCCGTCTAGCCGCGCGGCCCGCGCCGCGCCATCCCGGCCGCCGCGCCCTCCCCGGCTTCCTGGAGCCGGCGCGCGGCCACCCGAGGCTCGCAGCCGCGCGGGCGCCGCGGGCTCGGGGCGCAAGCTAGACGCTCCCGAGCCGGAGGGAAAAGGCGGGTCTCGGGCTTGTTTTGATTCGGCTTCTCTGACACGCTCTGGCCCCGCCCCCTCCCGTGACGACACTGGGGATTCGGCCTGGCCGCGCCCACCAGGTGACCTCACGGTAGCCCGGCCCAACCGCGTGACGTCACGCCCCGCGCTGAGTCGGCCACCTTGGAGTGACGTCATCGGGGCGCCCTCACTCCCGGGCCCCTGCTGCACCCCGGTGCCTGCTGACCGACCTTCCTGAAATGGCCCCGAACGCCAATTCAGTGGCATCTGGAGTTAGTCGGGGCTCTCCTGACCTTCATGCAATTGAGGCTTAGAACAATATGGTCTGGGAAAAATAGGCGGGCGACCAGAACAGGAATGGAAAGCAGAGGTTTTCTAATTAATCATCCATCGAAAGGCTTTGCCATTCAGAAACAATCGTAGATTCAGAAATTAAAGGAATAGAATTGAGTTCCTAGACAATGGGAAAGCACAGCAGAGTCCGTGAATGGAAGGCGGTCACAGGCTAGTGGTGAAACCGCTCACTCAAACAGGACCCACCATTCCAGGATGTTACTGAACATCGCCTGGGACCAAGAAGCAGGTAGTGCCTGGGGGGGAAACCCAATTCCCTTGGATAGGACTGAGTTGTCCTGAAAGATAGGTGGCCACTGTTGTGAGCAGGTGGAGATTAGAAGGTGACACCTGTGATAAGGTAGTGACTTGAGGGGCAGGGGACCCTGGGAAGAGTTTCACATGGCCTCTTTTTCTGCAGCTCTTTTTCTGCTTTATGGAAAACCAGCTCTTTCCCAACCCTCAGGTCTCAGCTCAAACACATCACTTCCTTCATGATGATATAACTGACATACCTCCCCAGAAGAGCTATCAGAAGTATCACCTCATCCATCTCTAATTATGTTGTCAAAGTATAAGTTTACTTATTTCCTGTCTATCTGCTTCTCATATGAAAGCTCCATAGGTAGGAGATTTTATGTGTCTTGGGCACCTCAGCGGACAGCTAGCATATATTTGTTGAGTGTATAAATTAAGTACTTTCCCCATAAACTATGGAGCGAAAACTATGTTAGCTGACAATTTACAGTTCTCCCTTCCTATATAGTGTGATCTTCTTTAATTAACCCAGCTCTCCAGTAAAGAACCTTAGGCTGTGTTCTGAAGCATAAAGAGGTAGACAGGGAGGTACCCGCCCTGTGCCCACCTAATGGGGAGGCTCTGACTGGGAACTCTGGGCATTTATAGCAGAGTCTGTTCCAGAGCCTGGAGCTACAGGAAAGAGCACTGGATACTCAGGAGCAATTGGTGGTTGGACTTTTCAGTAGGGAAGTGATGAATCTTTTAATTCCCTAATTTTGTTTGAGGAAAGTGACTCTTTAGAGGGCTACCTCATAGTTATAATAGATATTTTGTGCCTATACTTTCATGTCTATTTCTCCCCCACCCAACTCCCCTAAGCAGTAGAAGAGCCGGGATTGTCTATCTTTCTAACTAATTCTGCAGAGTCTAGCATAAAGCCTGACCCACAGTTAGTGTTCAATAAAATTTTGTTGAATGGAGGACGCCTAAAGCATTCTTCTTCTGGATACATTTTTCTGAACCTTAAAGTCTCAGCTAAATCATCAGTTCTCTAGGAAGCCTTCTCTGATACCCCAAAGTTAGATTCATCCCCATGTGCTCCCTGTACCTTGCCCACCACAAGAGCTTGCACACACAGTATTGAAATTGCCTATTTACTTGTCTCTTGTCTGGGACCCCACTAGACTATAAGCTCTGTGATGGCAGAAGCTGTCTGTCTTAGTTGTCACTGTATCCATGGTACCTAATGTGGTGCATGGTACACAGTAGGTATTTAATAAATGCATGACAAATACATGAATAAGTAAATGGACAAATGCTTTGAAGGTAGATGCAGCAGGATTTGGTGGCCACTTGGACGTGAGGGACGAAGGAGAGAGTTAAGAAATTCTGAATACTGGAGGAAAGGTTGATGGAGGTTAATGAAAGGAAGACTTCAAGGGGAGGGTATTGGTGCTGTGGAGGAATGTAGTGAGTTAGTGTGGGCCACTGGACTTAGGTTAATTTCATTACTGATATCCCTCACTAGACATGGCTGAGAGATCTCAAAATATTTTGGTAACTTTGGCTTTGACTTTTTTTTCTTTAAGTGTTTTGAGTTTTGGTTTTTTCTTTAATGGTGAGGATGAAGAAGCTTTAAAGTACAGGAAAATTGAGATAATTCTTTTCTTGAATAAGCATGTTGCTGTCATGCCATATTGAATCAGAGTAATCGTGCAGGTACCCTGCAGACAGACATTCCCACCAGCTGCCTCCCACCTCTACATAACTGAGACTTCAGAGTTGGAAACTTTCCCACAAAAATATCATAATTGGCTCAAAGCACACAGACACCCAGCCAGTTGCTGTTCTTGTTCATTGTGTGAGCCACCTCCTTCTCATTCAAACTGAAACAAAGTGAAAAGGAGGAAGGAGAAGCGGGCCACTTCTTCCATGCCCAACCTTGCTAGTCTATTTTTAGCCTTAGTCAAATTTGACACACAGGCAATAGTTCTGATTTTATTGCAACAACAAAAAAAATGTACTAAATTCAAGATGTTAAAAACAAAACTTAGGTACAGTTAAAGGATTCCATGTTCTACTTTACATACAACATGTGGAATTTCACAGGAATCCTACTGTTCTAGTCCTTTTATCTTTCCCTTTTCCCCACCGTTTCTGAAGGAGAAAGAGAGGGAGGAGGGAGGGAGGGACGGAGGAAGGAAAGAAAGAAAAGAAAGAGAGAACCAGGCTAAAAAGCACAAGATGGAAGAGATGACACAAAGCCCTCCCCTCAGATGCTTCCGGGGGAAGAACTCTAGGAAAACTGAGGAAGCCCCTGAGCTCTGGAGAGCCACACTTGGCTTCCCTTTCTTTAATTTCCCTGATCAACTCATGTGCTCTGAAATAAACTTCAGAAAAATCGTACCTCTACCCAAGGTTTCCTTTCTCCAAACATCATTCCTTGCTCCATCACCCAGGTCTTTGCAAAATTCAATAAAACACAGCAACAAATTAAGGTCACCGAAAGTAAACAATTTACACCCTGGAGAAAAGGAACAAGCTAATCTTCAGGGCTGGATGAAAATAAGTGGTCATTGTATCAATGTCCTTGTTCTGTTTGGGTTTTTCGTTTGAAACTTGTCCCTGTCTTCTGAACCCTCAGAGTGAACTAACTCATCTGGGCCAGAGTTAGCTTAATCGGCTAACATCACTTTAAGTAAATATACCTTGAACAAATGTATGTTATCTCTTTGCACCAGCTTCTTCCTCTGGAAAGAGCTTCTCCTTTGCCCACAGGTTTACTTTGAGGAATAATGATAATTGTGATGACAACGAACTTTGACAAAAATGGAACACTAATATAAATAATAATATGGATTATTAAATGCCATAGATCTGCTCTCCTATTAGATCATTCCCAATTATCAACAGTAATTTTTTCTCAAATATGTACCCTCAAAATCTCTGTTCAGGCCTTTAGTTTGACTTTTACATTATTTCCATAATATACAAAAGCAGTCACATAAAAGATCAGCATTCTGCTCTCAGTGGCCCCTGTACTGGTTGCTTTCTCCACGTCAGTGACTTCTCTGCTCATACTGTTGTCCCAACTCAGCATTAACACTGTCTTGGACCCCAATAATCTAAACAGGATGCTCCTTTCAAGGAATAGATCAAGTATAATCTTTTGCAAGACAGATTTCCCTGGACGCATACCACCCCATACTCTCATTTTCCACCTCTGTGTGCCTACCACCTGGCTCCACCAATGTTTTCCAAACTATGGGTCATATTCTCCTGACAGGGTTTAAAATTAATTCAGAGGGTTTCTCTCAGGATTTTTTGTAAATTGGAATAGAATAGAAAATATCAGAATGCATTGCATATAGAAATTAAGTATTGTTTTGTAAAACATACATATTATTTTGTAGAAGTTAGTTTTACACACACACAAACCCAAACAAATATATATAATATATATATATATATATATATACTGAGTCATGATGTAAAGTCCATTTCTCATTGTGGGTGCAGACAAATGAACAATGACAACAAAAAAGTCTGAAAGTCACTTGCTATACCATACCATGAAGTATCTGATTCTATACAGGCTCTCTTTCCAAGGTCTTCTCACCACAGGGAGAGCATTTTCTCTCTCCCATTATATTTTAAATTCTCTGAAGATAAGCACCATATCTCATCTTTTATATTTCCTCCGATGAGCCTACCATCAAGAGTGCTTTGGGCTTCCCTGGTGGCACAGTGGTTGAGAGTCTGCCTGCCGATGCAGGGGACACAGGTTCGTGCCCCGGTCCAGCAGGATCCCACATGCCGCGGAGTGGCTGGGCCTGTGAGCCATGGCCGCTGAGCCTGCGTGTCTGGAGCCTGTGCTCCACAACGAGAGAGGCCACAACAGTGAGAGGCCCGCGTACCACACACACACACACACAAAAAGAGTGCTTTGCTTACAAGTACAACAAACACATATGAAACAAACAAAAAAATTAATCACCTATTAACCTGAATGGAAACACTTCTTTTCTCATACAGTGGTCCCCTCAGGTCCCCAGGAGATAGGTTAGCAGAGGCTAGCATTGTCAAAGGAGGCTTCATTGGAAAGCGTTGAAGATCAGCCTTTTAAAAAGGCATGAAAGCAAGAATAAGTATGGAGCATACAAAGGGGAGAGAGGAAGCTGTAGACACTCTAGTGTTTGTCAGGTGGAGCTGGAACAATCAGATCACAATGGGCCCAGTGCAGCAGTGGACGCACAGCTGGTTACAGTCCAAACCTTGATAACTGCTAAGAAAGCTAGAACTCACTCTCCCTCTTTCCTTTCCTTGCTTTCTTTTTCCCCAATAGTAGTTAATTACTATACTACATATTTTTTATTACTATATGATATATTTTAATGTTTATTTACTTTGTTTACTGTCTTTCCTCACTAGAATGTAGATTTCAAGAGGGTGAGGATTTCTCTGTTGAATCCTCGGTGCTTAAAACAGTGCCCTGCAGATAGTAAGTGTTCGACACATATTTGTGGAATAAAAGAACATATAGAAGAACACCAGAAAAGAATAGTTCAAACCAGAGGTCAAGGGGCGGGGGAGAAAGAGCCTCTAAAACCATATTACTATGTTCTTGGTAGACATAACATCCTTCTCCCATAGCCAGTGTAATATTTAATCCAAAGGAGACTAGCTTTGTATAACAAGGAGCCCTATGACAGCCATATCTTCTTCAGCAATTGCAGTGACCATGCTAATATCACTTTCTACACCTTATATCTCCTCCCAAACTGGCACTGAAAATTCCAAGACTCTTTTGTCACCTAGATTTCATCTTCAAGATCTTCTTTGTTTCTTTCCAATTAAATCAGTATTCTTCTACACTGCCACTCTAAAGCACGATTTCACCACTATGCTTTCGTCTCTCCTTCAACTGTCTACAAGGTTTGATTTAAATAATACAGCATTGGTCTTCTCTAAATACCTCTTTTAATACTGCACTAGTTCTATTGCTGCCTACCAAATTACCCCACAATTTCGCAGCTCAGAACAACAAACATGCACTATTTCACAGTTTCTGCATCACGAATCTAGGCATGGCTTAGCTGGGTCCTCAGGCTCAGAGTGTCTCTCGAGGCTCCAGTCCAGGTATCAGCAGGGATGCAGTCCTGTCAAGTCAAAGCTTATCTGGGGGGAGGATCTCTCCTGAGGTTGTTGGCAGGATTCAGTTCCTCAGGGCCGCTGGCCCGAGGCCTCCCTCATTTCCTTGTCATGTGAGTCCCCACAGAGCGCAGCAGCTTCACCGGCGTGAGCAAGTGAGATAGCAGAAGAGAGTAAACAAGACACAAGCCAGTCTCTTGCAGCTTAATTTCACAAGTAACATCCATCATCTTTGCTGCACTCCGTTCCTTAAAAGCAAGTCCCTGGTTCAGCCCACACTCAGGGGAGAGGATCACACAAGGACATGAATACCAGGAGATGGGGATCATTGAAAACCATCTGAGATGTTGCCCACAAGTATGTTAATATATTGCTTGCAATCCAAATTCTAATTCCTAAGGGCTTCAAGTTTAGTTTATAAGACAAGAGGGGTAGATTGTGGTAATCACTTCATAATGTATACGTGTATCAAAACATCGGTCTCTGTACACTGTAAATATAAACAATTTTTATTTGCAATCTGACAAAAAGAGGGAGAAAATGTACTGACTTGTTCTGGTTCTTTCTTTTTAAATTACTGTTTCAACTAATCAATCTTTGATGACTAAATTTCACGAATTTAAAACTTTTGCAAAATGACTTTTGCTTAAACTTTTTCAATCATCTTATTCAAAACACTACTGATGGGGCTTCCCTGGTGGCGCAGTGGTTGAGAGTCCGCCTGCCAATGCAGGGGACACAGGTTCGTGCCCCGGTCCGGGAAGATCTCACATGCCGCAGAGCGGCTGGGCCCATGAGCCATGGCCACTGAGCCTGCGCGTCCGGAGCCTGTGCTCCGCAACGGGAGAGGCCACAGCAGTGAGAGGCCCGCGTACCGCAAAAACAAACAAACAAACAAACAAAAAAGCCCACTACTGATGTTTAGAACAAACACACAGTATAGTACATTATTGGATCCGAATGCCTGCTTCAAGGACACAACTTTTTTAAGTGCTAAGGTTACCGCGTGCCTGTTTCCGGAGTTAATTTTGATTGATCTTAAATAGAATTCTCTCTCAAGATTCCTCTTCCTCTTTTATTTCTACTTAGAACAATTTCTACCAAGGGTATCCTGAGGAACACTGCTTACAAAAGATGTGCCTCTATTTCTATGGTTAAATAAGTCTAAGAAACACTGCATATTTTATGAGTCATGATATACATTACTATAGTAAAGACCCTAAGAAGTCCAGCAGTAAAGAAACCTGCTTACTCCTAACTTAGAATTTCCCAAGTTTATACAACCTATAAATTCCTTTACATGTAATACCATTAACATCCTGTAAAACTAGAGTTCTGCTAAATAGTTTTTTGGGAAAATAGTGCCTTTGAGCAAAAAATAACTACTTCTAGCATTAGTGTTCAAGTGAATAGATACAATGGTGAAAATTCAAATGAAAGGTAGACAGTGGATCCCTCTTGTAGGCAACCAGTTCTTTGGAAAATGTCTTGAGAAAGATCTTTAAAAACTCTATAAACTCCAGCTGTTATAATAAGGATGCATTAAGTACTAATTCTAAATTATGTAAAACAGCTGAACATTCACGATACTGCTTCCATTTTCAGAAACGTATTTATGCTATCATTATTCCATTGAAGAACAAAAAAATTAGTGTCCACAACCTACTAAGGACTACTTTTTTTTCCAATGGGAAGACATCTTTACCAATATTACAACCAGAAGTAGCGTCCAACTTTTGTTCAGAACTTTTGCTATAATAAATACTCTAGAATCTGAAAATAAATCTCCTGTACCCTCTGAGTATGATAACAGTTCTTTTCTTTGCCTTCACATGAAGAATCAGTTTCACCTTTAATCCAGTTATAAGGGTTGTTATGCATGTTTCTGGAATTAGTTTTGCTTGATAGTGAATAGAATTCTCTCTCAAGATTTCCTTTCCTTCTGCAGAATATTCATTCTGAGTACCTGAATGTAAATATGGTACTGCATGTATTGAAGATGACCACAAGTTTGCTACTCCTCTCTTCAAGTGGTGAAGTCTATTTCCCCTCCCCTTGAGTCTGACTTGGCCTTGTGACTTGCTTTGACCAATTAAAAATGTAGCAAAACTGACGTTGCTCCAGTTCCCATCCCAGCGTTCACTCATACTCTCTTAAAGCCAGACATTATGCTGTGAAGGAGCTTGAGCTAGACTGTGGAATGATGAGAGTCCAGTGGAGGAGGTGACAAAGACTCTTTGCTTTTGACCAAACTTGAATCAGACTCCTCAGGGTCCTCTTGTTGATTAGGCCAGTTTATCAAAAATATCCCACCCTTGGTATCTTATTGCCCTGGCCTGCCCTCAGCAAGAATCCTATCAAGTTGGTTTAGCCAGACTCTCCCTACCCCTGATGTTTTCTCTCAGTATTTTTCCATCCACTGACCCCCACCCAGCTCTGCAGCTGTAAATTCCTAGTGTTTCTTGTTGTGTTTGGAGTTGAGCCCAATCTCTCTCCCCTTGTAAAAAATCTCTCTCCCTCTGAATAAAGTCCGCCTAACCATCTTAAACAAGTTTCAGGAACACATTTTTCCTTAACAAAGGATCTTGGACAGCTGGAAGATAAGAAGCTGTCTTCCAGCCTCAGCCAAGCTCCTAGCTCAATGGTTCTCAGCCTGAGCAGTTTTGCCCCCGGGGGCATTTTTGGTTGTCACTTCTAGCATCTGGTAGGTAGAGGCCAAGGATGTGGTTAATCCTGCAATGCACAGGAGAGCCTCCACAACAAAGAATTATCCCAGCCCCAAATGTAGTGCCAAGGTTGAGAAACCCTGTCCTAGCTGAATGCAGCCATATGAGTCACCACAGCTTCACCATATAGAGCAGATTGTCCAGATGAGCCCATTCAAGCCACAGGACTGTGAGAAATAGTACCTAGCTGCTGTTCTAAGCAGCTCTCAGGATAGTTTCAATGCTTTGCTCTTGTTTAATCACTGAGGAGGGGAAGGGAAGGAGTCCTGACTTGCAGTGTTTGCACCTGCCCAAGGTATAAATGCTCCTACCATGGCCAAGTTTAGGTTACCAACATAAGCCACAGAACACAAGGCTATAAAGAGGTGAGACAGTTGGCTCTGTGAATCAGTAGGACTTGGTTATACTGTCATAGGCAACTGAGGCAACATATGTAAAACGTCTTTTTATATCTGAATTCTAGGCAGGGGCTTTCCCATGTTCCGTTGACCACCTAGTCAGGGGTCTCTACTTATATACTGTCTGTGATCACATTTCTATCAGAAGCTTCTTTAAATGCCGAGACATTGATTCCAGTATTTCTGGCTTGCACAATTTTTTACACCATTAAAACTGTCAAATTGGGTTTAGTCAAGAGGCTCCCACAGAGGATCACAGCATGGACTCCACTCCAAAGTAATGCCACAGCACTCTCAAATCTGTAGTCCTGAGGCAAATGGTCTGATTTGGAATAAAATATTGCTCTCCCTAAACTGTGGGTTTTCTTTGTGAAATGTAACTTCTGAACAATAACTAGAGGATCCAGGCTAAAGTGGAAGCAGGGGTGGGGAGACAACCACCTAGGCCGGTTTTGGGCCCATGCTAAGGCATGCTTTTGTTCAGAAAAAAAAAATTTTTTTTTTGGCCACTTGGCTTGCAGGATCTTAGTTCCCTGACCAGGGATTGAACCCTGGCCCCTGGCAGTCAAAGAGCAGAGTCCTAACCACTGGACCACTGGGGAACTCCCCAGAAAAAAAATTTTTTTCCAGATAGATGGAATTTCTTCTAGCACATAAGCCCAAAACATTCTTTGTTATTTCCTAGAGCACCCATTCATCAGGTTTCAGGGTGGACACTGGATTTAGGTTCTATTAAGTGTTATTATAGCTGTGTGGTTAGGAGACTATGCACAGAGCCACACTTCCCGGGTTTCAGGCTTGGCTTACTAGCTGTGTGACCTTCGGCAACTTATTTGTGAAACAGGGATAATAATGGTATCTATTTCAGAGTTAAGACAGATAATTTTTGTGTAGTGCCTAGCACATAGTAAGCTCTCAATAAACAATAGCTATTATTTTTATTAGCAGGAGCATTTGAAGTTTATATTCACTGTTGCTACTCAAAGGCCCTCCTTTTAACTGTAAATGCTATTTAACATTCTACTTTTTTAACTGTAAACAAGTTTTTTTTTCTAAAAGCAGTGCTGGTTCTAGGTCAAGGATAAACTGTTTTCAGCACACAACTTTAGTCTCGTCCAAGAACAAACCACACACTACTTCCTGTTGTGTGCAAATACGGGTACCTTAAAGAGACAGTCAAAACCAGGGACACACACGGATGCGAAGATTGCAACAGAGTGCACTCTGGTGTACACAGCTGGCAGCCAGAATGGGAGAAGATTATAAGAAGCAATGCTTTCTTTGCCCAAGAGTTTGAAGTTGATTTGTGTGGATATAAGAAGTTTTTGCAAGTTACTAGGTTAAAAAATAATGCAATGAAAACAGTATTTTTGGAAGAATAGTCTGACAGTAACATTCAGGACTGACAGGATAGAAAAGGTGGTGACTCAGAAGCCAGCAGAAAATCTACTGTATCATTTTGGGGATGAGATCGTGAGAGTTTGGGATTAGGAAGTCAACGGGGAAACCAGAGGAAGGGATGTACATGACAGACATTTTGAAGGAAGAAATCATAGGCCCTAAAGACAAAAATCTTTGACCTTAAAGAAAGGCAATCTCCCATATGCTAACACATATATATGGAATATAAGAGAAAAAAAATGTCATGAAGAACCTAAGGGTAAGACGGGAATAAAGACACAGACCTACTAGAGAATGGACTTGAGGATATGGGGAGAGGGAAGGGTAAGCTGTGACAAAGTGAGAGAGTGGCATGGACATATATACACTACCAAATGTAAAATAGATAGCTAGTGGGAAGCAGCTGCATAGCACAGGGAGATCAGCTTGGTGCTTTGTGACCACCTAGAGGGGTGGGATAGGGAGGGTGGGAGGGAGGGAGATGCAAGAGGGAGGAGATATGGGAACATATGTATCTGTATAACTGATTCACTTTGTTATAAAGCAGAAACTAACACACCATTATAAAGCAATTATACTCCAATAAAGATGTAAAAAAAAAAAAAGAAAGGCAATCTCATCAATATCTTATTTGGTTTAGATGGATACCATGAATTTCAATACCCACAAATAAATTGGTAGCACATTCCATTCTGGGAAAGCCCATAAGGGTAAAAAAGAACCCAATATTTACCCTATTGGTCTGTTTGCTTTTAAAGAACAAAATTAATTTACTATTAATCAAGATTTGAAAGCTCTAGTTAACACTGGGCATTTTGCCATTAAAAGATGTTGCCCAGTGAGCTAGATGTCTTTTGTACCAACTCTGGATTAAGCCAACAATCCTGGGTTCAATGGTTTCTCAAGACAATTTTAAGTTTCAGTCTGAGATGAAAGAAGTGCCAGACATTTCCTGCCCAGCCTTCTAGGTGACTCTATTTCCTAACCTAGTATCCAAAGAAGTAGATTTAACTACTCAACATGTATTTTTCTGGTACCAATTTTATGCAAAGCTCTCTAATAGATGGATAGCAAGCACCGTTCATTTATAAGTCACAAAGGTGTCATGACCATAGCATGAACAGGTTAAACAGAAGGAACTTTAGATTTGCTCCATCTATTTACCTTTAACTCACGTATGGGATATCTTCTGACTTCTTGTCTATAGGTGACAATTTGATTCACAGTCTTTTCCCTTTGTCTTACCACGGAAGAGAAAACAGGCATGGATCAAATTACCAGCTGATTCTTTTCTATTTTATAATGACAACTGCATTTGGTTTTTTTTCAAAATATTTACTGAGCATATAATGAAGGTCTGTGCCAGATCCAACTGCAGTGATGAAGAAACAAACCCAGTCCACTCTCATGGAGTTCAGAGCCTGGTGAGAGAAAGCCACAGATAATGTCCTTATTCTCATGTCTTTCTTCAAAAGGACTTACAGAGAACAAAGAGATGTGCAACATAAGAAAATGAAGTATATTAGAAGAAATGAGAAAGATAAGGCAAAGGGAAAGCAATGATGGGATCATACAATAGAGGTGGACTAATACACAAAATAAATACAATGAAGGCCTACATGTATTTGCTAAGGATCCACTAGGAATTTGCCTCTAAGCTTTTTAGCAGTCTCTGTAAAAGAAGAAACATGGTCAGTTACACAATCCACAGGTTCCACCAGATAAAAGCGGACCAACTACTCAAGAAAAATATAGCTAGTCCTGATATAAGGCCAAACAAACCAACCCCCAAGGATCCTATAAATGCAATACTATTGATATCCTGAAAAGCATCCTCAATAATATCCTTATAGCGAAGGAGTGGAGCTATTTCTTATAGCACATCTCAGTGTGAGCTGATGTCTTATCATCAAAGTCCAGTTCAGTAAAAGCAATTTTACATGCTTTTGCCTAAGCAGAAAAATTCATTATAATGTGATAGAAATATGCATAAAGTTCTATGGGAGAACAGAGGGGACACAACTGCAATTTCATTGTTCAAACTGTTGGAGCATGGGACTTCCCTGGTGGTGCAGTGGATAAGACTCCGTGCTCCCAATGCATCTAGCTCTCTGGTCAGGAAACTAGATGCTACATGCATGCCGCAACTAAGAGTTAGCATGCCACAACTAAGGAGCCCTTACGCCACAACTAAGGAGGCCGCATGCCACTCCTAAGGAGTCCGGCTGCCAAAACTAAGACCTGGTGCAACCAAATAAAAAAAAAACAAAAAAAAAATGCTGGAGTAAATGTCATCATTGAGGAGAGATCCTGGGAACTTCTATTCAATTTCCAAAGGAAATATGCAAGTTTTGCTGCAAACACCTAACCTTCTTAAAACTCGAATTTTTATTATGGATGCAATATTGTTTTAAAAGGGCATTCTCACCATGGCAAAATTCACATTAAAAAATCAAAAGACACTATCAATTGAAAGATTCTCATTTTCTCTACAGGGTATATATCTCAGCTCACCTTTAATATTAAATATGATGAATAATAAATTGAGGGAAAAAAAGAGTCTACTAACCTGAGGGGTGGGTACCCATAGAATCGATGAGAGGTTAGAGTTATATCAAGTTTATAGTAGGCTCCCCCGCAAACCCAAGACCACAAAACAAAGGGAGTTCTTGGGAGATGAGTTCTGATTCCATGTTAAACTGCATTAAAAAAAAATGATATGGTCAGGAGTTAGATTTTTACCTGATAATAGAAAAAGAAAGAGCAAACAGAAAAAGAGGTTGTCGACATAATTCACACATCTGGTATCAAAGAGTCTTACATTGCTAATCCATTCAATGAAAAGGGGTGACAAGATTTGTCTTGAAGGGAAAGAAAAGCAAAAAGAATATAAATGCTTCTATGGTTGGTTTTATGAAGGAAGTATTATTCTTCAGTATTCAAACAGGTGTGAAAGGGAAGTGGCATTTTCCAGCTCTTTGTACCACGACCAGCTTCCTCATCAACAGGTACAGGGCAGCCTGGGTGAACCAGCCAAGTGAGTGACAGAAGGGTCTCCATAGCACGGTGACTGAGATTAACACCCGATAACAAAGGATAATGTTAAATCTCCACGGATAAAAATGCACAAAACGAGAATGATTGGCACAGATGAGAAATCCACTTGCCCAGCACCAGTCAAAGAGCACCGAGAACCATTCGCATTGATTCTCTGTCTCCCAGTACCTGTGATTAGCTGCTGAGATTACAAAACAATAGTTAAGATCTTCACCCAGCCGTGCTTTAGATACTAAGGTTGACAACATTTTGTGCGTGACAGAAATAAAAACCGAGTATTTCAAATCCATCTGCCACCCTGTAAAGAGGGTGGAGCATTCAGTTTAAGAACCTTTTGTCTGCTGAGAACAAATGAAGTCATCCTTGGTACTCCAGACACTTGGAGACGGTATTAACTGATGGGTGAGGAGGCGTGGGCGTGAGATCTATTTCTAAGCAGAGAGAGGGGAAAGGTGGGCGGGGAGGAAGCTGGAGGTGTTATGAAAGGGGAGGGAAGAGGAAACACAGGGAGCTAGCGACGCATCAACTGGCGGGAGGGAGAGGGAGAGATCTGGGGGAGAAAAGAGATTTGAGGAAGGAGACTCGCCTCTTCGAGGAGATGTTTTGCCCTGTAACCAACTGCCCCAGTCTCCATATACGCGTATATCACAATATAAAACCTTGTGTAAAATACCAGTAAATATATCACAATATATCACAATAAAAAACCTCGTGTAAAATACCACTGGCTTCCGGGGTGGATTTTCTTTGGGGGAGCCAAAAGTCGTGTTTGATCCTACTTCACAGCTGGAGTGGGGCGAGAATAGAGGCGGCCCTGAGAGGACAGGCGCATCCATCCAGTGTATTTTCCTAACTCTGTGACGAGCCAATAAAAATCATTGAAAGCCTGCAGCCATCTTTGTCTCCACATCACTCTTCCCACTTCATCCACTGCGTGTCCAGATCCTGTAGATTCCGCCTCCCCAGTCTCTCACAAGTAGACCTCCTTCCTTTCTATTCCCACCACCATTTCCCCTGTATGACCTCCCCTGACTTCTGGCAGGGCTCAATCTCTCCCAGCCCTCAAGACCCGCCACCCTTTTCTGTAATTCACTTCCCCCTTGGATCTGTTCTAACTTATATTTTGAACTATTGATATTTACGCAGACACTGACTCTCTGAGTACACCGGCAGCTATATGAGAGCTGCGTTCTCCTCAACTTTATAGATTTGACAAATAGTGTTTAGGAAATCTTTGTGGAAGCAAAGGAGAGAGAAGGAAAAGGGAATGAAAAGGGAAGCAGAAAGGGATGGAATAAAATGAAAGGGGAGAGAAAGAAGGGAGTGGAAGAAATTAAGTAGCATCTTTTTATCCGGGGTATGTAATAGGTCTTCCGTACAAGTTTAATTTTGTCTCTTCTCAAAATAATCTTTTCTGTACTTTTTCTTTTTTCGTAACCGCATCCTTATTTTATTTGGAATAGGTGACTCACACAGCATTGATACATATTCAAATACCAGTGTTTAGCCCCATATTTCCCTCTTACCCTAATACCTCTTCTACTTTGATTTTCTTTACAATCAATGTTCTTTATTCTTAAGATAGTAGAAAAATAGACTCAAAAGTTTGGAGGCTGTTCTAAATAATTTTATTCTACTACATACTTCATTTATCCTTCCTGAGTATCAGAGGTATTTCATGAGGGCCAGTATGTTATATATTTCTAAAATGATTATTTTTTCTCATTTCTCTGGCTCAGAGAAATCTAACAAGAACCTCTGCAGCTGCACTGGTTATAGTCTCAGACTGATCCCCAGCCAGGTGCAAAGACAATGGCTGTTTATTAATATACCCCAGGCCAGCTGTTGTCTTAACATGTGCAATGCCCAGGCCCTGGGGAGGAGGACTCTATTTTATCTGCAGCCTCCCCTTTTTGGGTAAGGAATAAACTTTGCTATCAGTTTTGAAATAGCTTCTAATAAGTTAAAAGAAATAAATTTTGTTTTATGCAATATATTTTTCACCCAAAGCACCAATGATAGACCCTAACGTCTGCTGTGAAATGATTGGTGAAATGATGTATGTGATTTCACTCGAGTCTGCCATGGAAATCAGTCCTCCATGAAAGAACCCTGTAATCGGGTATAATTGAACATAATGAACAGGTAAAACATGAAACAAAAGAACACATTGGCAGGTAATATGTAAGAGGACCAAGGGAATACTCGTAAAAGGGAGACAAGACAATATAGGTGGTATTTCAGTTTTTAAAACTACTAACAAAGTTCTCTAAGGAACCCCCCAAATAGCGAGAGGGGCTCAGCTTGCAAATAGGCCATACTCTCCATTCTGTCACTTTTAAGTTTGTGCCTTATTCATAAATACTTGATCATCATCATTCATAAATACTTATCATCTAAAATCAGAGAGGCGGCAGAAACCAAAGTATTCTGTGTCAGATTTATTTTATCCAAAGTCATACAATCTTACATTGGGAAGAGACCTTGCAATCTGAACTCCTGTTGAGCCCTGGAATTCCTTCTACCAAGTCCTGAAGCAGATGATCATTTAGCCTTAGACTAACTCCAAACTTGCTTCATCATTTAGCCTTAACTTGAACTCTTCCCATGACAGTGAGCTAAGGCAGGCTACTACATTATTGGAGATTTTTGTTTCCCAGAAAGTTCCTCTGTATGTTAAGGTGAATCTTGCTTCCTTATAATTTCTCTTGATTGATCATAGTTTTGCTCTCTGGAAGATTCTATGTTATAATTTGTGGAGAAACCCTTGAGTAGATAGAGTGACCATTTAAGATATCCTAGGTCTGAAGTGTAGAGAATTAAGAGAGGTGAAATAAGATACATACTTATATATCCAACAATGCCTTTGGATCAAAGTAAATAGCATAGCTCATTATTCCAACTTACATTCACAATACATAGTGTATACAGTTAAGATTTAAAGGTATGTCACCCCCAAGTACGATGTGATACCTTCTCTAACTAGACTCAGCCGTCATCCCTCAGTTCCTTATATTGTTCCAATTTCTGTGATCTCCCTAGCCTAAAATCAAGCAGGTGGAGGCTTTGGGAATAAGAGACATAGGAAAATAATTTTTCCAAGAATTTTTTCCCTGAAAATATTAGGGAATGGCATTTCTTTTTGTTTAATTTTTAGCCCAATAAACTTGATGTTAAAATTTGTCACATATAAACAGAGAGGCCTTGGGAGACATCTGCATCACTCCAGACTCAGGCAAAACTACAGACTTTGCAAACAACACCTTGAAACTCTACCACTTCCCCTGCTTCTGAGGTTAAAAGCAAGTGCTTGCCCTCATTACTCTAGTTAAGATCTTTCTTCTGTTGTTTTTCTTCCTCTGATAGGCTGCCCTGGGCACAGTAGAAAAGTACTTTGATATTTGCTTTCCTCCAGGCTCAAACTAAAAGAAGACCATCAGGAAAATACACTCGCACTCACACATACACACGCACGCGCACACACAGCATTAGTCTATGCATTTCTAACTTTCCTTCCTCATTTGTGATGGATAAATCACCATGTCCTCTGCTTTGGGTTTTTATAACCATAACTTCATAAAAGAGATTTGTTCACTTCAAGTAATTAACTTTTTCTTCCTCTAAACAAATTTCGAAAGGGATTTATTTTCAACACTGTAGATTAGTTCTCTCATAGGTTACTAATATGCTGAATTCCTTTTGAACAACAACGGAGCATATATTTCTATCATATGCTTCAAAGAATATAGCAGGCTGAGTTCTAGAAAGTAGGAGTGCTTTCTAGAAATGGATGCATTTTTTAAACCAAATGGCCAAATTAAGCCAGATTATGCTGGGAATCTGAGATATTTAAAAATCATTAGAATTGACAGAATAAAGAAATACCTATTTAAATGCAAAATAATTCTTTTTCTCTTTACCTTTTTAAGGTCAGTGAAAGAAAGTTCTCACAATTTTACAACTGTTAAAAAAATTAAACTATATAACATCTACTTTCATAAATATTTATCCAGTTTAGTCTTAAAAAACAAGCCAGGAGGCAGTACTTTCCACATGTTTGCAAATAAGGAAACAGGCTGAGGAAGGAAGAGCTGAGACAGGAGCCAAAGTTAGCGTCTCATGACATCAGAGCCCAGGTGTGTCCACTACAGCATCACTATTCTACTGATCTGTGGGTTCACTTTGGTCTGCTATTCCAAATAAAAAAGACCCTTGCATTTGCTTTCTACATAGTTATATTCCAACCATCGTTAGCTTAGTAAATCTTGACATTTTTCAGATGATTCTTCATTCATGGACTGAGTAAGCCAGGTCCTTTGCAGGAGATTTCCAAAAATAAAAAATAAATTGGAACAGATGAACTAAAAGACAAGTTTTAATTTTAAAACTAGTAATTCTAGGGACTTCCCTGGCAGTCCAGTGGTTAAGACTCCAAGCTTCCACTGCAGGGGGCACAAGTTCAATCCCTGATTGGGGAACTAAGATCCCGCAGGCTGCAGGGCGTGGCCAAAAAATAAGTAAATAAAATAGTAATTCTATGAGATTACACACAGACACACATCAAAGCAAGAAACAAACATATACTTAAATAGACAAATTAGGGTATGTGAGAATCCTGCTTTATGCAAGACAGAGTCATCCTTAGACAAACATTAAAATGACCTGGAAATTTCAAAAAATAAACTGTGAGAGCCTCACCCTCAGAGATTATGATTTAATTAGCCTGGCAAAAAGCTCCCAAATTTAAAGTTTTTCTTAAACTTCTTAAAAAGAACTTCTTTAAAGGTCCCTGGGTCATTCTAATGTGCAGCCAGGACTGTGTCTGTGGGGAATTTGGAGAATGGAAGCCAGGCAGAGGACAGTTCATACTTTCTCTTCTTGAGAGTCAACATTTCTGCTTGTATTAAAGAGATTGTGGTGATAAATACCACAAGAGGTATCCACTGGTATTAGTCTTGGAAGGCTTTTAAAGGAGATGAGGCTTAAGCAGAATTTTCAAAGAGAACAGAGTGTAGTTTTACTAGGAGAATAGAGGAGCCCAGATTAGGTCAGGGAGGTAGACGTGTAAGAGTGAATTATGTTCAGAGCTGGAACAGAGCTTTTAACTGAGAACAGTTAAGGAATACCAAGAAACCCATGATCAAAACTTTGTTTCTAAAAAAAAAAAAAAAAAAAAAAAAAAAACCTTTGTTTCTTCTAGGCACTCAGTAATTAAATTTCATTGTAATTGAATTGAAATAATCTTAATGGAAGATCATTAAGAGGCTCAGATTAAGTTCTATATTTATCATTGTGTCCCTGTGTCCGTTTAATCCTGGGTCTGCTCTCAGAGATTTAGAAATACTGTGACCCAAGGATCATTCTCTTCACTCTCCCTTCCTACCGCATATTACCTTTATTTGAATGGAAATGCATACTCGTAGTAACATCTCCTCCTTATTTTCAGCAGACCAAATGTTACACTGACCCCATTCAATCAAAGATAATTCTGAGATAATATAAAATTTCCCATTATCCCAAACATAGTGGGTAGCTCTTAAGGTCCTGTGATGATGGTCCCATGACCATGGGGGGAAATGGATTATATTAATATTTCACTAAAACATTTCCGCTGAACTTTAGAATCTAATAATACCATTAGAGTTATACCTAGTTCCTTGTTAAAAATTGTAAAATATTTCTCATCCTGTTTTAAATATTACTTTTGTTTCCAAGAGACAGTAGAGCCAAATAAGGATAGTTTGTGAGGTATATAAAGAAGCTATTCACTGGCTAATTAACTGAGAGTGAAATGTTAAGGAGACTTGCTTGAAAATCCAACATGACCTTCCTGTACCATCTTTCCTTGAGGACCATGCCATCAACGCTTAAAGATCAGTACCTGTACCTCCAATAGCAAACACAGCAGCAGCTATCATCAACAGGTAGCAAGACATGGCAGGATTAAACAGAGCATCCTTATCATCTTCAGGTGGAAGCATGGCATAAGGTATGCTGGACATTAATAGGATCTGTGGGAATGGTGTAATACCTGACCTTGCAAAATATTGAAAGAGTCACAGGCTGTCTTTGAGGCCACTACCCCTCAATCATAAATGTATTCATTCACCCATTCATTCATTCAGCAAACACTGAGACTGCACTATGTGCAAGACGCTGAATAGGCCAGGCTACTCTCTGCTCTCACAGGGCTTTGTGGGGGAAAATTGTCAATAAACAAGTAAGCAGATTTAAAATTATAATTAGAAATTGAAAAACAAATATCATGAAGGCAATAAACAGCGGGTAACGTAAGCGACTAATGAGAAGGCACCAGCCCTGCACACAGTCAGGAGAAAGAATTTTTTTTGGCCGTACGTGGGCCTCTCACTGCTGTGGCCTCTCCCGTTGTGGAGCACAGGCTCCAGACGCACAGGCTCAGCGGCCATGGTTCACAGACCTAACCGCTCCGTGGCATGTGGGATCTTCCCAGACCGGGGCACGAACCCGTGTCCCCTGCATCGGCAGGCGAACGCTCAACCACTGCGCCAACAGGGAAGCCCTGATGTCTTTTTTAAAATGCACGCTGATATGACAGCCATCACATACAATCTAACAGAACTGTTTCGAATGAAGTTAAAGACAACTAAGTGTGACTAGAGCCATTTTACGGAAAAAAACAATCAAAACTTTTGGCCAACCCAATATATAAGAGTAGGGAGGGAAGGCCTGGGTGCCAGCCAGACCTCTTCTCAACCCCAGAGGAGATCTCCACCAAGATATAATATTGGGGGGAGGTAGTAGAATGCTATACATTGCCCCCCCTGAAACGTCCACCTGGTGTTGTCCAGAAAATACTCCAATAGCAGGCTGGACAATTATTTCCATCCTTAGGCATGAGTATCTGGGAAACCACCAACTTAACAGAGGAATGGGAACCAGGAAGATCAGGAATGGAGACCAGGAAGATCTTTATACCGTCTTGGCCCCAATCCTAATACGTTATGGAGTGACGTAATTTTGTCTTGTCTTGGAACTAAAGTTATAGGTAATATATCAGCTTCCTGGGCGTGGTGGGGGGTGGGGGTGTGGTCATAACAAAGTACCACAAACCAGGTGGCTTAAAACAACATAAATATATTGTCTCACAGTTCTGGAGGCTAGAAGTCCAAAATCAAGGTGTTGGCAGAACTTGCTCTTTCTGAGGTCTCTGAGGGAGAATCTGTTCCATGCTGCTCTCCTACCTTCTGGTAGTATGAAGCTTGTAGATACATCCCTCCAACCCCCTCTCTTCATGTGGCATTCTCCCTGTGTGATTGTCTCTGTGTCCAAATTTCCCCAAGTCATAAGAACGGTAATATGAACACCAGTCATATTCGGCCATGACCTCATCTTAACTTGATCTTCTGCAAAGACCCCAATTCCAAATAAGGTCATGTTCACATGTACTGGAAATTAGGATTTCAACATACTTTGGATAAAGGATGTAATTCAACCCATAACAGGTATCAACCTGGCTCTCTATACTGTGAGAGACAAAAAGGTGTCTATCAGTAAGATGCTCAGATCAGGATCTGATCCCGCAGGATCAACTACTCAGCCATTGGGAAGAAGCTACCATGAGGATGGATACTGTCAATGGGCTCCCCCTACTGGAAGAGTCAATGATATGTTCAAACCACTCTCATCCAGCTGCATTTGTACCTGTGTCTCCAGGTAAAATTAGCCGATAATTTTCCTTTCTTGTTCAGTCCTTAGATTCAAGGTTACATTATTCTCATAACATGAATTGGAAAATTGTCCTTACTTAACTATTCTTTTCAATATTATGTATAAGATGAAAATTATCTGTTTTGTTGCTTGAAGATTCAGTAAACTTGCTTATAAAACCATATTGGCCTTATGAAGTTTAGTTTTGTTTATAGGCAGGTTTTTTTAAACTGCTGATTCTCTTTCTGTTTGTGTGTGTGTCTATCTCTTTCTCATTCCCTGCTTTATTTTTTAATTTTATTTATTTATTTTTAAATAAATTTATTTATTTATTTTTGGCTGCATTGGGTCTTTGCTGCTGCGCGCGGGCTTTCTCTAGCTGCGGTGAGTGGGGGTTACTCTTCGTTGTGGTGTGCGGGCTTCTCATTGCGGTGGCTTCTCTTGTTGTGGAGCACAGGCTCTAGGCGTGTGGGCTTCAGTAGTTGTGGCACGTGAGCTCAGTAGTTGTGGCTCGTGGGCTCTAGAGCTCAGGCTCAGCAGCTGTGGCACACGGGCTTAGCTGCTCCGTGGCATGTGGGATCTTCCGGGACCAGGGCTCAAACCCGTGTCCCCTGCATTGGCAGGTGGATTCTTAACCAGTGTGCCACCAGGGAAGCCCTCCCTGCTTTATTTTGAATGAATTTGGTTTTATACATTGTCTTTTATTCTTCAACTAGTTTGGAAGTCTTACTTTATATTCCTATTACTTTACTTTCACTTTACTTCTTCTTAAATGTTAATTTGTTAATATGGTGCATCACATTGATTGATTTGTGTATATTGAAGAATCCTTGCATCCCTGGGATAAATCCCACTTGATCGTGTATGATCCTTTTAATGTGTTGTTGGATTCTGCTTGCTAGTATTTTGTTGAGGATTTTTGCATCTATATACATCAGTGATATTGGTCTGTAATTTTCTTTTTTTTTTTTTTGTAGTATCTTTGTCTGCTTTTGGTATCAGGGTGATGGTGGCTTCGTAGAATGAGTTTGGGAGTGTTCCTTCCTCTGCAGTTTTTTGGAAGAGTTTGAGAAGGATGGGTGTTAGCTCTTCTCCAAATGTTTGATAGAAATCACCTGTGAAGCCATCTGGTCCTGGACTTTTGTTTGTTGGAAGATTTTTAATCACAGTTTCATTACTTGTGATTGGTCTGTTCATATTTTCTATCTCTTCCTAATTCTGTCTTGGAAGCTTATACCTTTCTAAGAATCTGTCCATTTCTTCCAGATTGTCCATTTTATTGGCATAGAGTTACTTGTAGTAGTCTCTTAGGGTGCTTTGTATTTCTGTGGTGTCTGTTGTAACTTCTCCTTTTTCATTTCTAATTTTATATGATTTGAGTCCCCTCCCTGTTTTTCTTGATGAGTCTGGCTAAAGGTTTCTCAATTATGTTTATCTTCACAAAGAACCAGCTTTTAGTTTTATTGATCTTTGCTATTGTTTTCTTTGTTTCTATTTCATTTATTTCTGCTCTGATTGTTATGAATTCTTTCCTTCTACTAACTTTGGGTTTTGTTTGTTCTTCTTTCTCTAGTTCCTTTAGGTGTAAGGTTGTTAGGTTGTTTGTTTGAGATTTTTCTTGTTTCTTGAGGTAGGCTTGTATTGCTATAATCTTCCCCCTTAGAACTGCTTTTGCTGCATCCCAGAGGTTTTGGATTGTCGTGTTTTCGTTGTCATTTGTCTCTAGGTATTTTTTGATTTCCTCTTTGATTTCTTCAGTGATCTCTTGGTTATTTAGTAACGTACTATTTAACCTCCATGTGTTTGTATTTTTGACATTTTTTTCCCTGTAATTCATTTCTAATCTCATAGCTTTGTGGTCAGAAAAGATGCTTGGTATGATTTCATTTTTCTTAAAAATATCAAAGCTTGATTTGTGACCCAAGATGTGATCTATCCTGGAGAATGTTCTGTGTGCACTTGAGAAAAAAGTGTAATCTGCTGTTTTTGAATGGAATGTCCTATAAATATTAATTAAATCTATCTGGTCTATTGTGTCATTTAAAGCCTGTGTTTCATTATTAATTTTCTGTTTGGATGATCTGTCCATTGGTGTAAGTGAGGTGTTAAAGTCCCCCACTGTTATTGTGTTACTGTTGATTTCCCCTTTTATAGCTGTTAGAAATTGCCTTATGTATTGAGGTGCTCCTATGTTGGGTGCATATATATTTATAATTGTTATAACTTCTTCTTGGATTGATCCGTTGATCATTATGCAGTGTCCTTCCTTATCTCTTGTAACATTCTCTATTTTAAAGTCTATTTTATTCTGATATGAGTATTGCTACTCCAGCTTTCTTCTGATTTCCATTTGCATGGAATATCTTTTTCCATCCCCTCACTTTCAGTCTGTATGTGTCCCTAGGTCTGAAGTGGGTCTCTTGTAGACAGCATATAGATGGGTCTTGTTTTTGTATTCATTCAGCGAGCCTGTGTCTTTTGGTTGGAGCATTTAATCCATTCACATTTGAGGTAATTATTGATATGTATGTTCCTATGACAATTTTCTTAATTGTTTTGGGTTTGTTTTTGTAGGCCCTTTTCTTCTCTTGTGTTTCCCACTTAGAGAAGTTCCTTTAGCATTTGTTGTAGAGCTGGTTTGGTGGTGCTGAATTCTCTTAGCTTTTGCTTGTCTGTAAAGCTTTTGATTTCTCCATCAAATCTGAATGAGATCCTTTCTGGGTAGAGTAATCTTAGTTGTAGATTCTTGCCTTTCATCACTTTAAATATATAATGCCACTCCTTTCTGGCTTATAGAGCTGCTGCTGAGAAATCATCTGTTAACCTTATGGGAGTTCACTTTTATGTTGTCATTTTTCCCTGGTTGCTTTCAATAATTTTTCTTTGTCTTTAATTTTTGTCAATTTTTTTACTATGTGTCTCAGTGTGTTTCTCCTTACATTTATCCTACCTGGGACTCTCTGCACTTCCTGGACTTGGGTGACTATTTCCTTCCCCATGTTAAGGAAGTTTTCGATTATAATCTCTTCAAATATTTTCTTGGGTCCTTTCTCTTTCTCTTCTCCTTCTGGGACCCCTATAATGCAAAAGTTTGTGCATTTACTGTTTTCCCAGAAGTCTCTTAGGCTGTCTTCATTTCTTTTCATTCTTTTTTCTTTATTCTGTTCCATGACAGTGAATTCCACCATTCTGTCTTCCAGGTCACTTATCCGTTCCTCTGCCTCAGTTATTCTGCTATTGATTCCTTCTAGTGTATTTTTCATTTCAGTTATTGCATTGTTCATCTCTGTTTGTTTGTCCTTTAATTCTTCTAGGTGTTTTTTCTTTAATTCTTCTAGGTCTTTGTGAAGACATTCCTTGCATCTTCTCCATCTTTGCCTCTATTCTTTTTCTGAGGTCCTGGATCATCCTCACTATCATTATTTTGAGTTCTTTTTCTGGAAGGTTGCCTATCTATCTCCACTTCATTTAGTTGTTTTTCTAAGGTTTTATCTTGTTCTTTCATCTGGTACATAGCCCTCTGCCTTTTCATTTTGTCTGTCTTTCTGTGAATGTGGTTTTTGTTCCACAAGCTGCAGGACTGTAGTTCTTCTTGCTTCTGCTGTCTGCCCTGTGGTGGATGAAGCTATCTTAGAGGCTTGTGCATGCTTCCTGATGTGGGTGACTGGTGGTGGGTAGAGCTGGGTGTTGCTCTGGTGAGGAGAGCTCAGTAAAACTTTAATCCTCTTGTCTACTGATGGGTGGGGCTGGGTTACCTCCCTGTTGGTTTTTTGGCCTGAGGCGAACCAACACCAGAGCCTACAGGCTCTCTGGTGGGGCTAATGGCCAACTCCAGGAAGGCTCATGCCAAGGAGTACTTCCCAGAACTTCTGCTGCCAGTGTCCTTGTCCCTGTCATGAGCCCCAGCCACCCCCTGCCTCTGCAGGAGACCCTCCAACACTAGAAGTTATGTCCAGTTCAGTCTCACTTCCGGGGTCACCGCTCCCTCCCCTGTGTCCTGATGCGCACACTACTTTTTGCATTCCCTCCAAGAGTGAAGTCTCCACTTCCTGCAGTCCTGTCGAAATCTCGTAATCAAATACTGCCAGCCTTCAACATCTGATTCTCTAGGAATTCCTCCTCCTGTTGCTCAGAACCTTCACTCCAGTGGGTGGACCTCTGTGGTATTAGTGTTCTCCAGTTTGTGAGTCACCAACCCAGCAACCATGGGATTTGATTTTATTGTGACTGCACCCCTCCTACCGTCTCATTGTGGCTTCTCCCCTGTCCTTGGACATGGGGCATCTTTTTTGGTGAATTCCAGTGTCCTCCTTTCGATGATTGTTCAGCAGTTAGTTGTGATTCTGGTGCTCTCGCAAGAGGGAGTGAGTGCATGTCCTTCTACTCTGCCATCTTGATCAATCATGAAATTTCTGATCTTAAATTTTTTTAATTCCAAAAACATATTAGAAAACAGAAGAATGAGAATCATATTGGCATCAGACTTATCAGCTGCTAGACAGGGTGTTTAAATAATAAACCACTTTCCACAAACATTTAAGGATAACAGATTTTATAGCTATACCATAGCTCTATATTCAAACTATATGATTCAAAGGGGAAAATGATACACATCCCTAAAATCAAAAAGCTTGCCTTCCACATACAATTTTTGAAAAAAATTCTTAAATATTTTTATCCAGAGAAAATTTAAAATAAATAATAATAGAAGGATGTTATTACTTAAATCTGTTTTGTTTACAAGTAACAGGAATCTATGTGAACTAGCTTAGGCAAAAGGGCAAGTTATTATAAGAATGCAAAACTATTTTTCAAAATCTATCTTAGATTGAGCCCCCTAGAAACCAAAGCCTGATGCAAAAGCTTATGTGCTTCTATTTAATTAGAGCATGCAAGTCTGGGAGGAGTGAGGGGAAAGGAAGCCATAAGGGAAGGAAGGAGAGCCAAACGAGGGTATGTTACTAAGCTGGTCGTCCCTTGGTGTCTAAAGAATGATCTGGCAGGAGTATCTATTTTCCAGGAGGCTATGTGGATGACTGAACATCAGAACAGTCTATTCAACAGCTCCTGACTCCATTGGACAATGGTTTGCCCCACAAAGAGGTGACATCTCTGCACTTCCAGGTGGTACCGTCATAAATGGGCACGACACAGATCCTGAAATTTCCCATGCTGCAGGTCCAAAAGGGAAGCCCCAGGAAGGAGGTAAGAGGAAGAAAGTGAGAGTCGAGCAGGGCAGACATGAAGCAGGCCCTGTCTGGTTGTGCCTAAGTGAAGTTAGAGCTCACCCAGAGCTACTTGCTTATTGGTATAAACAATTGTTCAAAGACTCCAGAGACAGGCAGGGCTGAAAGGATCTGAAGTGCACTTTAGAGGTTGTCTGATACAGAGTCCAGGAGTAGGGATGTAGTTGGACCTCTGCAACAGACTAGAAACAGTGCCTGGGACCCAGGAGGAGCATCGCTGCCCCTGTTACCATTTCTCTTTTTCTTCTCTCTGTAGGTCAGCTTTATTCTCTTTGACCACAGATGGACTTTCTCAGAAATGAAGGGCAATTGAAAATACATGAGAGAATAGCCTTGAACAAACCAAAGATGATGAGAAGTATGTTTAAGTCAACTCTCTGAACCTAAGTTTCCAAAAAATGAAACAAGCAAATAAATAACTAAAAGGGACACATCATATAACTAGGTAGGAAGGCACTTATTATAAAGTATCAATAATTCTAAATTAATGTATAAAATGTATTGCCATCCCAATCTCCATTGTAATAGAATTTGGAGTAGGATCTTAAAATGATTCTGATTTTTAGCTAGAGAAAGAGTCTAACTTTTAAAAATGAAAATAATGGTAATATGAAGAAATTAGACTTTTCAGCTATTAAAATATATCTAATTATACTTGCTTCATCACAAGAATAAATAGACCATGAGAGATCAATGTACAAAATAATTTATCAAGAATGTCTCTGGTCATTATGCAGACCTTAAAATCCAAGTTATTAAGCTGATACTGAATCTGATAATACCTCATTCTGGGGCTGTCATAGTTTTACCTTGTGCTTTTACTAATCTAAGTCTTTGGCATTTAGGAATTTCTCATTCTTCCTTGTAAACACAAGAAAGCATTAAAAATGTTATTTATCTGAATCCATTCTACATGGTGAGAAGTGAATTTATAACCTCTGCACTCAAGAGGGAAGCCAACAGCCAAACTGAACCTTGAACCTCCTAATTCAACTCTAACTTTCTCAGGGAATGGAGCTTATATCTCAATTTGTGTCAGAGATCCACCAGAGGTCCACAATCAACTGTAGCTTGAGTGACAAAGTCATGTATAAGAATATGGCTGCTCCCACTGTGACCTTGTGGATTGAGCAAGTAAAGAGGAGATATTCCCAGAAAACAAGAAGTAGCAGAGAAACTTGTAAAACTTAGAGTTAAGTTGAAATGGTTGTCAACAATGTGATTTCAAAGTTCAAAGCAATTACTAAGAAAGAATTTCTAAGATAATAGAAGCATAATACTGATCATCAGGAAATAGAAGTCCAGGTGATTGCAATAAGAGATGGTTTATTTGTTTGGGAGGGAAGCTATGTATATTAATTACTTCTTAATAGAAAATTATGAGCTAAATCCCCTGTATTTCATGCATACTTTATAGTAAGCAATCATTATATTTGTAATTTTTAAAAAATAATGAGGATAAAAATGTTCATATTCTATGATCCAGTTATTTTACTGGTAGGAATCTATCATGAGAAATAATTTGAAATGCAAACAGACATGCACAGGATGTTATTATTTATTTATAAGCATAAAAATTGAAAATAACTTAAATGTCCAAATTATGGAGCAATTATTTTAAATAACTATTGATATATTCATAGAACATATGCTACTAAATCATTACAATGATGTTCCCAAGAGTTGTTAATAATGAAAAAAGTTTTTAGACTAAGCTAAAAAAAATGAAATGTGAAATTGCATAAACTCAAATAAGTGGTAAAAAAATGAATTTTGTGATGCCAGAAAACACATCAAAATCCTAGTTGGAGAGTCAGGACAACAAATGATGTCAGCAGTTCTTGGGGTTTGGGGGAGTCTTTCTCTAGAGGAAGAAATGAGAGAGAAGTTATCCCTTACAAAGTGACAGATCCATGTACAAAACAGATAGCCAAGGATATCTTTGGCCTTATGTAGACTTTAAAATTCACATTCCTAAGCCAATACTGAATCTGAGGTCAGCCAACTGGATGCATGAAGATCACACCTTCAGAACTGGAGCACTCATTTTCCTAGTGGCTTGGCATATTGGCAGCTGGTGGCTCGCAGATGAGCTGCTCTCCATGAGTTGCCATCAGCCAGACAGAGCCACCTGACCCAATGACTGCATAATGGGTCAAACGAAACAACCCTGAAGGGTTTTCCAGTTCCAGAGCTCCCCACAGAATCAGCTGTCTCCCTCTGCCCAAGCCTACTTTCTTCACTCTCCTCACACATGATACCAAGAGCACTCCCCAGTAAACTTTCCGCATACAAATATTTATCTCCAATGTATGACACTAACACAGAGGAAAGCATATAGGATCCTAGTATAGGATTATAGGATCCTGATTACCATGTTCAAGGCCATGGATCCAACCCTTGGACTTCTTGGTTATATGAGCTAATAAATTTCCTGTTTACGTAAGCTCTTTGGTGTGGGGTTCCTGTCACTTTCACCAAAAGAGACTTGACTAATTATAGAACCTGGGAGACAAGTCTCAGAAATAATCTAGTGTGATCAGCAGAGGAATGCTTATACATTCATTCAGCAAATATTATGGAGCCTCTGCTCACCTACTTCTTGCCAGTTTCAGTTCTAGGCACTGGGAATACAGAAGTGTGCAATTCAATGTCCCTGTTCTCAGAAGGCTAATGTTTAAGTGGGGAGGAGAGAAAATAAGCAAATAAGAAAATAAACATAGTGTAGAACTTTGAGAAAAGGCTACCCATCCACAGTTGGCCCTAAGGGATTACAGTGCCACAGAGATTGGCTCTATTAAGTTGGCCATTCCCAGGTTCTGTACCTATGCCAAAATGTCTCCCTGGAGAGCTACTGTGGCCTATTGAGAATCATCTACAGGAACTAGTAGGGGCCTTGCAATCAACACGCTACCCTCCAGTGCTCCTTTGACCAAGGCTTAACCAGGCAACTCTGGAGACTGCTACATCAGATCTTGACATTCTGGAAAATCTGTCTCTATGGACTTCACCTCAGTCTGCCTTTCTTAGATCATTCCAAGTGCCTTATGTGAATTATTTCATTTAGCACTCAAAACAACCCTGTGAGGTGGGTATAACCATCTTAATTGACATGTAAGAAATCTAAGTCATAGAGAGAATAAGCAATTCCTCCACATTCATACCACCACTGAGTGGTTCTGAGCCCAGTCAGTCTGACTCCAGAGACCTTAGGGCCCCTTTGGAAGCCTGCACAACTTGTTAAATCTTGGTCCAGGGGTCATAAATTTCAGGGTGACTGTCAGAACTGTATCTGGGTCTGTGTTTCTTGGCAAGGTCAAAATCATGAGAAAAGGGATTAACATTTACTGGGCACCTACCTCGTTCCAAATACTTTCCATGTGTAAGGTCATTTAATCTTATAAAACAAACCACCCTGCAAGGTTACCATCAGAGTCCCCATTTTTCTCATGAGGAATTAATGCCAGCACAGGTTAAAAATATGTCCACAGCTCTAAATAGTGCTAGAGATGGGTTTCAGACCTGGATCTGGCTGACTCCAAAATATACGCTCTTATTATGATTACAATTGCACCATGGTACTTTCCAAGTCGACAGTCATCTGGATCCACTGAAGTTTAGTTGTTTACTTTGATTCAGTTTCCTCTGAATGCAACTGATGTTACTGAAACATCAGATGTTATTGAAACATCTGAACAGGATTCTTTATCTTGAGAATTGTGAACATACAGAGATTAATTGAGAGGAATCCAGGCTACACTATAGATGTGCCAAGTTTTTAACGTGGACATATATTTGTGTTCTGTTACCAATAAGGAGTAATACACAGGCATGGTTTCCATGTGATCAACACATACTTTCTCATCAAAGGACTGGTGAGTGTGTCCAGACACAGATGGGTATGGACACAGCCTCAGTCCTAGTCAAGGTCCTCAGCCTTGCCCTCTCCTGTATTCTAGCCTTGACCTGGCCAGATTACTCTGTCTTTGGCAGTAGTCAGGACTTTGCAGGATTTTCCTCAAATATCCTTAGGCCTTTTGCCTTTTCTCAGGTGACCACGGTTACTTCAATGTTTTTATCTTGTACCTCCTATCACTGTGGAATTCATGTCCATTCACAACAATACCAAACCTATCCCTGAGAGCCAGACTCTCGGTGAGGTCCCAAAGCTAGGACTCCTGATTTGATCTGTGATTCTTTATCCTTCGCTCTGCCTTCTCAAAACTGTGATTTCTCTCTGCTCACCAGCCCCCAAAGACAATCTCCCAAGAGGACATGTCTTGGCTGCAAGACCTCAAGATCAGTAACCTCTTTCTGGCCCTCCTCACCCTCTGGTCCACTCTTCCCACCAGCCTCAGTAAGCCTTTGCTCTTTCCCTGGGTGCTGCTATGGCTCACTCGACTTCTCAGCTCCAAATGCTCCTGTGTCTTCCAAAATCTTGGGTCCCTGCTCACACCTTCCTGGGAAGAGCGACTTCTACCATCCCTGTCATTTTTGGTGGGGAGGATTAAGTTCCTTAGGAATAGATGACTCCTTTCTCTAGAGTTGCTTCCTCGATCTCCTTTGAAAAAATCTCTCTTCTTCCACAGCTTCAGGGCAAGAAACAAAAAGATCTTTACTTAATATGCAGACCTTGCAACTAGCCCTCCAACCACCATCCCTGCGGAGAGCCCTTTTCCATGCTTAAAAAATTCTTTTACTTTTTCATGCTCTACCCCCTTGCATATGGGTTATACATTTTTATCACAGCATTATAAACTATTTAATGTATCTTTTAATATATTTAACATCATTACAGTGGACTAAAGGAGCTACTGTTACTTCTTAAGAATTAAGGTTAGGGCTTCCCTGGTGGCGCAGTGGTTGAGAATCTGCCTGCTAATGCGGGGGACACAGGTTCGAGCCCTGGTCTGGGGGGATCCCACGTGCCACAGAGCAACTGGGCCCGTGAGCCACAACTACTGAGCCTGCGTGTCTGGAGCCTGTGCTCCGCAACAAGAGAGGCTGCGATGGTGAGAGGCCTGCGCACCGCAATGAAGAGTGGCCCCCGCTTGCCACAACTAGGGAAAGCCCTTGCACAGAAACGAAGACCCAACACAGCAAAAATAAATAAATTAATTAATAAACTCCTACCTCCAACATCTTCTTTAAAAAAAAAAAAAAAAAAAGAATCAAGGTTAACTGCCAAATGTAGACTTGAACTTCAGGGCTGATAGTAAACACCATTTTCTTGTTATTTTACCATGAGATATTTATAAGTGCTCTGATAATAACATATTGGTATATGCTTATTCTTAATGCTATTTCCTCCAAAAATGAACCTTTTAAAAATTGAAACATAATTCCTGTCCATTACAATTTCACAATGTGGTTTGTAATTGTTCTCTGAGAATAAAAGAAATAGCTTCTACTTAATGAGAATTTACTATGTGCCAGGTTCTGCACTAGGCATCTCACAGACGTTACCTCATTTAGTCCCTCAACAACACTAAGAGGCTGGTATGATCGTAATGATTCCCAATGAGATAACTGAAGGTCAGACGAGTTAAATAGCTCTAGCAGAGTCCCCGAACTAGGCCACAGTGGAGCTTGACTGCAAACTCCAAACTTAGCTATCAAGTGGCATTGCCTCCCAAAACCAGGTAAAGATTAAAAAGTGTGTTTCGTGTGCCTGGATGTGAGAGAGAGACAGAGACAGAAATAGAGAACCGGGGGGCAGGGGGTTGTGAAGGGAGGTAATAGGGAGGAATAGAGAAATATGTAGAGCAAGAAGTCCTTCTTCATCTCAGACCCTCCTACCCATCACATTCCCCTACATAGATCCTCCACTGTGAACAATAATGGGACTACCGCTAAGACTTAGAACGTTCCATTTGGTTATCATGTTAACAGAAGGGACACCTTTCTTTTTTCTGACCACTGGAAGGAACTTGTCTTTTGTTCTCTCATGAAGTAATCTCCTCAAAACTTCCTTTACTCATAACCTGCATGTTCAAATCACAAATGTACTCAGATTCAAATCTACAGGTGGAACTCAGTATATGAAAACTAAGCATGATTTGTGCAATTTTGTTTGCTGGGACATCACAGGCTTAAAACCAGGCTGGGGCTTCCCAGGTGGCGCAGTGGTTGAGAGTCCGCCTGCCGATGCAGGGGACACGGGTTCGTGCCCCGGTCTGGGAGGATCCCACATGCCGTGGAGCGGCTGGGCCCGTGAGCCATGGCCGCTGAGCCTGCGCGTCCGGACCCTGTGCTCTGCAACGGGAGAGGCCACAACGGTGAGAGGCCAGCGTACCGCAAAAAAAAAAAAAAAAAAAAAAAAAAAAACCAAAAAAAACAGGCTGGCCTTTTTGTTATCTATAGCATATCATTTATGTAGTTTTATCAGGTTACAAGAAAAGTCCTTAAGATACAGTACTAATAATCAGATCTGTCTTGATTATTTAAATGTGGTCCATGAGAAACAAAAGAGCAAATGAGGCAGATGATCCTTTTCTTTTTTTCAGATAATCCTTTAAATCCAAATCACATGTTCATGGTAAGGTACCCACAAAGTTGAATTCAGTTTTTCCATCTTGCAGCCTACAAAATTACCATTTGGTGTATTGCCACTTTAGAGAGACAAACAGGCAGCCGCTTTGCCCAGATTTCATTGTAGAGAGGGTTGTAGTGTTAATAATGGCATCAATAGTGAGGCATCCTAGCGGCGGCAGCAGCAATAGTGATCTTGATATTATATTTGTTGCATGGAGATCCCATTATTAAGGCTACGAAACCAGAACATGGAACATCTATCTTGTCATCTGCCATTTATCTGGGAAGAAGCAAATGACTCCTGTTCCATGCCAGAGTAGGTCCAAGAAGCCCTAATTTGTCCTTAGTCCAATGGCAAAATGATGGGGCCTCTTCAACCCCTCTCCCATTTCACGGATCCGGTGCTGGCCCTTGAGAACTGTGTGGGCTCAGTCTGTATGGCCTGATCTTGCCGGAGGTCTTGGGAGCACCTTCCACTGCACGCTGACATTCACAAAAATTCCTTTCCAGTGCATAAAAAGACTCTGGAATTTTCCAACACCCCCCCCAAGTTATAGGGCTTAAGGACTTCTAACTGTGCAACAAGATCTCCTAAATTAACATCAGTGAGAGTCACAGTGAACTCCCTCATCTAAGTAAATGCACTGTTATAACCCTTGTGATGGATACTGTGGGTTGGTTAATTCAACATGCAGCCCATCTCATTCTGGATGGAACGATCAGAAATCTAAGAATGATCTTTCCAAAACTCCCTTGCAGCTGGGGTTCTGGATATGAGTTGTATTCTGTCAAGTGCATACAATCTTGTGAGAAATAGGAGGCAAAAATGAGGCAGAGGCCATATTCCTGCCATGTTCTGGTCATTTTTTTATGCAGTAACATTCAAGGGCCTGTTCTCAGCTTCCTAAGTGTCATGAACAGTTGGAGCAGCAAAGATGATGTCTTGATTCCAGTTTCCTGGCCACTGGAACACAGCAGAAAAGCTATGGTCTTGAATTCATGACTCTAGTCGCAGTCTCAGGAAGAATACCTCCCCCGGGCATCAGATCCATATCGTTCTTGGACCCTTAAAGCAACCCAGGCCTTCAATCCTGTACCCACAGATACAACTGTAAAATCTGTCTGCCCCAGGGAAGGCACACTCTCCAGTGCCCCCCTCAGATGCAGTCAGAGGGCTTAATGGACCAAGAGAGGAAAGCCAGGGACCATGAGGGGTGATGGATGGGGTGCTCCTCCCAAGGAGAAGATTCAAGGTCTAATCAAGGACCTTAGTTCATCACCCAAGTTTTCACAGCTCCTACCGAGCAAGAAGAATTTATAACTCCCATCCACCAATGACCTCACCATGTGCTTCCTGTCCTCTTTTCCAAATGATATTATTTATTGAAGTTGCCTTGTCTCTACTTCTCCATTGTATTTTGAGCATAGGTGGAGGGAAGAACACTTTCTATTTATTTATGGGCCAACAAACCAAATGCTCCATTGCCAGCCCAACTAAAGTACACCACACATCACCCAGAGCTCTTGGACTTGGAGCTGGTTGTAATATCTGGAAGGGAGTTTGAATTGCCTCCTTTAGGGGACTGAAGGTGTTCAGTGTATGGGAAGAAGAATATGCATATGTGGAAGGCAACAAAGGGGAACCATGGCACAGACCTAATGTCCACCAAATCCATTTTTCCCTTTGATGCTAGAACTCCCAGGTTCTAGGGGCCATATGACTGCAAAGGCATACAGTTTGTCTCTCAGCAGCCCTTACAGTTTGGTGCCCTCATATTACTAACTTCTGGCCAATGGGAGGTGGATAAAAGTGATTTATGCCTCTTCAGAGTGGTGTCCCCCAAAAGGAAGGCATGTGTGCTCTCCTGCTCTGTCCCCCTTTCTGCTGTGTGGTAAATGAGGAGCTTTGGGAAGGAGAAGACACTTATTGAGGATGACAGAGCCTCCCACTGACCTGGACCTGATTAATTCTGGACTGTTACGTGACAGATTTATACTGTTGTCTTATTCGAGCCACTGTTTTGGTATAAGAGTCCATCTTGTATCCTAATATTTGCAGTTGACTAGACTAATGCAGAAACAAATGCAAAAGTTAATGACTAGTTGAACATGGCAAAATCTAGCCAGACTAGAAATTAAAACCACATAAAATAATTACCAGTTGTTGGGACTTCCCTGGTGGTCCAGTGGTTAAGACTCTGCACTTTCACTGCAGAGGGAATGGGTTTGATCCCTGGTCAGGGAACTAAGATCCCACATGCCCTGCAGCATGACCAAAAAAAAAAAAAAAAAAAGAATTACCGGTTGTTACCATTACTCCTGGGACCTTGCTTTTCTGTGGCATCTGTGGTGATACCTAAGGCATCTTTTTTTTTTAACATCTTTATTGGAGTATAATTGCTTTATAATGGTGTGTTACTTTCTGCTTTACAACAGAATCAGCTATACATATACATATATCCCCATATTTCCTCCCTCTTGTGTGTCTCCCTCCCACCCTCCCTATCCCACCCCTCTAGGTGGACACAAAGCACCTAGCTGATCTCCCTGTGCTATGCGGCTGCTTCCCACTAGCTATCTATTTTACATTTGGTAGTGTATATATGTCTATGCCACTCTCTCACTTCATCCCAGCTTACCCTTCCCCCTCCCTGTGTCCTCAAGTCCATTCTCTATGTCTGCGTCTTTATTCCTGTCTTGCCCCTAGGTTCTTCAGAGCCACTTTTTTTTTTAAGATTCCATATATATGTGTTAACATATGGTATTTGTTTTTCTCTTTCTGACTTACTTCACTCTGTATGAAAGACTCTAGGTCCGTCCACCTCACTGCCAATAACTCAATTTCATTTCTTTTTATGGCTGAGTAATATTCCATTGTATATATGTGCCACATCTTCTTTATCCATTCATCTCTTGATGGACACTTAGGTTGCTTCCATATCCTGGCTATTGTAAATAGAGCTGCAATGAACATGACTCTTTTTGAATTATGGTTTTCTCAGGGTATATTCCCAGTAGTGGGATTGCTGGGTAGTATGGTAGTTCTATTTCCTAAGGCATCTCCTCCTCTCCCTTTTCAGGTCCTGATGTCCTTGTGACCTCTCCACTGACCCTTTCTCTGAACCCATTAGTATGATATAAGTAGGGAATAGATGACAACTCACATATATTGAGCACTTTCTCTATGCCTGACACTATACATGGTGTGAGGTAGACTGTATTATCCTCCGTACTTCTCAGATGAAAAAAGTGCGGTTCAGAGATATTTATTAACTTCTCCTAAAGTCACTTATCTATTGACTGGTGAGATCTGGCTGAAAATCAGTCCCTCTCACTTTAAAACTTAAAGGTGTACAGTTATACCCAGCTCTATTAGTGTAGTTTCAGGTGTCTTTGAGTTGGGCAGAAGAGTGGATTTCCTATTTGTGTTCTCTGTGGAGCCATTGAATGAATCATGGCACAGAAATATCCACACACTTCTGGAAGCACACTAAACTTTCAACTCCTTTGGGGACTTTTAATTAATGTAATAATGATACCATTATAATGCAAGTGACCATGGTGGCTTTCTTTCTTGCATTAATTATTAAACACTCCAGACATTTTCCAATATATCAAGCACTCTCCTTTAGGAGTATCTAGTTCACTGCTTGCCATGCTGTAGATTTACTGAAAAGAGCATGGCATCCTAATGAAATCAACATAATCATAGCCAACAATTAAACAAAATATAGTAAGAGTATACAAAAAATATCAGAGTGCATTACAAATAATATAGGTGAGCATTATTTTGTGAAAACATAGATGGATAGATCAATAGATAGATAAATAGAGTTTCCTAGTATAACAAAACACCACAAACCGGGTGGTATTGACACAGCTATGTTCCCTCTGAAGCTTCCAGGGGAGAATTCCTCCTTGCCTCTTCCTAGCTTCTGCTGGTTGCTGGCAATCCTTGGTTTTCCTCAACTTGTAGCTGTATATCTTCCAATCTCTGTCCCCACCTTCACATGGCCTTCTTCCTGTGTATGTGTCTCTGTGTCTCTTCTCTTCCTACAAGGACACCAGTCATATCACATTAAGGGCCCAGCCTAATGCAGTATGATGTCATCTTAACTTATTACATCTGTGACAATCCTATTTCCAAATCAGGTCACATTCTGAAATTCCAGGTGAACATGAATTTAGGGGGACACTATTCAACCTAGTAGGATACATATGTATATATCTGTGTACTAATGTGTATGTGTGTGTGTACTGGGGTCAGTAAAAAATGTATTTCATATGGGTCATGACCACAAATACGAAATTCTCTGATTCTAATTGAAGGGGGCATAACATTCCCTTGTGAAACCTGGCAAAATACCACAACACATAGTGAACACACCAGTCCTAGGAGGATGCAAAGTAGAGATGAGAACTGGGTTATATGTAACTCAGAACAAACACTCAACATAACACCCACTCTCACTCTTAATTTGACAATAAAAATATCATTGCCTGGATTGGCGAGTGGAGCTTATCATAAAATTTGGGAATCAGACAATATTTTAAATTACTTTGATGATGGTTTTTACAGTGTCAGTGAACATCATGAATAGTAATTGTTTTGCAGCCACTCTAGTGAGTGATCTGAAGCTGGATTTGAACTAGTAACCTAGAAAGGAGTTTCTTGAACACACTCATAATACTTCAAGGACTTCAAGGATCACTTAGTTATAGTGAGAAAACAGAAGAGTTCAATTAGATATTATTATGAATCCCACACAATCAAGGACTAGAAATTCACTGTAAAAAAAGTTTCAAGGATACAAGGAGCAACCCCCAAATTTCTTTTTTTAATCTATTTCACATCAAAGTATCAAGCTTTCCTAAGCTAAAAAACTTGCACTATATTGCTGATAGAGTTAAAATTAATTGGGAAAAAGCTGAAGCGAATATAATAAAGTGGTAATATTTACTTTTAGTAAGTTGAATGTGGACTCTTCTCATAATATTCTTCATGTCTTCTTTTTTTTCTTCATATCTTCTTGTACATTAAAAGCATTCCTTTCTCGACAAATACCATATGCTATCACTTATATGTGGAGTCTAAAATATGACACAAATGAACTTATCTACAAAACAGAAACAGACACAGACATAGAGAACAGATTTGTGGTTGCCAAGGAGGCGGGGTGGTAGGGATGGATTGGGAGTCTGGGATTAGCAGATGCAAACTATGTATGTAGAATGGCTAAACAAGTTCCTACTGTATAGCACAAAGAACTATACTCAATAACCTGTGATAAACCATAATGGAAAAGAATATGAAAAAGAATGTATATACATGTATAACTAAATTACTTTGCTGTACAGCAGAAATTAACACAACATTGTAAATCAACTATACTTCAATAAAATAAATTTTAAAATAAGTACCGAAAAACCCATTTCTTTCTCTTTTTAAGAAATCAGTTATGCCAAACAGTGTTATTGTGCTTATTCAGACCTCGAAGACTTGAGAGGTGGCTGCCAGGGTCCATTCTCAGAGCCCCTGACTTCCTTCTGTGGCCACCTGTACAAGCTCTTCCTTACCCGTCCTCTTGCTCTTGAACGTAACAGAAATTGACTTCAAATTCACCAGAAGACTTAGACCTCTAGACCTCATTTAGGTGTGGCGTCCAGGTCTATCCTGGCTTCTCTTCTTTGGCTGCTCTTTAGCCTCAGAATGCCTCCCAGGATCAGCTTTCAAGGAGCCCCAAAAGAGCTCATCACAATAATATCACATCCTAGAAAAACTGTGGCTCTGGAGGAGGGGCAGGGCCCAGAAAACACATGTGTGTTGTGCATGGCCAACCTACACGGGGCCTAGAACCCAGGAGAGTCTGAAGGACCAGCTTTCCATGAATGACAATAGGATATATTAGTGATCTTCAAGTTACAGTTTGCTCCACAACCTAAAAAGCTTATGTGTTGCATAAAGACTTTGCAAAACTGTGTACCTCTTCACATATTTTAAAACCTGATTCCAAGAGTACTGGTTATCATAAGGTTTAATGGTTGCAAAGAATATCGTTTCCAGTGTGCATTAAATATTGATGCATTATTACAACTGTTACCTCAGTCTTTTAAAAGTAGCCAATGGAATCTAAATATCCTAGCGATTTGATACCCACACATGTCTTTTTTAAAAGAGCTGAACAAGAAATTCCATTTTGCAGTCAGAAATTTTACTTTGTTCCTTGCTAAGTCCATTCAACCTCTTCCACACAAATTTATCCAAATGTAATATCATTCTATGTTCGAGTCTTTTCTAGATCATCATATTATCTGCAAGGCAAATGTGTATATACACTGAAATTTTTTTGCTTTATGTGCCCATAATGCTTTAAATGTTAAAATTTTCTATAATTACAATGACTAGTACACAGTTGATCAAAAAAATCAATACGCTGACACTTTAGGTAGATAATTATTAAACCTAAAAGAATTTTTTTGTTGGAAATGCATCTCTTAATGAGATGAATGAGGGTGTGTTTTTAAAGTTAGTTCATGTATCCATCCATGAATATTATTATTACTAATATAATAAAGACTTGGCATTGTTTTTATTCCTGTTTTTGATTTGTATAAGTGTAGGGACTAAGAAATCTTGTTGAGATAAATAAATATACTGGGAATAAAAAAGATTTTGCTGAAACACAGTCATTCAATTCTTTGAACTCATTCTATGTCAAAAGCACCTAGTGATTTGTTATAAAATTCTTTATTGTATTCTATCAAATGACAACTTGATTAGGTTTGCCTTCAATTTTTGTTAGAAGAAAAGAATTGGAAACCACCTGGCTTGTAACAGAATTTTTATCCAGTTATTAGTTCTTTCACCAGGAAAGCTTTGCCAAGACTTATAAAATGACTATTAATTATACATGCTACTTTTGACTTAGAGGTACTTTCTATCATAAGATATATTCAAAACGGGTTGATAAAATAAAAATTATTTAATATAACTTTGCACGGTCATAGTTTTTAATAAAATTATTTTTATCTCATCACATGTTTTAACTATATTTTTTTGTCAAAACTTTGACGAGCTAAAACAACAGATTTAGGTCACTGAATTTGTGGAAAATGTTCACCATTTAACTGACTTGGTACAAGCTGTCATATCAGAATTACTCTCTTCAGAATAATTCTGTCTTCAATTCAATCTATTAATATATATTTTAAGAAATATTATGAAAACTATTGAGAAATAAATTATAAAGCACATCTTATAAAACATTGCTGAGAGCAGTAAAGTCAAGATTTAAATTATGCAGAGGTAATAGAATTAATTTTTTTCATTTTTAACAATAAATCATGAAACAAGAAAATAATGGTATTTCTTATAATAAATCCGCAATTACGTGATGTAATATGAAATTCCAGCTGAGTGGAGGCATGTTTTTCCCTTTCAAAGGGGAAGAGGACTTCTGGGAAAGGGGATATCAGAATGAAGAACCTTCATAAACATGGCAGCCAGTTCTCAGGCTGATCAATTTCAAGTAAGAGTATGTATGGGTATTGAGAATCTAGAAGTTGATTCCCTTAAAACCACGTATGCTCGGATGCCCTTGGAAAGTGTTCTATGCCCAGGAGTACCCAGTTTGAAGACTACTGCTATTAGGAAACAAATAAACAATCTGCTTTAACACCTAAAGGAACCCGACATATAATTAGTAACAATTATTATTATGCTGAGAAAGGTCAATTGCCATTTATAGGCTAAGGATTCCCAAAACTATCATCACTTGTGCTTTTTCATGATTTTCAGATGCCAGGTGAATATCACAACTGATGACTCACAGTCCCTCAAACACAGCACATCCATAACTAAACTCATTGTCTTTCTCCTCAGGCCTGCTACTCATTCAATATTTCCTGCCTCAGAATATGAAACCAACATTGACCTGATCACCTGTAGAAAATGCTTCTGTTGTTCACCCAAAATCCATTCTTCACTAACAGAACAACCATTTAGTTCAGAGAGGCAATATACGCAGTTTAATAACTTTCTTGCAACTAAGGGTGGCTATACAAACTAGGTCTGGCTGATGCATCTTATAATGACAGGGATGGGACAGACTCCGCCTTTTCTCCTTGGCCAGTCTTCTCCATCCAGCCTGGACCACAGTTGTGATAGCATTTGCTTCTCACAGTAGCAAGATGACAACACAAGGATAAAGGCCCACACTAAAGAAAGCTGAGCAGAAAGCTAGGAGGAGCCTGCAACCCTGCCCACATCACAGTCTGCAGAACAGCAGTAGACTGCATCGCCAGCTTTCCTAGCCAAGCACACTCCTGACATCTTAACCAACCCAGAAACTTGCATCATTCTCCAAGATTTCTTTTCTCTCACTCCCCATGTCCACGTGGTGCCCAAGCCCTAATTACTTTATCTCCTTAACATCTCTGTCATTTCCATTTTCTTCATCCCTACAATGACTGCCTTAGTTTGAGCCCTTGCCTTTTGGTTTGTCCATGTCTCTGGTAGCAATGTTTTCTTATTAGAGTCTCACCTTGCCACTGGAGCTTTAAATGGCTTTTGTTGGCTGTAGAATGAAGCACCAACATCTTCAAATGAAACATTAAGTCCTAGAATATGATCTGACACTTGCCTTGCTAGATTCATTTCTGACCATTCTTCTCCCATCCTGCACTCCAGACAAACTGAGCTACACTAAGTTGTCTGGTGTTTTTAGACCTTTTCTCTCTCTCATCTTTCCCCTAAAATAACCTCCATCCCTCATGTCAACATAGCAGACATCTACTCTTCTTTTAACACGCAACTTGTATCCCTCTTGAAGGCTTTCCTGATTCCACCCCTCCCTTACTGAAAGACATAAAGAAAGAGCATTAGGGGATTCATAAAATTTGATTTAACATTTATTTTATCCTTTTCTGAGAAATGGGAATTTAAAATGCTACAATCTCTATGAGAATGTAGAAAATGCTTGTATATTTATGTATTTTTGTACAAATATAGGTAAAAATCCAATCCTGTTATAGCTGACATAGCTTTAATGAAGTTAATATTTCCACAGAAACTAGTGGTAAAATGGAATGAGCCCAGCCATTTCTGAAAATGCCATGCCTATCAGACTAAGGTCATTATTTTATGTGTTGTCTTAGCATTATTGTTTACTTTGAATAGCCTGGGTGGTTACCTGTCTGATTAATTGGTTTTATGTAGAGTCTAATCACGGCTCCATCAGTATGTCAGCATTTAATAAACATTTGGGGGTGCTAACTGAATACTAACAATGTGGATTGTCCATTTAATCACCATAATACAGGCGCCATCATGCAGCATGTGTTGATTACATACTCACAGTTGAGAAGAGATAACGGTGCCCAGATTTATTTTCACTATATTAAAATAAACCCTATGTTTGAAACATCTGGCCACTCTTTGTTTCCCTGTAATATGCAGCGATTAGTAACTATTTTTAAAGGCCCTTTCTACAATGCTGGAAACCCTGGCATGATATGCACAGAAAGAAAGAAGATTGGACTTGAGAAACTATTTCCTTAGCTTTGTTGAGCGTTTTTTTTGTTTTTTTGTTTTTGTTTTTGGTTTTTTTGTGGTATGAGGACCTCTCACTGTTGTGGCCTCTCCCGTTGCAGAGCACAGGCTCCGGACACGCAGGCTCAGCGGCCATGGCTCACGGGCCCAGCCACTCCGCGGCATGTGGGATCTTCCCGGACCGGGGCACGAACCCGTGTCCACTGCATCGGCAGGCGGACTCTCAACCACTGTGCCACCAGGGAAGCCCAAGCGTTTATTTTTAATGATCATAGAATCTACTTAATTGAAACACACCTGCACAGGGTGACAGGGCACAATGCTCCAGGAATGTGGGGTAAATACATAAAGTAAAGGCCTCTCCCTTTACCCCTCGGTGCACAGTGGGAAACTGAGTCTGGCGAAGTTGCTTCAGAAAGAGCTCTCCCTTCCAGGGTTACCCAGAACGTCCCTTTCTGCCCTCTTCCTTCCAGATATGCCACAGCTCAGTGTGCGCCCTGGGCCGCTATTCATTCTCCGCACCAAGCACAGCCCCCTGCTTTGAATCCGGACCAGGTGCCTGCCAGGGGCAGGTGCTCAGGACTGTTTGGAGTGGGAAGTAGAAAGGAATGGGAATGGCTAGATCAGAAGGAGAGGTCAGGAAGGAGTCAAAAGAGAGAAACTTCTCTGGCTAAAGCCTCCTTCTCGGTCACCGTTGAGAAGAGAAGTGACTCCCAAAGAGAAGGGCTGGAAAAGGAGGGGAAAATGGTCCTGGCTCACCTCTTCCACCCGTGGCCATCAGCCTGTGCCCCAGGGCCCCTGCTCTTAACTCGGACCCACAGCTCTGGCCCCAGCCTTGCTCTACCTAAACGGTGCCAACCCTGTCCCCGCCCCGGTCCCAAGCATGAGACCCTCCCCAGCAGATGGAGCCAGGGAGGACCTGCGCTCATGGAGCTGTTGGGGAGAAAACTTGCTGCTAGGATGACAGTAAGGAGAGAGAGAGAGAATGAGAGAGAGAGATTGAGAGAAAGAGAGAAAGGAGGGAGGACAAAGCAAAGGGGGAGAAGAAAGGCAGGAGGAAGAAATGGAGACAAGAGAGAAAAGCAGGCAGATGGGTAAGGAAGGAAAGGAAGGCTAGAGAACCTCCCCCTCTCAACTTTACCCACCCACCCAGCATCCACCACCCCGCCCCGCAGGGTTTAAGGATTTAAGCCTCTTTCTCCAGACATGGAGAAGCATTTAGGCAGCAGGCATCCCACGGGACAGGGATCCTAGCGCTGTGTATCTACTTGGCAGACAGGAGGAGAGAAATAGAGGCCATAATGCCCAACTGACAGATGCTGGATCTGTGACAGAGCCCCCAGCAAGGGGTCACAGAGTGTCTCTAGGACAGAGGTCACAACTCAGATGCTTACAGGGCCACGCTGGCTTCTTAGCAGTGAAGTCAGCCAGGGAGGACTCTGGGGACTGGTGAGCAGACATCAGGGGCTACTGTTACTTTGTTCCCACCAATGTTTGCTGTGTCATAATCTTGACCTAGTATTATCAGATCTCCTGTTCTGTTTTATTTTTCAAGAGAATCCAGGAATCTGTTTTTTTGAGAACTCTCCTGATTTTTAAATGTCAATAACTGCTTCTAATTGTTTTTAAACATATGGATCAAAATGAAATACGTCTGTGGGGTAGACATAATCCCTGGGTCCATTTGTCAGTTAAACATTTTTTTCTGTTTGTTGAACTTCTCCGTGGACCTTTCTGGCAGGAGCACCTGATCACTCATTTCTGACACTTTCAGGAGGTCTGAGAAAGGGGACTAGGTGAACTGGAACTTAATTGTGAAGCTAATTACCTAAAGGAATTGTTAAAATTACACAGATGGAGACACTATCTATCTAGGTTTTTCTGGGAGCCAGGGAACATAATAGCCACCATTTATAACATTATTTTGGGGAAAAACATGTTTCAAGTTCCAACAACAACAACAAAAAAGCAATAAGCTTTTGGAACTCCATCCCTTCATTGGTTGAAGGATGCCATTATATCCAGTATTTTAGTGGGAGAGGGTTTTCTATGATATGATCTGACAAGGTTTTGGAGAATTCCTGAAGACTTAGCTAGCTATCGGATGTTCTTGCTGTAACATAGATATCTAATCCCCTATATAACTAAGATAACTCAGCCAAGATTAGCATCATTGCCTGTGGCCCATGCAACATTAAACAATAAGATCGTATATCACTTGGAATGGATATAAATATCTACAAGAAGATTAATGTGCTCTGACTAAGTATTTAGTCAGGGCCTTTTAAGCAGAGTACATAACTGACTCTTAATTTTAAACAGGATTTATAGATGCTGTGATGGTTAATTTTATGTATCAAGTGGCTGGGCTATGGTACACAAACACTGGTGTAGATGTTGCTGTGGAGATATTTTTTAGATGTGATAAACATTTCTAATCAGTTTCCTTTAAGTAAAGGAGATCACCCTCCATGATGTGGGTGGGCCTCGTCCAATCAGTTGAAGGCCTTAAAATCAAAGACTGATTATCCAGAGAAGGAATTCTATTTCAAGACTGCAACATAGAAATCCTGCCTGAGTTTCCAGCCTGCTGGCCTGCCCTACAAATTTCAGACTTACCAATCCCCACAATCACGTAAGCCAATTCATTAAAATAAATCTATAGGTACATGGATATATATCATATTGATTCTGTTTTTCTAGAGCACCCTGACTGATAAGATACCCATCTATGAGTCTGGAAAGTACACTTCTTCCAGTCAGTCCCTCTCACCTGTTCATCAGTTCTACCCTAAAGCTTTTTTTTTTTTTTAGTAAAATGTAAATATGATAAAGTTAATACTTTGTAATGTGGATGCTTTCATGTTGCATCATAAGTTCTAATTCTTCCTTTAGCTGCACCTCTTAGTCTATGGGGAAGTAAGAGCAAAGGAACTAATATTTACTGAGCAGACACTTTTTATACATCATTCAACAAACTTCTGAAGTAGGCATTATTTTTATTATTATCCTCATTTTTACAGAGAAGGAAAGCATCTCTAGAGTACATGTCCTATATGTAGCCTGATGAATTTTCACAATCTGAGCACACCTGTGTAGCCAGCACCTAGATCAAGAAACAGATCTTGGGCTTCCCTGGTGGCGCAGTGGTTGAGAATCTGCCTGCCAATGCAGGGGACATGGGTTCGAGCCCTGGTTTGGGAAGATCCCACATGCCGCGGAGCAGCTAGCCCCGTGGGCCACAATTACTGAGCCTGCGCGTCTGGAGCCTGTGCTCTGCAATGAGAGAGGCCACGATAGTGAGAGGCCCACGCACCGCGATGAGGAGTGGCCCCCACGTGCCACAACTAGAGAAAGCCCTCGCACAGAAACGAAGAGCCAACACAGCCATTAATAAATAAATAATTAATTAATTAATTAAAAAAAAAAAAAATGAACTCAAAATGGATAGACCTATGTAAGAGCTAAAACTATAAAACTCAGAGAAAAACATAGGAGAAAATATTTGTATTCCTAAGTAAGAAAAAAAAAAAAAAAAGAAACAGATCTTGACCAGCAAAAGCACTCCAAGTATTATGTTGTATATGTATATATAAATATGTTTGCATGTATATGAACGTATATGTGCAAGGGGGGAGGGGTTGTAACCACTATCCAGATCAAGATATAAAACTTTTCCAGCACCCCAGAAGGCTCCCTTTGAGCCCTCTTCCAATCATTACTTCCTTTCAAAGGTAACCGCTATCCTGACTTCCAATGGCAAAGATACATTTTGCTTATTTTTATACCCTATATAAATGGAATCATACAAATGTATACTCTTTGGGCTCCAGCTTCATTTCCTCAACATCTATCTCTGTAAGATTCATCCACGCCATTAATATAAAGTTACAGTTTATTAATATGAGACTCAGAGATTGTAAACTATCACTTAAATCATATAAATTATTTGACCAAGAGCACACAGCTATAGAAAGCAGCAGAGCCGGGAGTCCAACCCAGGAGTGTCTCATTCCAAAGCCCACGACTTTTTTTCTGCTTTATCACTGCTGGTGGGAATGTGAAATGGTACAGCCACTATGGAGAACAGTATGGAGGTTCCTTAAAAAACTAAAAATAGAACTACCATATGACCCAGCAATCCCACTACTGGGCATATACCCTGAGAAAACCATAATTCAAAAAGAGACATGTACCAAAATGTTCATTGCAGCTCTATTCACAATAGCCCGGAGATGCAAACAACCTAAGTGTCCATCATCGGATGAATGGATAAAGAAGATGTGGCACATATATACAATGGAATATTACTCAGCCATAAAAAGAAACAAAACTGAGCTATTTGTAATGAGGTGGATAGACCTAGAGTCTGTCATACAGAGTGAAGTAAGTCAGAAAGAGAAAGACAAATACCGTATGCTAACACATATATATGGAATTAAAAAAAAATGTCATGAAGAACCTAGGGGTAAAACAGGAATAAAGACACAGACCTACTTGAGAATGGACTTGAGGATATGGGGAGGGAGAAGGGTAAGCTGTGACAAAGCGAAAGAGAGGCATGGACATATATACAGTACCAAACGTAAGGTAGATAGATAGTGGGAAGCAGCCGCATAGCACAGGGAGATCAGCTCGGTGCTTTGTGACCGCCTGGAGGGGTGGGATGGGGAGGGTGGGAGGGAGGGATACGCAGGAGGGAAGGGATGTGGGAACAGATGTATATGTATGACTGGTTCACTTTGTTATAAAGCAGAAACTAAAAAAAACAAAAAACAAAAAAACCCAAAATAACATATGTGAAATAATTTTGTGGCACATGGGTAAACAGTAATAATTATGTTATTAATATTTTATTGTATTATTAATATTATTAATATGAATATTTACTGTGCATTTGGAAAAAATAACTAGCTCCTCAAGCCCATAATAGAAGTTCCTTTTTATAAATATAGTTCAAAAGCTAGATAGATGCCTATTCTACGATCCAGTACTTCTATGTATATACCCACCAAAAGGTAAGTACAAGTTTTATTCTTAATAGTCAAAATGTAAACAGTCTAAATTTCTATCAACATTGAAATGGATAAATAAGTTGTGGAATCTTCATATAATGGAATGCTACACACTAATAAAAAAAGAACAAGCTACTACTACATGCAATAACATGGATGAATCTCTCAGACGCCTTGATGAGCAAAGATGGCAAACACACAAAAAAACGTGTGTTAAACAATTCCATGTGTATGAGTTCAAAAATAGGCAAAACTGATCTATGGGGATAGAAGTCAAAACAGTGGTTGCCTTAGGGTGTATTATTCACTGGGAAGGGGCAAGAGGGACCCTTCTAGGGTTGGAAAAGTTTTATATCTTAATATGGGTGGTAGTTATCTGTGTGTCTGTGTGTGTGTGTAAAAATTCATGGAGCTATACACATAAGATTTGTGCACTTTATCATTTATTCTAGAAAAAAAGCAATAAAATGTACAACAAATTAATGTATTTCCATTTTTTAAAAGTAAATCTACTGAGTCAAAATTCCTGAATTAAGAGTAGTTCCAGCGTTCCATGGATATTGTAAGAACCAGGAAGGCAGGGTTCACTTCATAAAAGATACTTGAGAAATACTGCCCTGTACCACAAGGCCCTCTAGCAACAGCAGTGCCTGGGGAGGGGGAGGGGGGAGGGGAGACAGACCCCCCCCCCATTTCTCAAAGCATAGTCTGTGGCCAGCAGTATTGGTATCACCTGGGAGCTTATCAGATCTTCAGTCTCTTGTGCCTCACTCCAGACCTACTAAAACGCTGTCTGCATTTTTTGTTGTTGTTGTTTGTTTGTTTGTTTGTTTGCGGTACGCGGGCCTCTCACTGTTGTGGCCTCTCCCATTGCAGAGCACAGGCTCCGGACGCACAGGCTCAGCGGCCATGGCTCACGGGCCCAGCCGCTCCGCGGCACGTGGGATCTTCCTGGGCTGGGGCACGAACCCGTGTCCCCTGCATCGGCAGGCGGATTCTCAATCACTGTGCCACCAGGGAAGCCCCACTGTCTGCATTTTACCAAGGTCTCCATGTGATTCATATGCCCTGAATGGAACATAGAAGCAGTAATAGAGACAACTATTAGACTAACTATTTCACATGCATTTATTTTATCTTCCTAACTAGATTGTGAACTTCTTGAGGACAGTGTAGAACAGTGGACAGAGAGCTCTGACTTCCAGTTATGTTCATTCCTGGCTGAGTAACCTTAGGAAGCTACTAGATTCCCTTAGCATCAGAATATAAAGTGAGAAGAATAATAATATTGTTATTAATACCTATTTCATGGGTGTTGTAAAGATTAAACAGAATAATGTATGTGAGGTGCTTAGTACACTGTTAAATACAGACTAAAACTGTAATAAATGGTAGCTATTACTATCACCTTCATCATTTCACTTTGGGCTGAGGGCTGAAAGCCATGTAGGGTATACTTGAACATTTATCATTTGATTTGATGGTGAATAAAAAGAAGAGAAACCCATTCACAGTTCTTTGCCTTTTGGTGTTCTTCAGTTTTTGTCTTACTGTACTTAAAATAAACCCGTAATTTAACCCAAAATGGAGAGTCCCCTTGGACTTTGGCAGATCCTAAAAGAGAGATGAGTAAATTGCTTTGAGGAGCCTTTTTCTATTCTTTCCCTTTCTCGCCCTCTTCTGTCCGCTTCATGAGTCACCGCCTGAAAAGCCACCGACAACACCTGAACCTGTTCAGAGAATCACTGTGGGCCTCAGACCTTCATTCTCAGCCTACTTGTCCCTCCTTTCTCATGTCCTATTTAGATTTGGGTTAAGTTGAGCCTTGAAGACATTCTAACAGAACAGAGAGTAGGCAGGCCTGAAATGTAACTACAGTTGACCCTTGAACAACAGGGGTTTGAACTGCACAGGTCCACTTACATGCAGATATTTTTAATAGAAACACTACAGTATTACACAGTCCACGATAGGCTGAGTTGGCCCATGTGGCAGCTCAGATACAGAGGAACAGTGGATATAGAGGGCTGACATGGATAAATTACACTTGGATTTTCGACTGCATGGAGTGTTGGCACCCCAATCCCCTCATTGTTAAAGGGTCAACTCTAATTAAGAGGCATCTATGTTTTTGCCTAGTTGAAGATCTAGGATTCTGGACTAGACTTCTGGATTCGAGAACTCCCAGTATCAGCATCTTGGAGTTATAGAGATTGGTACCTTCAACCTAATTGGGTCAACTTGGAGTTTCGCACATACTCAGCTATGGGGACCATGTCTTAGAAACCCAGAGCTACCGAAGTATATGCTTCCTTAGCCTCAGGCTTACCAGCTTCCTGCTTGCTTCTTTTTCCTGCTACTTGACACTGGTCTATCAACATGCTTTGCAATCAAATCTTGCTGAATCCTGACATGTAGACTTACAAGTATTTGATAATAAAGTGAGGTTAAGACTTTTGTTACAGAACTAGATTCATTGGCCTGACATCTAACAAGCCAAATGTTGAGACGCTGAGGTTTGCAGCAGAGAAGCAGTTTATTCACAAGGCAGCCAAGCGAGGAGACAGGAGAAAAAAATCTCAGATCCACCTGCCTGAAGGTGAGGGCCTTGGGATATTTATGGTGAAGAGTATGATGTTCAGGGCAAGGTGATTAGAGGCTGGAAAAAGGTGATGTAACCAATGCTCTGTGCAGGGGTATCTGAGTTACATGCTTCTTCATGGGATGCATGATCAGAAAATGGCAGCATTTGCATGATCTGAGGGTGGAGTTTTTGTCCCTTTGATGTCAAAAGGTCATCCATCGGACACTCACACAAGCCCAGTTGAATGGTTGGTGGCCTCAGCCAGTTTGAACTGGGCAAGATTAGCTCCACGTTTCTTAATAACTTAAGCAACCATTAGTATAGTGACCCATAGGTCAGAGGTATTATCTATAGGAGGTGGTTAAAGGAGTCTTGTGATATATTGTCTAAACTACATGAAGCTTGGAGGGTATGTAATTTGCAAGAACAATTAAAGCAAGCCTGGTCAGCAAGCTTGGCAGTTTACAGGATATTATTTATTAAGCAAGTTATAGTTTGAGGGATCTAACTGATGACTGCCCTCGGCTTCTCTTTTACCATAACCAAATAATTTTCATGGAAATTTTATTTTCCTCAATGTCACCAGTGTACAGTAAGTAGCTGACCTTTGTTAAAAGTTTTATTAAGCTATTTGTTTGAACACTGTATCTCAAACTTTTGGGATCATAGTCCATTTAAGTAAGAAAAATGAGCCCAAGTGTCACCAAATAGTCTCATTTTCCAGTAGGAGAAAGAACTGATAAAAATAAACTATTGCTCTATAAGCACAGATTGTAGGGTTTATGTATTACCCTAGCAATTGCGTACGGGTTATTTATATCTCAAAGTCTAGTTTTGTGGAAAATTATAGGCCAAAATGCCATTGCCTCAAACGTGTTACCACGTGCAAATGTTCTAATCAAACAACCAACTAATTTATAATAATAGCGCTAAATTCATAGTTTCATAAAGTTGCCAGAATGGGAGCAATTGAAAATCACAATTAACTCAATAAAACACTGATGATAAACATTAAACAAGACACCCCCTTCAAAAAAGTATGGGAATTCTAACCATCATCATATGCATATGCAATACAAGTTTTACAACATGGGCAGTACTGAGTTCCAACCAGACTTGTCAGTAGGCTACTGAGTTAGGTGATTTGTCAACTCTACTAGGATATTAATTTTAGTTTACAAATAGCTAAGTTTAGCAACCCTCAGCTTTCTTCGTAGGTTACTTACTAGTAAGCATCTCTTAGCCCTATGTAAAGTGAAAGTCACTTGCCCCTAAGCACCAAAGAAATACCTGGCATGTTTAAATCAGTTTTGGGCTCCCAAGTGGATCTTGCAATGAACCCCATTTTGAAAATCATGGTGCTAACCTAGAATATGCAAACAACTGCTTCTTTAGGCCATTTGCTGCCCTGTTCCTCCTCTATTGGTGTCTCTGCCCCATCTCTGCTACAGAAGCTCCTCTTTCTTTTTTTCTTTTTTTTTTGCGGTATGCGGGCCTCTCACTGTTGTGGCCTCTCCCGTTGCGGAGCGCAGGCTCAGCGGCCATGGCTCACGGGCCCAGCCGCTCCGCGGCATGTGGGATCTTCCTGGACCGGGGCACGAGCCCATGTCCCCTGCATCAGCAGGTGGACTCTCAACCACTGTGCCACCAGGGAAGCCCCCCAGAAGATCCTCTTTCTTATTCGACTATATACTCTGAACTTTGTCATTCCTTCTCTCTCAACCCAGAGCTTGAGGCCTCTCCAAACCTTCAAACCTCTTGTCATTCAACAGTAAAGGCTCGCCAAGCCTTTATCCAAATCTACCATTTCCTACTCCTGTTCTTTGATTATCTTTGGAATATTACATGCAACAGCAACCTCATCAGCCAGGCCTGTTTATAGTGGAAGCTTCTATCGGGCACAGGTCTCTGGGAGAACAGCTGCCATCCTCTCTGCCTCTGCATCACAAGCTCTTGTGTACATAAGGCTCTAGTTCCCAAATAGGCACAAACCTAAGACTGGATTGTTCTGGATCCATCCCCTAACTTTTCAATTTTGGCACAACCTGGTGAAGGCTCATTTTAATTTCTCTAATTATGAAACATAGTCTAAAAATCTGGCAATGAAATGAAGGGTTTGTTATTTCATAAAATACAGGAGCCATGTGTTACCTTTCTATAAGTAAGTACTCATTTATCATCCAAACACTGTATAATAAAAGCTGCCAGAATACTGACTTAAAAAAGCTATAGCACACCACCGAATTAAAGAACTGTAACTGCAACCCATATTCTTTCTTATTATTTTAAGCTGTAAGTGACCATGGTACACGAGCACACTTCTGATGCTCAGAACAGCAACCAAGCTCTTCTGCTAAATTTATTCATCCATCCATCCATCCATCATTCTTTCACTCATCCATTCATTTAACAACTATTTATTAAGCACCTATTATGAGCTAGCAATGTTCTAGTACTAGAGATTCACCAGTGAACAAAAAGACAAAGTCTCCATAGGATGGATGAAGGTATGGTGGGTGATGAGAGGTGGAGATTTGGCCTTCAAACAACAATCCACCAAAGAAAAACCATCATTTGTAAATTTGTCTCTGGATTTAGTCCTATGCCTTTCAGTAAGCCTCGTTTCCTCCCCTTGATTTCTGATGCAGTGAAACCTTGACCACAACCACTTCCTGTTTGCCAGAGTCACCCCTGATGCTCGGGTGATTTTCAACACTGCATAAAACAAATGATGATGACAATTACAGCGCTAACAACAAAGTCCCTACCAAGACAATAATAGCAACAACTAACATTTAATAAGCAATTACAAATGGTCCCTGACTTATGATGGTTTGATTTTCAATTATTTGACTTTACAATGGCATGAAAGCGATACACATTCAGTGCAAACCATACTTTGAATTTGGTAAGTGGTATGACCCTGTCTCGTGACGCTGGGCATTGGCAGTGAGCTGCAGCTCATGAAGGTTAACAACCGAAACACAACCATCTGTATCCACACAACCATTCCATTTTTCATTTTCAGTAGTCAATAAGTTACATGAGGTATTCAGTACTTTATTACAAAATAGGCTTTGTTTTAGATGATTTTGCCCGACTGTAGGCTAACATAAATATTTTGAGCACATAAGCTGTGGTGTTCAGTCAGTTAGGTGTATTAAATGCATTTTCAACTTAGGATATTTTCAATCTATGATGGGTTTATCAGATGTAATCCTATAAGTGGAGGAAGATTTGTACTGTATAGTTAGATACTATTATTATTCCTCCTATTTTACAGAGGAGGAGAGACCAAAACTTGAAGGTTATTATATTTTCCCACTAGCCCAAGCCAAGGATCCAGTTCTTTGATTTGCTGAAACCTTCTTGGTTGCAGTGGTAGAGTCCTGAACTCAGGGGTAGATCCCAGCTCCAAAAACACCTCACCATTATCACGGGCTCTAGGTGCTAATACCCTTTGCCTCTCCCTGCAGCCAGTTGTCAGCAAGCTCCTTCTCTGCTAATTACAATATCAACACACAGTAAATATTAAATATATGTATAGACTGTTTACAATTCTAATCAAATAGTGCACTCTACAAAGTTAATTTGGCGCCTATTTAATCAGACACATAATTGTTATTGAATTGTACAGCAATTAGATAGAGTTGTTCCAATAAATTTTGTAATCTGCCCCCAAATAATTATCTCATATTTTCTACTCCCATTTTGTAACTTTGCAGAATCTACCATTTCCTGATATGATGTGTTCGTTCTTCTCCCACTTCCTCTTTTTCTATTTCTTCAGAACACACTCACATGAAATAAAATATGATGAGTCTAGATTGTATTCCCCAATGGCCTAAATCCTACACTCCCCAGGGATAAGATCCTTCTGGGCTTCTCCTGGTACACCACACTGACTTTCCTGATCCTCTGTCTGGATGACCTGGAGGCTGAAGGAGTCAAAGAAAGCAAGAATCTGGCAAAGCTTGTTTTGACAGGGCTACAGATGTAGCATAGGCTGGGGAATCAACACAACAGTGACCTCCAACACAGATGATGCAAAGTAGAGCTAAAAATGAACTCTCAATTTCTTACATTTGCAATCTGGGAGTCTTAGAGCAAAAATATTAGAGAAAAGTTTGGTAATAAAAGAAAGGGAGAGATTTACCACCTAAACGATGGTGAATCAATCACCTTTTTAATATTCTTTTACTCCTGAATCTGTTCTTAACTGCAGCAAATAAAGTCACCAATTCACAAGGATAAAGAGAATGTGAGAGGAGACAAAACTGATGGGCAACATCAGTAATCTTCTGGAGTTTGGAAAGCAGATGGAGGAATGATAATAGACTTGAGAAAGGTGCTACCTAAGCATCTACGATAGGGACTGAGCCATTCCCCCCCCACCCCGCACAGGGCCCCAGAGAGGCTCAGAACATGGCACTTCCAGGGGACCCTTAAGGCAGGAATGAGATCCGTGACTGGAATTAGGGGGACTGGCTGACCATCCGTACACTGAGCTGGTAGACTTTCCCCAGGTCCCATCTCCCCTCCCATAAATCCAGACAACTCTCCCTACGCCCCACTACACAGAGACACATGGGAAAATGGAGAGGAAGTAGTTCCACACCAGAGAACCCCAGTTATGGTAGAGAGAAAGGGTGATGGGCAGAGCTGAAAACAGGAGAAAAGTTTGCTGATTAAAGAGTAGGACCTGCCAGTCTCTTCTCCTACTCTGCTTCCAAGTGCCAGCAGCCATGAGATACACCCAGGCAAAAAATAGCTGAATTCTTCTCAGGAGACTGAATGGCTTCAGAGGGAATTAAACAACCTACAGTGTTGATGTTTAGGATTTTCACAATGAGAATCTTGCTTTCCATCTGATTACCACACAGCAAATCTCACTAGTACAGGTTGGCAACATCTACCCCCAATCCAGAGCCTATCATTTTTTTAGTGACTCACTATTAAATGTTAATGGAAAGCCAAAGATCTCTAGGTATTGGAGGAAATACTCCAGCAAAAACACACAAAAATAGAGATACAAACAAATTGAAAACAGGACCTCAGTTGAAAGAGACAGTGCAGGAAGTAGAAGAAAACGTCAGCGAAGCCATAATTAATATCCTCAGAGAGATGAGATACGAGATATTGTATCAACAAATGGAAACAGAATGCTACCTTCAATAAAAGTATTGGAAACTAAAATATGAAAATAGAAATTTTAACTATTAATTTTAAACAATAAACCAAAGTCAATCCCTTAGAAAAATGAAAAGAGACAAAAGATGGAAGGGAAAACTTTTTAAATTAGAATATCAATTCAGAAGTACTAACATCTAATTAGCAAGAGTTCACGGAGGCAGGGGAGACACACACACCCCCGCACAAAATGGAAGTAAAGAAATTATCAAAGAAAAATGCAAGGAAATTTCCCCAAAATAAAGAACATAAGTTTCCAGATTGAAAGAATCAGTACAATGCCCAAGTTAAAAGGTTAAAAAATTACCCATACTAAGGTGCAATATGGCAAAACTTAAAGATCCTAAAAGTTTTCACAATAAAAAAAAAGTCACATAAAAAAGATAAGAAATTAGAATCTCATCTGACTTCTCCACAGCAGAACTAGAAGCTAGTTGACAACCTACTGATGCTACTTTTTCTACCTTGGAGCTCCTCTCTTTCTTACTCTCTCAGATACCTCTCTCTCTCTCTTTTTCCATCTCTGTCTCCCTCTGTCTCTCTCTCTCTCCAAGGAGCCATGTCACCCCAGAAGTTGCTGGCAGCTATTTTTTGACCAGGAAGGAAGTCATACTTAGAATGAAATCTATGAAACTGACATCACAGAAGGTGGAGTGGAGAAACAGAAAAAAAACAGGATCTTGGTGACATCACTGAGTTACTCGATCAAGCTGTCCCTGAAGCCCTGCCTCCCTCTCAACATTTCATTACTCTTGACAGGTAGCTGCTCTATGGCCATTTAGACCTAGCCTCAGAAACCACTAGCATCATTTCCACAGCATTCTATTTGCTGAAGCAGTCACAAGCCTGCCTAGATTCCAGGGGAGGAAGAGCAGAACTACCACTGGCTCTAAGAACTGAAGTTAGTGAGTAGTAAACCCTGAGGCTCAAATGCAGCCTTTCCTGATATAGGACCTGTGCTTAGTGTACCACAAACTCATTCATAACCTGTGGACAGAACACCCCTTAGGAGCCACAGAGTTATTTCAAGGAGTCCAGGAAACCATACACGCACCAAGCATTTTCTGTGGATAAATGATGTGTCTTATATACATAAATAACCGTATTATTATCTTTAAAGTGTAAGTACTGTTCTTACAAGTAATAAATTGCAAACTCATTTAAAAATCTTTGCTGAAATTGTAGCTTTTTGTATTTTATATCTTTTGTATTACACATTTTGTATTATGTATTTTCTTAATCATGAGTACTAAAAGTACAACTAACCTGTAGAGGAAATATTTTTTATGCTTAAAAGAGGTGGTCATACCTTCCAAATTGAAAGTTACTGCTTTCGTATTCTACTATAAATCACAGAGAATCTCTGAGGAAATGGTTAGAATGTAGACACACTGCCTGCCTGATCCACAGGCACATCTAAGGCAGCTCAGCTCACAGACCCTGTCGCAGCAGCTCCAGGCAATGTGCCTTCCCTGCCTGCATTTGCAGCACAGCTGATTGGACCAGGGGTGGGCAGCTGACCCAATCAATCCTTAAACTGACCAATGACCTATGGGGTGGTCTGGCACCATAAGGACAAACTGTGCTACTCTTTTATATTAAGCATTTTCATTTAGACATACAGACATTCAGCATACGAGACAGCCAGCAGCAAGAAATGACACTAGTAGATCAAGGTAACGAGGGAGCAAACTAACTCTTAAGTAGAAGCTACCAATAGAGAAAAGATAGAGGATGCGGAAGCTAATTGCAAGCAGGAGGAGAATCAAATAGAACGAAGTGGATCCAGGAACACAGCTGAGTGGTGTTGACAGAGAAGCTCTTAGGCAGCCAGGAGTGATTCTTTCCCACAGCTGTCCATTAGAATCGGACTGGGAGATGCTACTTCGTGGAAATGCTTGGGGCCCAACCCGGATTTATTCACTCAGAATCTCCGGAATATTTAGATGTTGAAAAAGCTACAAAAGCCATTCTGATGCCCTCTGGTTAGGAGTCCCTCACCCCCCAGGAGCCCTGCTGTGGTGCATTTTCCAGTCTCCTATTTCAGTGCGTTACTTTATCTTCCTAATTGCCCTTTATGCATGCTCATAGTTAAGCCCCGTTACCCAGAGAAGAGCCTCCATTCCTTCCAACCAAAAGTGTCTCACTACAACAGTCACTAAAAGGAGAGCTACAGGGGTAAAAAAATTTAAGAACCCTTTTGTTGAGGCTGCTAGAGTCACACAAAAGCTACGAGAGAACTTTTCATACAAAATGATCTTCCGTAAAAAATGTGGTCTTTTCTGATTTCTTATCATAAAAGGCTCCTGAGGAGTGAGTTTTCTTTGAAGAGTTATTTATATCTTTTGTTAAGGAAAAGGAAACTCCAAGATTATCCGACGACAAATAAATTAAAGGTGCATGCCTTTCTCTTGACTTTTTCTAGATATACGAGGCTATAAATTAATGAGGTCAACCCCGCGTGCCACACAGAAAAGCAGGCTTGTTCCTTTGCCATCACATATGTTTGTATTTTGTCTGTCAGTCCATAGCCCTTTTTTCCCCTCATTGTCTGGAACCGTAGGAAGCAGCTCAGACACCAGGAAAATCTGGGATGTGAGTGTTCAATTAAGACAAATTCTTCAAATCAACATTTCTGTAACTTATTTTTAAATTGTGCCTCCAGCACATGAAGGAGCGCTTTGGGATTTTCTATGACGGGAACTTAAGGAAATTTGAGTTTGCACAAGTGGTAACATTAATCAATTTTTCAATTAACAGTCATTCACTCTGAAGACAAGCTATAATTATAGATTGTTTTGTATAATCTCAGTATACAAAATAGCACTGTTATGGATCTTACAAATTAAAGTTACTTCATAATGAGTGGTACTTATCAAATTATTTCATATAAGTTTTTTTTTTTACAGTTCTTTGTAATTCACTATTATTAAGACATACACTTAGAATTGTTTCTTCTGTCTTAAGGGTTCAAACTAATGTCCCAATCCTTTCCAGCCTCAGCTCCCAATACTCCTCTTTCCTTCCTTACCTTAATTTTTTTTGCGGTACGCGGGCCTCTCACTGTTGTGGTCTCTCCCGTTGCGGAGCACAGGCTCCGGACGTGCAGACCCAGAGTCCATGGCTCACGGGCCCAGCCGCTCCGCAGCATGTGGGATCTTCCCGGACCGGGGCACGAACCCGTGTCCCCTGCATCGACAGGCGGACTCTCAACCGCTGTGCCACCAGGGAAGCCCTCCTTCCTTACCTTAAGTTACCTGCCTTTCTCTACCTTTGTAGGCAGAAACAGCTCCACCAGTAAAGTCCTTTGGATCATTCTCCTGCTTTAAGGCAAACTTCACTTCATCCCAGTGCACCCTGTAACAATTCATCATTTTTGCACCTGTATCCCTCTATCATTTACCCAAAGCTTCCTCTATATTTAATATATATTGTGCAAATTATTTGCTTCTCTTTGAGAATAATAATAACCCCTAATGCCTAGCACAGTGACTTGAACAAAGTAGATACTGTACATTTTTGTTGCAAGAATGAAGAAATGTTTGTGTACAATTGTTTATAATTTCTAATTCCCATCCACCTATAGCCAATGACACTCATTACTGAGATGATTAACTGGAATGCAGTTTATGGCCAAGGAAAAGTATTTTCACTGTGATTCTGGATCAAAAGGAATCAAATTTATGATTTTGAATTTTAAGACCATGATCCAAATAAGAACTATCCATATGTTAAATTGCTACAAAGGAATTGACCATCTTGAATCTAAAGGAAAATACATAAAACTGTATTATGGATGTCAGCAGTAGATAGGAATGCTGTTGTATTAATTTTCTCAAAATAACTAAATAACCCCATGGATACATTTTTTCTGGAATATATTTCTCAAATTCTAAATCATTATGGGTTTGAAACTTTGAAACTTCATTGGATACTCACCAAGAAGATACTTAACAAAGTGACAAACTAAGTAACTATTTCAACTTCTGAAGATTTTTTAAGGAAGTTTTTGACTATGAGGTCAACCTGCTCTCAAAAAAATGCCATCAGACATGTGAGTTTCCCAGATTGCTTTCCTTTAAAAATTGCTTCAGTTTCTCAGCCCAGCCTTTCACAAAGCCTGTAGATTGTATGTCTTTTGTGTTTTCTAAATGCCTAATAATTAATATTTCAACTTAAAGATAATAATAGTGGCAGAATTATGATTATCTATACATATCAAAATTGAGATGAAAATCAATCCTGAACCATAATTCTCAGGTCTCTGTCGATATTCCTGAACCTTCATCTGAGTTCCAGAACGAAATCCTCACATTTCCAGTCCAAATACTCCAAGCTCACCATGTCCAAATGTAACTCTCCCTAAAACCAGCCCTCGTGCTCCACTCAATTTCCCTATCTCTGCTAACACGTTATTTTCTCAGTTACTAAGGCCACACGAGTAGTAGCTTTTGATCATTTCTTCTCATTTATCTTTTGTTTTCTGCCACATATATATTATATGGATTCATCCTCAAAAGATCTCTTGTATCTATATTCAACCTGTGTTGTTCCCATGTACTTAGCATCCTTCCCTTTGGGGAACTATCCCTCTCCTATTTGAGGTGAGGCTGTGAAGCACAGTCTCCTACCCAATCCTCACTCAGAAACAAGCATATGACCCAGGTCATTCAAGATATCTCATCCCTCTGGCAAATGTTATTGATCAGAGGGGTAGATTTATGCTGCAAGTGGAGCCAATCAGAGTTCCTTCCTTTGAATTCATAATTAATATATAATTCTCTCTCTGCTAGAGTTGCTAATCTAGGAGTAGACGAATTTGCAACTACCTGCAGGCATGTATATGCAGGAAACATATTTAGAGTAGAAAGAGAATGAGAATAAACCAAAGAAGTCATCAGAGCCGATATGGAAAGTCAGAGTGTTTAAACAACAGTGTTTGAGTCCCTGGAGCCAGCCATGCCTGAACTCCATCCCATCCCTGGACTTGCCAGTTAGATGAGTCAAATTTCAAAATCCTGACTTGCCCACTTTTTGGCTAGGTAAACTTGGAGAAGCTCTTAACTCTTCTGTGTCTCTCTTACCTCATCTATAATACCTACCTCATAGGGTTATATGAGGATTAGCATAATAAATGCTTGATAAATATTAGCAATGACTATGAAGTGCCAGTGAATTCTGTTGTTCTTTAGCCTAGTTTGAATTGGGGTCCTGTCACAAAAGAAAAGGTACTGGTGACAAAGTTTCAATTTCCTTTAAAATGTGCTTGGACTCCATCCTTCCTCTGCCTTCCCATTATCACCACTCCCATGAGCTTCTTGAGCAATGTTTTTGCTGGCTTGTCTGACTACCTCTGCACTCTCCACAGTCCACCCTAGTTACCAGTGGCAGAGCTACCTTCACTAAACATCACTTTCATCATGGAACTTCCCTGCTCCAATTTTTCCCCAGACTCCTCTCCCTGGCTTCCCAGGTTCCACCTTAATTAGCCAAACTGAATCACCTCTCTTCCTAACATTCCAGTCAACCTGACAGCCTACCTTTCACAAGATCATGCCTTGCTATTTCATGTCCCTCTGCCTTACCTTGAGTCATCACCCTCACCCATCCCATCTTTTTCCTTGTGGATATAATCAGCTCCAATCCTGCAAATTCTGCCTCCTCTATACCTCTTCCAACCATCATGCCTTTCACTGATCTTATCCTCCTTGAGATTCTGTATCATTTTCAGTTCTGTACTACAAGCTGCAACATGCAATCACGGATAATCCTGTATTATTTCAGGTGGGTCTAACTAATCCAATTAGAAAGTGAAGTTTTTAGGTTACATTTTTGGGGGCATGTCCCCTATCCCAGTGGCAAGCACAATATAGGCATCAAAATTACTATTTTTTTATAGGACCAAATCGTAGCACTAACCATCCCTATTTTTTAAATTCTGTAGTTTTAAGAGAATTTTTCCTTCAAATCAAGATAACTTTTACTGCAGTTACCTAATCTTGATGCAAAAACTCGATTCTGAGAGATATACATAAATCTCAAATAACTCAATAAGGCAATTTTAAGAGAGTTACATGTTTTTATTACATAAACATTACATTCATTGTGGGAGCTGGTCTTCAAGTTTGCTTCTTGATTTCATGGAATGTCAAGTATCTGTAGAAATTATCTAAGAATGATTTATGAAACAAACACTCTTGCATCCCCACCAAAAAAGCCTCATTGCCTACATTTTCCAGTCAGATTCCTGAGAAAAATAATAGGTTTTGTTTATTTTACAGTGTAATACATAAATTTACTTTCAAGATACAAAAAAGGACAAGCTTCTAAAATGAGTCTCCTTTTGTTTATAAAGTTCTATAAAAATACATTAAGTATGCTAATATGTTTGTCCTTTGATGTAATATTCCAGTTTACCAGAAACAAAAAAAACCCACAATAAACAAAGCTATGCAAGCCACATTAATCTTGCAGCAATATAATGTCAACATCATCATGAACACCTTGCAAAAGTAGCTCTCCTGGGTACGTAATCATCTTCCTTCTTTTTGCAGCTTTGAGAGTTCCTACCAGTGCTTCAAAGAGATTGGCACATTTGTCATCTCGGAAGAGGACCCCAAATTTCACACTTAATTTTCCATCAGCATCTAATTTGAGAAAACACAATGTTAGTCGATGCAAAGTCTGTTTCTTGCCACCATGTGTGGCAGATACACATAACCTTTCATAAACATCTAACTGAAGGTTAACCAAGATTACAGTTTAACAGTCAACAGTCAGAAATTCAGTGTAACCTCTTGCCAGATTCAAAATGTGATAGAATAAATGCAACGTGTGATACATCTCCTAGCTTCAGTGTCATCTGGACAGAGAGTGGAAGACAACTAAGAAACAGTAACAAAAAGTGAATGTGTGGGACTTCCCTGGAGGTCCAGTGGTTAAGATTCCATGCTTCTACTGCAGGGGACACAGGTTTGATCCCCGGTCTCCCTAGCTGGAGAACTAAGATCCAGCATGCCACACGGTGCGGCAAAAAAAAAAAAGTGAATGTGTTACAGCACTACAGTGGACAATTCCTCTCTGTCTAAATTTCGATTTTTTAATTGTTAGTTGTTGAATCGATAAAAATAACAAGTACAAGAGAAACCCTGGATCAGGAGCAGTGTTTCTCTAAGTGTGTTCTGAACATGCTCAGAATCCCCAGGGAAGGAGTGGTAACCTTAAAAATGAAGAAATCTTTATTTACCAGAATCCCTAGATTATCTAGTTTGAAGGCCAGTTTTTAATATAGATGTTAAGGGCTCCCCTGGTGGCGCAGTGCTTGAGAGTCCGCCTGCCGATGCAGGGGATACGGGTTCGTGCCCCGGTCCGGGAAGATCCCACATGCCGCGGAGCGGCTGGGCCCGTGAGCCATGGCCGCTGAGCCTGTGCGTCCGGAGCCTGTGCTCCGCAATGGGAGAGGCCACAACAGTGAGAGGCCCGCATACCGCAAAAAAAAAAAAAAAAAATATATATATATATATATATATATATATAGATGTTAAAAGTTAAGGTAAACACTAAAAAGAAGTGAGCTATCAAGTCATGAAAAACGTGGAGGAACCTTAAATATGTATTACTTAGTGAAAGAAAGCAATCTGAAAAAGCTACATGCTGTATGATTCCAACTATGGGATATTCTGGAAAAGGCAAAACTATGGAAAAAGAGAAAACTAAGTAGAAATATCAGTGGTTTTCAGTGGTTAGGATACGGGAGAGATGAACAGGCAGAGCACAGAGAATTTTTAAAGCAGTGAAGATACTCTATGATACTATAATGATGGAGACACGTCCTTACGCATTAGTCAACCCACAGAATGTACAATACCAAGAGTGAAATGTGATGTAAACCATGGACTCTGGGTGATAATGATATGTCAGTGTAGAGTCATCAACTGTAACAAAGGTACCCCTCTGGTGGGGGATGTTGATAATGGGGGAGACTATGTATGTGCAGGGGTCAGAGGGTATATGGAAAATCTCTATACCTTCCTCTCAATTTTATTGCAAATCTAAAACTGTTCTAAAAAAAAGGGTTTTTT
>NC_138168.1:65044767-65077267 GCF_964165515.1 Mesoplodon bidens | reverse complement strand
AAGGCTTTTCACAAGGCATTTTAAATAATTTATAACTATCCTCAGGAAACAAAGATCCATTGAAATGTTTCCATCACAACAGTGTTATCATTAGGCATAAAGAATGGATAGGAGAGAGTCAAATTCCAGAAATTCTTCCACTGGAGATTTATGGCTTTGGATTAAGGTTTATGGCTCTGACCCTGCTGAGGATAAATATGCTTGAGATTTAATACAATAAGCTTGACTCTCGTTTCGCAAAGAAAAACAAAGATTCCAGATTTGGAAAAGGGTAACATTAACCAAATTACCAAAAAGTCCCTCATTATTAAAATGGGGGGTTGGGAGGGAGGATGAGAGTCTGAAACCATGAACAAACTTTGTCATTTGCCGACTTTGCTGTTATTTAGTGACTGAAAAAACAAAGGTAAAATTAAGATGTGGGAGAAATGAAAAGTTTCAAAGAGGATTGTAGTTAGAGGGAGAAGGAGACAGAAAGAGAGGATACGTGTGATCACGTGCTCTACGCCATTTTGGGTTTGACTTGAGGAATCCAACTGTGTCTTGCAGAGGCAGAGCCTATGCAGATCAGAGTCAAGGAGTTCTCTCTGTTGGGGCTGATTGTACATGAGTAAGCAAAAAGCTGTAAAAGTCCAAAGAGAGTGGATGTTTGTAAAATGCGTCTGCACCAGTGTCATCCGTCTTTGTATGGAAAGATGATACCACTGACCTTGTATCAACGTTGAGTGTGGTTCCTAGCATTAAAAACTGGATTTGTACTGCTCTGCTCATACTCTCTTGCCTAATCTCCCAGAAGACTAATAGAACAAATTTACAGTAGACTTGGAGGGTTAATCTGACTGACCTTCCCTGGGCTTAAACAAGGGGCCTTGGTCTTCTAGCACAATGCTCTAATCGGCTACTCTAATCAGATCCATGGTTTGCAATACACACAAGGAGAAGAAAATAACAGCATTTGAAGAAGTGGGGAGGTTTTTAGTGAATTTTAGCCACTGAAGAATGTGAAAGTTCCAATTTTCTTCATAACTGAAATCATAACAGCTGTGAGCACTCGGCTGTTTATCAAAGATACAAGGAGGAGTCATGAGGCTTTATTTCATGGATTAAGTCTAAAAGCTGTATGTACTTTCATGAAGTCTCATAATGGATTGGTAATGGTTATTATGGATGATAATATTTATTTTGACAAGTCAGAAATACGAAGTACAAAAGATGTTTAAAGCATAGACTGTTTCACAAATGCATAGGTTGAAATTATCTATAATTTCAGTGACTGTCATAAATTGTATGACATAAAGTTGGCTCTGGCTTTCATTTTCATGGTAAGGACAGCTTGTAAATCAGTGACATGACTCATGGGTCTCGGGGATGGTGCATCAACCCAGCACCTGCTTTCCCAATCAGTCAAGTTACATTCATATCCAAACACAAGTAACCGTAGTCTTATTAACCTCAGCCATGAAAATTAACATTTCAGTGTTGAGAGGAAGTGCAAGTTTAAGCTCAGAGGGTTCACTTCCTCCTGGTGGCATACACCATACACTTAATTCATAAAAAACCTGCTATTTCTTTCTGTGGAGCTTCTCAGGGGTGAATGCCATTTTGGATTTCATGTTTGTGGCTTTGTATGGGCCATATATAGGTAAATTTTACAAAAGGCCACAGCAGATGTTACTTTGAGCTGAGGCCATGTGACAAGCAGCAGCATGCCACCCTAACCTCACTTTGGGGAAATCCAAGCTTTGCAGTTGCCACACAGGATGTCTCATCGAAAGAGGGATTTTCCCCTCTGCTCTGGAACACGTTACTTCCTTCCCCTTCTTCAGTTCTACAGTACAAAAATACTCTCAAAACAGTTAATGATTTTCCCTGTCATGAATGACTGTACGGGGGGGACTGTAAGGGGGTAGGGGTAGGGAATGAGGGGTGGGTATTCGAGGGCCAGGGTGTAGAAGAGGCAGTAAGAACAAGATGCCCTGAGCACTCTGGTCAGCCCACCACGTCTATGGGCATGCTACTGATAGTGACCAATAATAAAAAAAAAATAATAATAATTATCTCTGACCCATGTATGTATCAAGCGTGGTTTTGGTGTCAGATTTCAATTCAAAGCCCAGAACTGACACTTTACCAGCTGTATCCTTGAGTTTCCCCACCTACAAAATGGATAATAATACAAACTAAACAGGGTTGCCGTACGGTTTCAACGAGAAAATGTACAGACATTGACTACATTTCTCTCTGCTTCCATCTTCCCTCAAACCTCTTCCTAGCTCTCCAAGCCTAAAAGAAGTCAAACAGATCTAACAGTGAGAGTCATATGGTGATTCTGAACTATGTGTCACGAGCCCAATGTACTACTTCTATTTACTTTGTCATTTGTGTCCATAGGATACTACACTTCTTAATCACAAGCTTGTGTCCCATGTCTTTTCGTTCAGCAAAAAGGGAATTAAAATAGGAAGTGAAAGTTGCAAAACAAGTACATTATTAAACAAGCTTGTGTCAGTGTCGCTTTTTTAAAACAAGTGAGCTTTTGACCAGTCAAGGTATTCTGTCAACTTATTTCTAGTCTCATTTCCAAATCTCTTGAATGAAACTAGTGGGAAAACTGGAGGAAAAATATTCGAGTTTGCTTTTCTCTAGGGCAAAATGTTTAGTATTCCTACCCCCAGTTCTGAAGGGTAGCTCTCCCCTGAATACCTATTATGGACAAAACCACACAGATTGTTTGCTCAACCCACACTGAGACCTGAAATATTCTCACAGAAAAATCATTCCACCGACATTTTTTTCCCATTGAACTGCAGCTCCTTCTGGAAAGTCAGATTCTCTATATAACCTCAAGACCTTCCCAAGCAGGTGTGTCTTTACCTTTAATTCTAGGAAATAATTGCTGCCTGGAAGATTAAACTATTACGGCCTAAAGCATCAATAAAACCAGAACTCCTAGAGTTTTTTTTTATTGTTGTTTAGAGTTTTCTCAATTTTAATCTCATCAAGACAATTTTTCTTCACCTATAAAGGAAAAAATGCAATCGAATTTTTAAAACATAAATAATAATTATCTATAAATTAATGGGCAGCATCTTAAGCTTTCTGAGAACAAGCCAGACAGCAGAATTCCTTTGTGCAAGGTTAATGAATAATACAGATTAGAAAACTACTAGCAATTTAGTTCCATCATTGGTGGCACTTTAAAATTATAAATTAGAATGAAAATAACAAGGCTATAACTTGGTATATAATGAATTGCCCCAATTATACTTTTGTAATTTACTTTTAATTTGCCTCCATTCAGGCAATTTAGAACTAAAATTTAATCATTAATATATTAAAGATGGCATATATTTTATTATTATCATATTCATCCATTCTTATTGAGTCTACATTTCCTATAACAGAAGGCAAAAGCTAAATAGGGAAATATATTGATAACAATGCTTTTAAGTATTTTTTTATTTGGAAGATTTGAGAACCTTTTTAAGGATTTTTTATCACTAGTTGAAATACCTATTCAGCCTGTCACTGTATAATCTAGTTCATACTCAAGGACAGATTACTGTTTCGAAGAGAAAAAACATTCTAAAGGTTGGAAGGATTATAAAGCAACACTGGGTAGATTTCACATGTTCAAAATAGCTCCACCACTGGCCCAGACCACCTATCTCCTTCACCCTTATCCCTTATTTCAAAGTTCCATTTCAACACTGAGTCGGAGAGACATCTGGATCAGCAATCCATCCTCCTGCGACCACTGTCCTCTAACTGCTCTCCTCCTTCAACTCAGTGATGCCTGAGTCCCAGAATCACAGCAAGCACCATAGCACATTCAATCCCCATCACAGTTTTCATCCCACTCATCTCTGGTCTGCTGTTTTTCTTACTCAACAACACCATTAACCCCCTCACTTTCCCTTTCTACAGCATCCTCTGGGACTGTTGTCAGTAAACGCCATTAAATCATTCAACTTTTCCTCAAAACCCTCCCTCTGCCCTCTCACCTTGTTATGCAAGATGGCAATATGGGCCATACATTAAACAGGATTTGTCACCAACCCTGTCAACAAAACAGGGTTTGTTTTGAAAAAGCCAGGTTAGATGTCTTAGTGCCTCCGTTAGAGTAATGTGCCCTGTGAATCCCTAAGAGGGAAGAGCCTGAGCATTACCCAGATGCATTGGACCCAAAAATTTCCTATAAAGAAACATCTTTAGGAGACCACTGCCTTAGTTGAGACTTGACATTCTATGGAAGATGACACTGCTTCTCCTGCACCCTCGAGTAGAAATGGCCTCTTTTCCAGCCTCCTTTACCTGGAGGTTAAGAGCTTGGCTCTAACATAGCCTCTGAGAATTTCACTACCTTTGCTCAACCACAGTCTTTACTGGCATCTTCTACTAACCTCCAAGACACTTCTTCCTATTCTTTAATCACTTTAGTGGTTGATGTCATAATTTTCTCTACTCTTTCACAAGCAGTCATTCTGGGCAAATCCAATATTCACACTCACGATTCAGCTAATAATAACAAGAGTAGTAGTAATAATGACAAGTAATAGATTATTTTTGAATGTCTACTCTGCGCCAATAGGTATCTTTAACACTTGACATGTATTATCTCATTTAATGTCCACAAGCACTATAAGTAAGAGATATCATTACTTTCAATTCACTGATGAGGATCATGACTTTTTTTTTTTTTTTTTTTTTTGCAGTACGCAGGCCTCTCACTGTTGTGGCCTCTCCTGTTGCGGAGCATAGGCTCTGGACACGCAGGCCCAGCGGCCATGGCTCACGGGCCCAGCCACTCCATGGCATGTGGGATCTTCCCGGACTGGGGCACGAACCTGCGTCCCCTGCATCGGCAGGTGGACTCTCAACCACTGAGCCACCAGGGAAGCCCCCATGACATTATTTAACAAGTCCAAGTTTACACAGAACATTAAGTGTCAGAACCAGGATTCAGAGCCATATTTAGCTGATCTACCATATGGGACTGTTGTCAGTCTAGTTTCCCGCTTTATAGCTATTCAAACTCTTTCCTCAGACCTCTGTACCCCCATTCCACATCATCCTACAGGCATGGACATTTGTTGGATCTTATGATTACCCTAAGCTGTTCCTTCTCTAAGTTTTTATACTCTGCGGTTCCCTCTTGACTAAGGCTTTCTGTCCCCCATCTCCTCCCTCACTTTCACTGCTTGCCCTTCTCCTCCATGCCCTCCATTCATTTCCCTTGTACCCCTGCTCTTCATCACAGAGACCTCATCTTTATCTGCTGAAGTGGCAAGTCCTCTCTCCATCTACCAGAGATTCCTACAGTGTGTTAAATGTGGGGACAACCCAACAAGCTGGGCATAGTTTGTAAGCAGTTTAGAGCAAAGACGACACTGACAGGATTATAAAACACATCTATTGGGACTTCCCTGGTGGCACAGTGGTTAAGAATCTGCCTGCCAATGCAGGGGACACAGGTTCAAGCCCTGGTCTGGGAAGATTCCACATGCCACAGAGCAACTAAGCCCGTGCGCCACATCTATGGAGCCTGTGCTCTAGAGCCCGTGAGCCATAACTACTGAGCCTGTGTGCCACAACTACTGAAGCCCATGCACCTAGAGCCCGTGCTCCACAACAAGAGAAGCCGCCACAATGAGAAGACCGCTCACCGCAACAAAGAGTCACCCCCGGTCACCGCAACTAGAGAAATCCTGCATGCAGTAATGAAGACCCAACGCAGCCAAAAAATAAATAAATAAATAAAATAAATAAATTTATTTTTTAAAAAGTTAAAAAACAAAAACCAAACACATCTATCATCATTTGAGAGATCATCTATGAGTATCGCCTTCTTCCCCAATGATCTGGTGCGATCAGGAGCTATGGTCTCCCAGAGCGAGCTTCACATGTTTGCGGTCACTCCCTATTCCTCCATAGTCCTTTCTCTCTGTGCCCGGAGTATATTCTGTGAAATCACAAACTGATGGGATGTTGAGATTAGCAGGGACCATAAAGTTCATATAGCGCAACACCTTCATTTTACAGATAAAGAACGGAGGCCTGAAGAAGCCCATAAACAGACATTATCAAAAGAAATGGCTGAAAGATTAGACAAAGGTAACAGAATCTGCTGATGTCCTTTCAAAAAGAGATTTATTTCACCAATATATCCCTGACTACCTCTTATCTGCCATGCTGTCATAGTTTTAGATCTAAGCCTCTTAGTGAACCCCCTGTTCATAAATATTTCTGTTACTCACTCGCTGGTTGAGAAGCTCGTGTGTTATCAGAGGGAAGGAGGACCCACTGCTTTTCACAGCAGCACAATGAGGCTCTTTCTGTTGGGTGGGACACTTGGTCCAGATTTCCTCTGCACCAGATGGCTGTCCCCCAAAGGCCCCAGAGCTCCTGGGATCATTAGGATTCCAGATGTGCTTGCTACCGTTGATCTGCGGTAATGTGACCCCAGCTCTCTTCTTGCCAAGTATGTATTCAGCTGTTAGACTGTATTCAGATATGTTGTTTGGCATGCTCCTAATCTATGTGATCATTTTCATTTTCCATTTTGATCCTCAAAATAGGCATTATTCACTGTTTAAAGATATTTAGAGTTTAAGTAGTTAAAAAAAAAAACCTGTTGTATGAATCGTGTGTTCTAGAAATGTATTAGTGAACGTCTGAGACAATCTAATTCCCAGGTCCCAGAGTTCCAAGGCGTCTCCATTCTTAATACATTGATGTTCTGAATTCAATTATGCTCTTTCCAATTTGAAAAATAACTCATTTTGTATGTTCATCAGTAGGATGTACTCTGATATTAGAAAAAGTTTTTACTTTAGTGTGCTCCAGATTGAAGACCTTTATTAAGGCTGGTCTGCCTTATTTCCCAGTAGTACTAATTAAAAGTACTAATTATTTCCATGCTAGTATCTCAGGACCATCTTTTGATGCATGAAACTTTTGAGGGAATTAATAAAAAAAAAATGACTGATTTTCGGAATCATATGAGAGAATTGATATACTTTAGTCCCAATTAAAAAAAATGTTTTTACGTCAGTACATTTGACTTTCATTCTTACTTCTTCGGTTTCAGGTCTATTCTGGATTTCTGCCATGTGGGAAGTAGTTGCCAGAATCCTCTTTCTTTATATAGCAGCTATTGTCATTAATGCCGAAAGGGAACTTACCTCACTCTTGAAGCTAATAGTCTTCTCAAAAGCAGTTTTCATGCCTAATTCTTATCATTTATGAAGCATTTAAACCAGATTCCCAAGATCCTTCTTACATTTAAAGTCAATGATTCTCTTAGACCTTAGGGTCGTTTTCCTAATTCTTAAATCAACCCGTTTGTTCCTCTCATGAGAAATAATCCAGGTGTGCTTAGGCAGGAGGTCGGTTATTTACTTTTCTATGCAAAAGTTGGGAGAATGGAAGAAAGATTATCTTTCCAGCTGGAAGGCAATCCTTTCCCAGAGATACATATAATCCCTTTAAAATATTTTTAGATTCCAGAACAATTATACTCTAAATAATTATTAAATCACATAAAGTGAGGGAACCTTTATATTGGGGAGTAAGATTTCTATTCACACATTTACAGGTACAAAATTTTGTGAGCTGTGTGAATTATCTACAGTATACTACTCTCAATGGCAAGTTTATTCTATTTTAGATGCTCTGGTATTGCAAACATGTAACTTATTTACTCTTTCAGTATACCTTTGCTTGAGAAAAGAGAATATTTTGGGGGCAAACAATTTCTATAGATTTAGGCCATGCAATCGGATATATATATATAAAAAAGAACCTTCCTAAAAAGTAATTGTATATATAACTGGAATTGAGTTTATTTTACAAAAAATAAGGTCAGTGAAAGTGAATCCCACAAGTGGAATGCATTCACTCAACAATGATTTTATTTATAAATAATACAGCAGCATTGGAGATGCTTGCTGTGGGTGCTTTTCTGTCCAACACTAATGCTGTGAGAGGGTTAGGGAAACAAAATAGCAGTAATGGCATCTACCTGAATCCCATTAGCATTTGGGAGTTAATATCCTGATTTTTGAGGAGTGAATTGGAACTCAAAAGGTAGCAAACCATTCCATTCTGCAATTATTATAATTATCTCAAAAAACTTTAATATTCGTGGGACTTCCCTGGTGGCACAGTGGTTGGGAATCGCCTGCCAATGCAGGGGACACAGGTTCAAGCCCTGGTCCGGGAAGATCCCACATGCCGCGGAGCAACTAAGCCCCTGCACCACAACTACTGAGCCTGTGTGCCACAACTACTGAGGCCCGTGTGCCTAGAGCCCGTGAAGGAAAAAAAAAAACTTCAACATTTAATACTTAGAAAATGGCTATTTCAGATATTTGAGTTGCTGGCAAGCTACCTCAAAATAGTCATTTCTTAATGATTTTTAAAAAATCACTTATCTAGGGCTATTGATAGAAACAACAAACTCTGGGGATGAAGCATAGAAGTTAATATAGGAGGAGAAAGTACCCAATAGTATGTAAAATATGTTGGAACTGAGTCATAAGTAAATTTTCTTTTTTAACTTCTTCATTCTTCAATTCTAGTTCCTGGAATCCCTCCTTCATAACTGACTCACAATCTATTTTGGGACAAACCTGTCAGTACTACAACCCTTTCACTGCATATTACAATCCATACAGAAAAGTCAGAGACTAATGGAACGATCAAATAAGACTGACTAAAGAGGCTTTCATACCTGTAGCCCTATGTTAACACTGAGCACTGGCCTCCAAGTCAAGGCTGACCTAAACTCTCAGTGTTTTGAAGTTATGTTTCCTGATGCTGTGTTCAGAAAAAATGAGTTGATTAGAAATACTAAGTTTATAATTTAGTTGAAACACTTGATCTTGTTCTTATTTAAAATAGTTATTTTTTCCTACTTCCTTCCTGTCAAAACCTCTCTGAAACTTTTAATAATGAATTTCATTATTTTTAAGTAATCCCTTTTCTTTTTTCTAAAAGAAAGCTACATTTTCATCTTCATCTTAGCTGCTTTCTCCCCTTTTGTTTACCATGTTCAGCTAATTTGTTTTCAGCGTATATATTAACTCCCTGGCTTTAAGAAAATTCTCTTCAGTGAACTGAATCTTAGGCCTAGAAGGGACATGAGCACATCCTTCCCCTTCAGGAAGAGCCACCCAAAGAAGATACCATACAATAATTATTTTTTATGGCTCTAGAGAAGATTGCACAACCTCAACCTGCATCTCATTTTGACATAGAAATACTCTTATTCTGCTTAAACAAAGCCTTTATACTTCAACCCCAGCCTGTTTTCTTTTGTTTTATACATAATGCAGATAGCCCACCACCTCTTTATAAAATGCTCTTCATACACTCAAAGAACGTATTCAATTGTCATCTGGACTTCTCTTCAAGAAAATGAACAACTGTCCTGTTTACTCTTCTTCCTGGTCTTATTTTCCAACACTTGAATCATTTTGCCATTTTCCTGGTTATTTTTTAAACAATTTCCAAATTCTCCAATCAAGACTCCATACATGGACTCCAGGAATTCACCTTTCAGAGCAATAATAAGTTGAGATCATCTAACACCTCTTTCACATCATACTCTCATTCTACATATATTTATTTTTATATTGGTCTTTTTAAATGTTTTATTATAAAAAACAATTTTTTGAATCCAGATTTAGATTTTTTTTAATGCAACTGATTGGTTTAAATAAGTGTGTCTATATAGAGTAGGTGTTTCAATGCAACACTGATAACATACATAAAGTTTCTCCAAGAAGCATCCATAGAAATTATAACTACAGTTAAAATAGCTTTACAGTTTCTCTATTTAATTTTTATTTCTAATATTTTTTCCTCTATTTTATCTTGGATGAATTTTCCAGTTCTATGTTTTTCCAGCAAGTTTCTGCCTCCCCCCCAAAAAATCAGAAACTAGCTGCATAATACTAGTACTAGGCCAATTTAGTTTGGCGTCAGTGTGATTATGAACAAATTTAGAGCCTTTAAGAATGTTTTGAGCTATTTCTGCATGAATTTTATTTAAATATCGGGTTTATTGTTTTCCTTTTTTTGGAAATCAAGCTGAAAATGATTACAGTAGATGCAAGTGTGTAGATTGTAGTTCATTAATTTCATTAATCCCTCTGAAGTTTCAGACCTTCAGAAATGGTAACCTTGACTGGCACTGGCATATTCAGTATGGTTCTTTGGGAAGTTCAATAAAGTGCTGACCTGGCATGTGGATTTTCATTCACCTTGGGTGAGAACCAGGTCCATGGGGAAAGTAGGCATTGGAAATAATGATTGAGGCCCTAGAACTTAAAGGAAAATCTTCACAAGGGAACTTTGATACTCCGTCTCCCTTTTCCCGATGACACAAAATGAACCTGTCATGGATTGGTGCTAGTGGGCCTTATCTTTGCATAAGTCCAGAAGAAACTCGAGAACACCAAACTATAAGAGGAGATTGGAGGTAGGGTACAAATGCATTCACGTTCATCAATAATTCTGTGCTGAAGGAAGCATGAGATTATAGCTCAAAATGAATATAATTTCGTTTGTTGTTTTTATAGTAACACTTTATATCAGGGCTTTCTCCAATCATTAGGACATTCATTCCTATACTCCATTTCCTAGACATGGACAAAGCAGTTCTGTTTGCATTAAGATAGATAGACAGATGATAGATAGACAGACAGATAGATAGATAGATAGAATTATAGACATAGATGTTACATAATTTTTAAATTATGAAGATAATATAAAATATTACTAAAAAGCAAAGAAATAAGAAACAAAAAAAAGCATCCATAATCCCACTACAGTAAAATAACAAACATTGCTTCATGCATTGACTTGTTTGTCCTTCTGTACACAATTGAAATACAATTTTATGTTGTGATTTCTTTTATTTAACATAATATGGGTAACATTTCTCTATACCAACAAAAACATTTCAGAGGCACCATGTGAACAGTGGCTATCTTTCTTTACTCAATCATTTCCCCATTAAATGTTAGGTTGCTTCCAGCGTTATTTTTGGCTGCGTTGGGTCTTCATTGCAGTGCGCGAGCTTCTCACTGCCGTGGCTTCTCTTGTTGCGGAACGCGGGCTCTAGGTGCGAGGGCTTCAGTAGTTGTGGTGCATGGGGTTAGTTGTCCTGCAGCCTGTGGGATCTTCCCGGACTAGGGCTGGAAACCGTGTCCCCCACACTGGCAGGCGTATTCTTAACCACTGCACCACCAGGCAAGCCCTAAAAGTATTGAGAATCTTTAAGGTCTTAAAATACATTACAGTAGCTTTCAGAAATGTTTTGAAAATTAAAATACAATGAACAACCTATGAGAATACCAGGTTTCCTAAACCCTTGTCAGCATTGAATATTACCAAATAAATTAGTTCTGTATATTATTATGAATATAATTTTCTTTTCAAACATGAACATTATACCCAAATACCATCATTGCTAACCTTGTCTTTTTATATGGGGAACAGTCAAATACATATTATTGAAAATGTATGAGCAGGCATTTTCCACTAAGGTTTCCAATGAGTAGCTTGAATTATTTGAGGAGTGTAAACCAGTGCATGGTCTTCAGTTATAACCTACCTAAGTAAAATCCTTGAGGCAGATTCTCCATAACATCGAAGGCTAAAGTATAACCCATCTCGAGGAGAGTTACATAAACTGTTGTGTTCTGAACTGCTTTCCTCCAGCCTTATGCAGCAGTTCAGATCCTGTTAATTATCACATCAAACTCTTATGCCCTGAACTAAATACCTTTTTGCATACAGACGTTTTAGTGGCTTAAATTGGGGAACAAGGTATTGGTAAAAGAAGTGTTGAGTTCAGGAAAGAAATTACAAAGACTCTAATCAAGACTTTTCCTTTTCTTTTTACCTGATTTACCCATTTCTGACCCTGAGGCCCATTCTTTCTCTTCTCTACAGAGAGCAAAGTTCAAGATGTATGTGTGTAAGCATGCACGTACACACACACACACACACACACACACACAGAGGAAATCACTGCATATATATATATGTGTCTATCTATGTGCATGGGCCTTTTCTGGAAGACCCATGAGAAACTATTGGTGGTGATTACTGGGGTGTGCTATTGGGGACAGATAATCAGGAATAACCTTTCCACTTAATAACAAATTTAGTGAAGAAATGGATTACTTCCATGAATGCTCAGAAAAGATATTCGTCTATCTCCTTTAAAAAACTAAGCATATTTGACCAGTATAAATGGAATTGGTATTTTTGTGGTTATAGAGCAAATGTAACAGGATGGAGTGACGTTAGCAGATGCTGATGTAATAGACTGTTCAGATTCATTTTCCTTTATGCACTTGAATGCTACAGGTTTACTCTTCTTGGGTTAAAATACTCAATGGAAAGAGTAAGGGAGGTTTGGGGACCAAGTTGAAGTAACTAACAAGCACAGTATACGTGAGACAAAGCCTTGCCATAAATCTACCCCCCAGTATCTCTCTTGTGTGACCCCAGTGATTTGTAGCAACCAACCACAGCAAGTACAAGACCTGAATTTTCATTCTCTTTGTAAAGAGTATTTGGAACTCCCCATGGGAGACCTTGGGATACCTAGAAAACAAAGTAACAAAAGCAATCATCTATATCTGTTTGCCTAGGACACACTTCTGTTTTGAGCAGAATTGAGTAGTAAGATATGTGTAAAAGTAAAACTATGGTTTACCTTTCATTTATATACCAAGTATCTATTGATTGACTACTGAGGTTGATGCTAGCTAGTATGCTACTATGCTAAGGCACTGGAAATTGACTGGTGAATAATTCAGAACAGAGTCCTTTTTCTACAGAGTTTCTAGTCTAGGAAGATCTAAATTATAAGTTATAAGCAATAGAAAAACTTTGTTTTATTCAGGAAGTATACTTTTTGTGCCTTTATTTTATTTTATTTTATTTTTGCTTCCTCTCTTTTCCTTTTTTGAACTTCTATTTCCTGGAAATGGAGAATTGTCCTTAATTAATTTTTTAGCATTACTTTGTGAAAAGGTATCCTATTTAATCATTTTTATTTCCCCACAACAAACTAATAGTTTAAATAGTAATATATTTTACACCATCTTTGAAGAAAGTGAACACTGATGTTATTGACAATAAATTCCATTTATTCTTCTCTTTCAAACAGGTTTAAAAGGCAGATATATGCCCTAACATTCAAAAGAATAAATTTCAAATAAATTTTTCAAATAAGATTTTATTAATATACTCATGTACAATAATTATAATCTAAGTCATTTGACTTCAAGTATGTATGTATTTGGAGGCAGTATGGTATAGAGATTAAAAGTCTGGGTTTGGGGCTTCCCTGGTGGCGCAGTGGTTGAGAGTCCGCCTGCCGATGCAGGGCACACGGGTTCGTGCCCCGGTCCGGGAAGATCCCACATGCCGCGGAGCGGCTGGGCCCGTGAGCCATGGCCACTGAGCCTGCGCGTCCGGAGCCTGTGCTCGACAACGGGAGAGGCCACAGCAGTGAGAAGCCCACGTACCGCAAAAAAAAAAAAAAAAAAAAAAAAGCCTGGGCTTGCTATCTGCATTTACTTTTGCCAAGGTACCTCAGTTTCCTCGTCTGTAAAATGGGGATAATGATCATAGTACCTTTCTCATAGGGACTCTATGAGCATAAAGTGAGTTAGTTAATGTGAAGCACATAGAACATAATGTGTTTCCTCTTTGGGTTTAATTGTAGTCTTTTGCCCTAGAAGGCTGCAGGTTATCTCCTTACAAGGTTTTCCAGCAGTGCCCGCTGCTTTTCTGGCCTGGGTGAGAGATGATCTCCTTGCTTCAGTCCTTAGGTAGCTCACAGATAGGCTCAAAGGGACATACACTCAGGGACACACCCTCTGGGACCAGGAGCTAAGAATGCAGGTTGGGGGGATGGGCAGAGGGCTGGCTCTTCAAGATTGTCACTAAGCTGGGGAGGGGGGAGGGAGTGGGGTACAGATAACTAAGAACTTTGCAAAGCTTTCCTACAATTTTTAGATTTCCCCTTCCCCTCTTTTATTCTGCCTTCACTTGGTTACTGTAAACCTTTGACTGTTTTCCAGAGTTTTAACAAATTTAGTTGACAATTTTTGCTTGCTTTTTGATGTTTCTGTCAGGTTACAGGAGCTTGGAGGGGCATACTCTGTCATTTGGCTGATGTCACCTCCCTGGATAAGATTTTAAAGGTTAACTTGTCCATACTTCCTTTTTCCCCCAAAAGGAGACAACCCAGAGGCTGTTCTGAGGATAAACTGAGTAATGAGATAATTAATGTGCCTGGCCCATTGTAACATCCATTAAAAATTTTTAGTAATTATTATGCTAAAATATAGTGTGACTTGAAATGCATGATATTCTAAGTCTAGGAAAACTTCAATACCAGATTGCAGTGACCTTTACTTGCTTTTTAAGACAACTAAGGGTAGCACCATTTCTTCCTCAATAGTAGTCTCTTGCCTTTAACTATCTGGGATGTCTATTTGATCCTTGGCCAAACTCTGGATCCACAATTGTATTTCATATATATTACAGGATCTCTATAAGCAATGATAAAATACAAAATTCATGTAAGGATTTCCTAGAACTCACTGAAAAATAAATAGGAAAGAAAATATATACAGAAAGAAAAGTCAAGGGGCTTCCCTGGTGGTCCAGTGGTTAAGACTCCACGCTTCCAAAGCAGGGGGGGTGCGGGTTTGATCCCCGGTCAGGGAATTAAGATCCCACGTGCCATACGGCGCGGCCAAAAAATAAAATAAAAAGAAAGAAAAGGCTAAAGTAAAGCTGCATATGGAAAATACCTGCAAAGGGAAACAGCTCATGCAGGATCTTCTTGGAACACGCACAGACTCACACTGTTATTCTGCTTACTTCCCAGAAGTTAAGAGCTCAAGTGATCTGGCTGTGATCAGAACCTGCACCCATTACAGCTGAAATTTGGTACTTAGTAAAACTATCCACTTCTCCACAAGTTATATAGATGTTTTTCATTCCCTGGACATTCTCCCACTTATTTCTCCATGGGCCTAATGACCTACCCACTGAATACCAAAAAGATGTTGGATAAAGAATCACTGTCAAGATGTATGATTAACTTGGCTAAATGCTAAAACAGTTTTGCAATGAAAACCTTAATCTCTGCCATTCAAAACTTTACAAAAGATGTATGCACGGTGGTTTTGCTTATGTAAAAAATGCATTTCATAATTGTCATGTATTGTTTTTAACATATGTTTCATATCAGATACAAGAAAGGTCAAATGAGAGCTAAAAAACTGTTGGCCGGATTTGCTATGAATGAGTCTTCCAGCACATCTGGGAACCTCTGTAAAAAATTAACTCAACATTCTGGACTCTTGGGATGGGCAGATTATTAACTGTTTTTGCAGAAGCACTCTGTGCAAGCCAAGGCATATAAGAAATATTTTTAGACCTGTAGACCATTAAATATTGTACAGTTAGCTTATTGCATGAGAAAAACAGCAGGTACTTAAATGGAGATGTCTAGTTCCATTCACAAAGGGAAAAATAAACCATGCATTTGTTGGCAATGGCATTGGACAATTTAGACTCTATGGTTAAAGTGTTACTGGAAAATTGAATATCAGCCTTTTTTATTAAAATAAAATTAAGCATTAAGAATTATAGCACAGAGCAAATTATAATCGTATTGGCCTTGAATCTGACATAGCTTCTGTACAGGTAAGCAGTGGAAATATTTCTCCTAGAACCTCACACAAAATCTAGATCCCGATTTCTACTTTTTTTCTCCTCCTGTCAAATACCTTTTTGGAGGTAAGCTCAGGCAGAAAAATACTAAGAAATATACTGTCATTTGCAATGAGAGATTCAAAACATTTCTCTTTTGCCCAGAAAGCCTAGGAGTGGATGTTTGTTCATCATTTAACTCAGGCCTGGGAATCATTCTTTATATTACCTTTAGACGGTACAGTGACCCTGAAATAGCCATATTTAGTCTCTTCCCTGTACGTGGTAGATAAATACCACTTAATCCCTGTTACTTCTGTGTGGCAGAAGTTGGTTTAAGTATGTTAGAGATTCCTGGGGAGCTTAAAAATATACTGACTCCCCAGTCTCTTCTCTTCTTACTTTGGGCCCTGACACTGGTATGTATTTTTTAAGTTCCTCATTGTAGTGTGTAGTCATGATTGAAAACCACTGGAAAGCAATGTGTCTTAGATGGAGGAAAGAAAAATCTAATCATGGACTAGACATGGATCAGTCATGGACAAATCCAAATGATTTATTGAATGAAGTCTGAATCTATGCAAAGAGTTTTGAAGATTATCTTTTCCCAGCTACATGGTGTGTTAGTCAGACAATAACCTGATAAATGAAAAGCCAATCATTAATAATTTTTCCAATAAATATACTTAGTGGCAGAGTATAGCTGAAACAATTTTCTACATCTTTATGCAAAGAAAAAAAATGGTTTGAATGATAATGTCAGGAGCTAAATATCAGGTTAGGTCCCAGCCTTACTGCTGGGCTGGGGAGAAGTTTCTTTCACTCCAAGTTATTTACAGGAGCATCAGCTACTCTGAGCTGACCCCACTCTAAATCACTTCAGGCCCCCAACACCAGGAACTTAGAAGGGTTAAAACACTAGAGGAAATAAAGACACATGTTTTAAGCCACTGCATTTTGCCATAATGACTATCCTTTTCACTCAAATAGCTTAAGTTGAGTGGGATTTATAGTCTTCATTTTTAATTGTTTAGAGATTAATAATTCAATCATTCAGCAAGTGTTTGTTGAATGCCTACTATGTGCCAAGCACCCCTTTAGGACTCATGAAATTTACAAGAGACCATTAAAAAAAATGAAGAACAAAATTATATATGAGATGGTGTTAAGTGCCGTAGAGAAATATAAAGCAGGAAGGGGAAAGAAGTTTCCATTTTAAACAGGGTGTTGGGAAAGGCTTCCCTGAGGAGCTGACGTGTGAGCAGATAGATATCTGAAGGAGATGAAAGTTATGCAGATGTCCAAGCAAAGGAAGTTCCAGTCTGAGTGCTCAGCAAGCACAATGCCTAGGAAGAAGTCTTTTTACTTTTGCCGATATTGTTTGCACATAGATAATTCAGTTAACACAGTAAACTTTTCCTACCAAAAGATTCTCTCTTCCAGCCTCCATTCTAAGTCATGATACTCCTGTTAACATGTTTGACTATATAATCATGGATAATAATAACTCCTACCAATGACTGAACCCTAGAAGAAGCTAAATCTAACCTTAAATCTAACTGTAACTTTGCCAATTTTTCCAGTAAGGAAACTGAGCCTAAGAGAGATTATGTAACTTGCCCAGGGTCACATGCAAGTCAAGTGTGGGGCTGCCATATTTTATTCCAGGTCTGTCTGACTCCAAAGCCCATGCTCTAAACACCTATATCTTATTATTTCTATCAACTTTTATCTAAAATAAACAATAAATGCAAGGAAGTTTCTCTTAACCATGGTGGATGTATTATAAACAATATAAATAACTTTTGTATCTCCTTCTGTAGGTCACTTTACCTCCTCCTTCAGAATCCATTTTCCCATCCATTAAATAAGGAGCTGAACTAAGTCATTTTTTAAATCTGTTCTAGCCACAAAATACTATGATTCTATGATATATTCACTTTGGCCACTTTAACATATTTTGAGTCCTACCAAATCAATGACATATAGTCAGTGAACATGCATTGATTGCCTTTTCTGAGCCAGGCACAATCTACAAACTCCATGACCCCAAATAATTTTTACTTAAGAATTTAATTATATGCTTTGGTATAGAATTTATAAAGGTTTGACCTGGATTCCAGTCAAACCAGCTCCATGTGCTTGCTTTGCTTTGTGTTTTAACTTACAAATGCAGATGTGTATTGTTGATTTTGGCAATATTATTAAAATCTGTAAGAAGGTGGACTACTTTAAAGCATCTAAAAGGACCATATACTGCCCCACTCCCTACTCATGTCACCCTATTTGTTGCCTCCATCATGCTCATCTCAATCACCAGCATTAGAAAATAAGATCCATGAGGTCAGGGACACATCCGTCTGCTTCCCATCTAAGCATGTGGCTCCTAGTACTGTACCTACTATACCATAGGTTATCCACTAATATTTACTAAATGAAATGTATAATTAAATTACTTTCAAAATTGAGGATAAACCCAATTTTTTTTTTTTTTTTTTTTTTTGCGGTACGTGGGCCTCTCACTGTTGTGGCCTCTCCCATTACGGAGCACAGGCTCCGGACGCGCAGGCTCAGCGGCCATGGCTCACGGGCCTAGCCGCTCCGCGGCATGTGGGATCTTCCCGGACCGGGGCACGAACCCTTGTCCCCTGCATCGGCAGGCGGACTCTCAACCACTGCGCCACCATGGAAGCCCCCCAAGTTTTAAGAAACCAATATCAGCTCTCAACTGACATCCTGAAATGTAACAGTGGAGACTTGGACTCTAAAATCACTAACTTAAGCTACATTACTCTCTAGTCCTCAGTTTCCTTGTCCATAAAGTAAGCAGCAAGGAGAGAAACAGTGTCTTCCAGCCCCCCAAGTCGCTGATCCTCTGAACTCTACCACTGGTGTAGAATATAGAAAACATCTAGTTTAATAGAGGTTTAACCTGGATATCTTGACTTTATGAAACTGAAACACTTGCTGGGCCAGGCAGGAGACATAAATAAACAAAATGGGTGGGGTGGTTAATTGCCTTTAGCAATTCACAGTCACAAGGGCTAAACTGAAAAATATAAAATCCCAGTAAGGACACAAGTGAATTAAAGCCACAAAAGGAAGAATAGTTATCTAGAAGCTTAGCATCACAGTATCTTCAGGGGCAAAGAATAGCCCCTATGCTCCATGTTATATGGATGTCATTATCCTTAAGCAACTGAATGAGGATGAGTCACTAGCTTGTGGAGACCTGCATGATAAGACTTGTGATCTCTGATGGGATTCCTCGACTAAGCTGTTGATCAGACTTTTGCTGTCCTCGTCCAAACTGTCATCTTCATGAGGGTGGAGGTTAGTGATACCAGATCCGCAGACTGTAGGATGTTTGCTCTAGTGAAATAGTGTGGGTGGATTCTCATCCTGCCCTGTGTGCGGTGGAAGATTATAGCCCGAAGGTGGAGGCCAGAGAAACCTACCTGCACATGCCTATGTAAGTGAAACCTCACCGCTAGGCACCCAAAGGGGATCTGGTCTGAGCAGGTTAGAGATGAGCAAGTGCTCCTAGGAGGACTGAAGACCTAGCACATGAACAGGGGACCACATGTGTTTGGAAAGCCCGCCATGCTAGCTTAAACACAATATAGAATCGTCCCTTTAGCTGTCAGCGACTGTGGACTACTGGGACCACACACCAAGTTCCAAAGTTCTGAAATATGTTGGACTCCTCCATCTTCCCTCATGTTCAGCCATTTATCAAGTCTTCCCAAATCATTCCAGTTGGCCTCACTTCCATCCCTTCCTGCCCATATTCACAGTCCCCATGCTCATCCTGCTCTCATCCACTACCTTCTGATGGTACAGCAGCCTCCTAACCTCCTCACTTTGGGTCTTTTCTGACTCTGGCCTCTCACACAAACTGCCAGGGCTCTTGAATTTCCTCAGAGTGAAGCACTCATTGGCTTTCAAAGCCACCTACTATCTGGCTTCCACCTAGCTTCCAATCATTTCTCCCAGGAGCCTTCTACTCCCATGAAATTGTTCAACCAACAGCTTAAATACACCTTGTTAGATTTTGCTCCCACACCTTTATTTGTATTGTTGTGCCCACTTTGGATACTTTTCTACTGGCTGCTCACCAATCCAACTGTTGCCAGTATTTTTTTTCTTTAGCCGTGCACCGCGCAGCATAAGGGACCTTAGTTCCCTGACCAGGGATGGAAATCATGCCCGTTGCAGTAGAAGCACAGAGTCTTAACTACTGGACCACCAGGGAAGTCCTGCCAGTATTTTGAAAACCTGTCAAATCCTCCCTCTTCCGTGAAGCCTTGCTTAACAGCTTTGCCTACACTATTGCTTCTTCCTTTAAACCCTGACCAAAATTAATAACCATACCACTTTTTTCATACTGGGTTTGGAGGTACTTTTTTAAAAAATTTATTTTAATTAATTTATTTATTTATTCTTTGGGTCTTTGTTGCTGTGTGCGGGCTTTCTCTAGTTGCAGCGAGCAGGGGCTACTCTTTTTTGTGGTGCACTTCTCATTGCAGTGGCTTCTCTTATCGTGGAGCATGGGCTCTAGGCATGCAGGCTTCAGTAATTGTGGCACACAGGCTCAATAGTTGAGGCACACGGGCTTAGTTGCTCCACAGCACGTGGGATCTTCCCAGACCAGGGCTTGAACCTATGTCCCCTGCATTGGCAGGTGGACTCTTAACCACTGCGTCACCAGGGAAGTCCTGGGAGGTATTTCGTATCAGGCTGCATTATGGCTTTGTGGATGTCTATGTGCTGTTCCCAAATAAGAATATAAAGTCCAAGTGATCAAGTTTCCTTTGTGTCCTTATAAAAACCAGGGTAGCATCTTAAACAAATGCTTAATAAATACATTTTGGATGTAATAAACCCATCCAAGAGAAAAAATCAAGGAAGGCTTTTCTTCCTCCCAGATACACAGAACTGAATTCAAAATTAATGTTTGCAGGAGGGTTTTACATCCTGTGATAGTGTCCAAGGGACATTTCTAAAGTCTTACTAGAGCAATTTGAGAAGCAAAATTTCATTTCTCTAGAGTGTTCTTGCTTACTTCTGAACATCATGGAACCTGAGATGGGAAAGAAGGAAAAAACCAAAGATCCCACTGTGGCTTTCGTGAAGGGTCTTGTGAAGGATCTTGTGAAGCCACTTGTGAAGGGTCTTGTGATGATTCCGCAGGACTGACACCTGATATAGACTTTTCTTACTTCTGTGAAGTACCTAAAACTATGGGAGTGAGTTTTAGGGCATTGCTTACAAACAGTTGCAATATATATAATTATGAATGAATTTGCATAAACTTGTGCTAAAAATATACACCATGAGCTCTATAGATAACTTGCCGTGGGTATTTTGGTGCTTGGGAATCATGAAAAAAACAGCATGATAATAATACTTCCATGATGATAACACAATGAGCAAGAAGTCTTTTTTTTTTTTTTTTTTTTTTTGCGGTACATGGGCCTCTCACTGTTGTGGCCTCTCCCGTTGTGGAGCACAGGCTCCGGATGCGCAGGCCCAGCGGCCATGGCTCACGGGCCCAGCTGCTCTATGGCATGTGGGATCCTCCCGGACCAGGGCACGAACCTGTGTCCCCTACATCGTCAGGCAGACTCTCAACCACTGCGCCACCAGGGAAACCCCAAGAAGTCATTCTTGATGACTCTGAATTTAACAGGAACAACTTCAACAATGTAGAAGATTTTTCCAACAAATAGTGAAAAAGAATTATTCATAAGTAAATGAGATTTGGAGGAATGATGTTTATTTGACACAAACATCACAGAAACACAAGATTATTAGAGCTGAATGCAGGAAGAATGCTCATACATGGCAAATTTCCCAAATGGGTCCATAGTTATAAAATCAACTAGGACTTTCCAAATAAAAAAGTGTGGATAAATAGCAATGAATTTTTTTACTTTCACTCTGTTAGATTTATAGGTTCTTAGAAACATTTCAATTACTCACATCTGGAAATAATGTTTGTAGTCCTTCCTGAGTTGTTCCTCAAAACCGATTCCTTATTTCAGGGGCTATTATCTGGCCCTGACCTGGAAGCTCCTAGGTGATTAGCTCACAGGCCAGAGAGGATGTCTTCTGGGGTACAGTGATCTCAATAAAGAGACTTAAAACCATTTCATGAGGAACAGTGGAAGGAAAGAGGGCCAGCTAACCTGGGAATGGAAGACTGAGGTGAGACATAACAGCTACTTTCTAATATTCTAGGTATTATTTTATCAAAGAGAAAGTAGATCTCTTCTATGTAACTCAGGAGTGAGCTAGAACCAGTGAGGAAAGTTTCAAGGATCCAAACTTCTGTTCAATTTGCAAAGAATTTTCTAACAAAGGGAGTAATACTTGGTGGAAGAGGTAATTCCTTTGAAGGAATTTAGACTGGCACTGCTTAGTGAAATTTGAGGGATGTTTTTGCTTTGCCACTCAAAATGGTATCCACAGGTAAGATGGGAATAAACACACAGACCTACTAGAGCATGGACTTGAGGATATGGGGAGGGAGAAGTGTAAGCTGTGACAAAGTGAGAGAGTGGCATGGACAAATATACACTACGAAATGTAAAATAGATAGCTAGTGGGAAGTAGCCACATAGCACAGGGAGATCACCTAGGTGGTCTGTGACCACCTAGAGGGATAGGGAGGGTGGGAGGGAGGGAGACGCAAGAGGGAAGAGATACGGGAACATATGTATATGTATAACTGATTCACTTTGTTATAAAGCAGAAACTAACACACCATTGTAAAGCAATTATACTCCAATAAAGATGTAAAAAAAAAAATGGTATCCACAGAATGGGGCTGGTCTACACCTTCTTTTTTTTTTTTTTTTCTCCTGGAGATTTATATTTTAATGATTTTTTAATCACAATTTGACTCCTAAAATGAGGGTCCTGTCAATTAAAACAAACTACATTACCAGGAAATCCATTAATAAAATGTAGACCACTTACATAATTATGTATGAAATATTTTATGTGTGTATCTGATGTACTAACAAACATAGGATGATGATCTATTCCTAGATGTTCTTGTTGGGGGAGGGGAGGTAAGAACACAATATGAAATCTACCCTCTTAACAAATGTTTGTGTGCAATACAGTAATGTTAACTATAGGCACATGTTGCTAGGCAGATCTCTGGAACTTAATCTTCTTACATAACTGCAACTTTATACTCAATGTATGGCAACTCCCCATTTCCCCTTCCCCCAGCTCCTGCCAACCAACACTCTACTTTCTGCTTTTACATGTTTCACTAATTTAGATGCCTCTTATAAGTAGTATCATGCAGTATTTGTTCTTCTGTGTCTGGCTTATTTCACTTAGCATAATGTCTTCAAGCTTCATTCATGTGGTTGCATATGACAGGATTTCCTTCTAAGTCAGAATAATATTTCATTGTATGTGTATACTACATTTTCTTTATCCATTCATCTGTCCATAAGCATTTAGGTTGTTTCTACCTCTTGGCTATTGTGAATCATACTGCAATGAACATAGGGGTGCAAAGAACCCTTTGAGATCTTGATTTCTACACGTTCCTTGGTATTAGTTCAGGACAAGAAAAAGAGCTTGTGCCAGATTGTAAGTGGACACACTGCTTCCTTCCTCAGTAGAGATTTGCTATGGAAAGAAAATGTCAACAGAACTAAACAATGTACTTAGTGACATTCTTGCTGCAATGGAAGGAATTCTTTGAGTATTTTGAGTACTTTGACTATGGCTGCAATGGAAGGAATTTACCCATTAAATAGTAAAATACTAGAGAATTTTCACAGTAATCAAATTATCACACTACAAAATATATATAAATGGAACATCCATTTGAACACTAAGATTTATATTTCCCCAATTGAATATATGTTTGAAAGTCACACATCACAATTATAGAAAATTGCAACAACAACAAAAAAAGGATCATTACCGTTCCCTGGTATTTATTGAAGGATTCTATTAGTTGAATGTGATGTGCACCAGGCAGAGTCTTTAGGTTGACTAAGTAATACATATTGCATATATGCATGTGCTACTATTTAAAAAGAAAGATTCTGTTATAATTATAAAAGAAGAATTCATCTTAAAGTGCAACTGAATTAAAAGTAGCTCTTTCTTATTATGTGCTTTCCCAAGCATATATACTAAAAGTACCATCTCGGCTACGTAGAAGTCCAAAATGCTTTTTATTTTATTATTTTTATTTTTTTGCCCACGCCACACAACATGTGGGATCTTAGTTCCCTGACTTAGTTCCCTGACCAGAGATGGAACCCGTGCCCCCTGCAGTGGAAGTGTGGATTCCTAACCACTGGACCACCAGGGAATTCCCCAAAATGCTTTTTATGTGATGGATATTCTTACATGAAAATGCTTGCTAATCATGCAGGGCCTCTGCATCCAGCTGTGCAGTTTGTGTTATGTAAAATGCACAGAATGAGGGAGCAAAGTAGGAGTCTGAACTCCAGCCCCCATGAGCCCTGGCAGTGAAACCATATCAAGCGTAGGGTCACCATCCATCCCAGTTTACCCAGGACTGAAGGGTTTCCCAGGATATGGGGCTTTCAGTGACACAACCAGCATGGTCCTGGACAAAGCAGGCATGGTTGATCACCCTAATCAGGTCACAGATGCACTTTATGTTCTAGTTTCAGCCTTGGAATCTTTTCTGTAGAACTGTAGGCCTGAAACAACTGTAACAATGAAGAAAATTTTTCACATCATTTCTTTTCTCCTTTTGTTTCCAAGGTGAAAGAGCCATGTAATCATGCCAACATCCTGTCCAAGACTGACCCAAGAACCTTCTGGACTAATGATGACTCAGGTATTATTGGAAAAATACATTTTGGCCTTGTGATATATAGAAAGCACGCGGCGGTAAAGCCCCACACAAAGGCAAGGTTTAGGGGACATTTTTGGTTCTGCATGTTTGTTTCTTTATACATAGTCCAACACTTGAATGTACTTCACAACTACTTTTTTATAAGTCCCTTTATTTTATCTTCTTTTTCAATTTCTAAAGCATGTATACCATTAAGTACAGCTTGATGAATTGTGAAATACATTCAAGTGTTGGGGGAACAAACCTATGAGTCTATTTCCTGGAGTGGAGGACAGAGAAATAAGATAAGATGGGCAAATATACTGATCCAAGAGTCTCTTCCAAGGGAAGGAAGGGATTAAAAACCCTAAGGTGAGTCATATTCCAAATACTCAGTGGAGGGCAGGTATGACTTGCACTATCAATCCCGAAGTATAAATCTAATCAGAATCAGAGGAATGCTACTTTCTGAGATCGGAGAATATGCTTCAGGTGTGTAATTAAAAATTACACTCGGACCAAGGGTAGGTATGTTTTTATAGGAAACTGAAGACATAACATCTTTTCATCCTTTTCCACAAACACATTGAACCATGAGGCCTAATGACACCAAGTAAAGACACTAGAACTGAGAAGAGAAGGTTCAGTAAAAGAAACAAAATAATTAAGAGGGTGATTCTAGAGCTTTCACCTTCTCTAATTAAATAGGGTCTAATTAAGTGGAGAATTGTAGTGATACCTAATATTTGTATTAGGTCTCACGGTTTGTATATTTGTATAGATCTCAGTGTGTTCACAAAAACCTAATTTAGTGCTTGGGCCAACCCTATGAAATAGAGGGGCACACGTGAGAGATGAGATCAGATGCTGAAAGAGGGTAGCTGACATCCAAAGCTCATGAGCAGAGAACATCAGGACTGGGAGGGGGATGGAGAACCTGCGTGCTCAGTTCTGTATCACTCTTCCTAGGAAGAAGCAGCTCTCCTCTGAGAAGCAGCATGAGTTAAATTGGTGCTTTAATCTTTTCTTTATAAAAGAGAGTCAGAGACTCTGCCTATTAGCAGAAGCAGGAGGGGTTGGAGAGGGAAAAACACTCTGCTGCCTTTTTTTCAAAGACCAGGCTTACAGTAAACTTATTATCAATTTCATCTGTCAAAAAAATTGTTCTGTCTTGTTTTATGTCCTTTGAAGAAAGATGAAGAAACATGAAAGTGAATTGGCCTATTTATGCCATCATTGTGGTCCATTAGTAGTACAGCCACAAAATAAACAAGCTGTCCACCGGCTAATACTACTATTAAGATCTACAGCACATATGCTGTGAAGGAGCCATGTAGAAGAAAACATAACAATTAAAAAATGATTTTTTTTTTAGTTTTTTAAGGAACTTCCATACTGTTCTCCATAGTGGCTGTATCAATTTACATTCCCACCAACAGTGCAAGAGAGTTCCCTTTTCTCCATATCTTCTCCAGCATTTATTGCTTGTAAATTTTTTGTTGATGGCCATTCTGACTGATGTGAGGTGATATCTCAATGTAGCTTTGATTTGTATTTCTAGGGAGACGCAAGAGGGAGGAGATATGGGGATATATGTATATGTATAGCTAATTCACTTTGTTATACAGCAGAAACTAACACACCATTGTAAAGCAATTATACTCCAATAAAGATGTTTAAAAATAAATAAATGATTCTTAAAGTTATGCAAAGAGAATGGAATTAGAAGGGAATCTGTACAGGTCAGATCCAGAAAATTCTGCTTAGATACTTTTTGGAGCTGGAGAAATTATGTTACAAGAAAAACTACTGCAGAACGTGTACAGAAATAGTAATAGGAATGCTCTCGATCTACTCATCTTAAAAACTTTAAAACAATTTTTATTGTATCTTCAATGGGGTTACAAAGATAGTATCACTTCTGTAGTAGCAGCTCCCTTAATAAAGATCCTCTCCAATAATTAATTCTTAGACTAAGGTCTATGTTTAGTGCTTTGGTGGGGAGAGGTAGTTGTTCAGTCAATGACTGAGACATGGGTATAAAAATCTCCACCTATGGTGGTAGAATTATCTTTTGCTTTCTAAAATTCAGTCAATTTTTACTTTATATATTTTGAAGCTCTGATGTTAAGTACATACACTCTTATAATTGTTGTAAATTCTTGATGAATTGTGTTCCTCTTTACCTCTGGTAAAAGTCTTCATTTGAAGTCTTTTTTTTTTTCTGATATTTATATAACGTAGCCAGCCTTCTGACACCTACTCTTCATGTGATATATTTTTTCTATCCATTTACTTTCAACCTACTGTGTCTTATAGTTAAAGTGCTTGTCATATAGACCTCATATAGTTAGGTTTTCCTTTTAAAGATTATCTGACAATCTCTGCTTTTGCTTGGAATGTCTAGACAAATTACACTTAATGTAATTGTTAGATATAACTATACCATCTTGGTATTTGTTTTCCTCATGACCCTTCTCTTCGTTTGCTGTTCTTCCTTTTATGACTTCTCTAGAATTATGTGAGTATAATTTAGAATTCAATATTAATTTATCTATTGGCTTAGTGGTGGCTCTAAGGATTACAATTAATAACTAAGTTTTCACAGACCATTATAGAAAACTTCAAACAGCATAGGTCTATTTATCCCACTACTCCTCCCATGCTTTACATTATGGTGGTAATATATATCACTTCTACATATGAAATTAAACCAATGGTATAATGTATTTAAAGGAAAACCATCCTTTTTATTTTCTGAGAGGTTTACTATTTCTGATGCTCTTCATTTCTTCTTGAAGATCCAATTTTCCTCAGAAATCATTTCCTTTTAGCCTGGAAGAACTTCTTTTAGTGTTTCTTATAATGCAGTGATTCTCTGGCAATGACATCTCTCAGTTTTCTTTTATCTTTATGATATGGCTTTATACATGAAAATATTTTTATTTAATTCTTGAAGGATATTTTTTTCTAGATATAAAATTCTAAGTTGATGACTTCTTTTTTCTTTTATCGCTTTAAAGATGCTGGTCCATGGTCTTCTTCTCTCTATAGTTTCTGATGAGAAGTCAGTGATGATTTAAATTATTGTTACCCTGAATGTAATATGTTGTCTTTCATTGGCTGCTTTAATTTTTTTTTAATCTTTGGTTTTTATCAGTTTGACTATGATGTGTCTAGAATAGAATCAATGTTCTTTAAGATGTAGAACTCTGAAGTTAAACACTCTTCTAGTCTATTAGTAGTTTTCTTAGAATTTGAATCTGAGGGATGCAATTGTTTCTGCTGTAGTTTCTACACTGCAGCATGCCCTTTCTTCATCAGGACATCAGCACCCCAACAAAACTTCTCCTAGATGCCTTCAATTCTGTTAGGTGTAAACACAAGCTAAAGCCACTCCACAGCCTTCTGCAACATGCAAATTTATAAGCCTGCAAATGGATTGTTTACGAAGACAATATTCTAGTCATAGTATGAATTTTATTAGGGTAACTTTTCCCAGTTCCTGAAATAATTGTGATAAAATGGTTCCATCATTTCCTCCAGCAAATATATTTCAGTGAATGGATTATTTCTATTCAAAGCCAGCCATCATCCGAGAGTATTTTACTTATTTAATCTAATGTATAGTCTCAATACGCAGTTTAAGTAGAGTTCAATATTGGAGGTAACTAGTCAAGATTGCTTGATAGAAATAGAAGTTAAATTAAAAAATCTTTTGTTTTGAAGTAGGGAATTACTGAGGGTTAGCTCACCCTGAAATCTGGTGAGATTGCCTAGATTTTCATACCCATTATCTTTTTGCGTGACTACCAGAGGATGGGGCTGGCGTGCTCAGTTGCCATATGCAGATATGGTAGTTGGAGAAACAAAAGTAATTTTTTAAAAGCTTTTTTAAAAAGCATAATATGAAAGTAGCATATGTTCATCATAAGAAAGAAATGGAAAATTAACCACCCATAATCCTCCCACCCACACTTTTTTTCATTGGACTTGACTCTCTTGTGCATTCCCAGCATTTGTTCTGACAAAAGCAAACAGGCTGCACAAGTTCAGGCTCTTTCCTATTATCTTTGTTTTTAGGCCTTCAAACCTGATTTTTTTGTTTTGGCACACCTTTGTTTTTCAATTGCTGGTCCTTCAGCAGCCTGTAACATCCTCTTAAATGAGAATTTCAAGGTAGGATGAGTTTCCTCACACTTTCAGAATGTGTGTTTTTCTAGGTACTATTATTGGCAACACAGATAATGGGCTTTACTTAGAGGAAGTCAGATAATGAAGCAGTTAAGCAATAAGGTTTGTTTTGCAAGGGCCATGATTTTAACTGGGCACCTGTTTTGCCAGGTAGGAAAATGTAGCTCCCTGATGTTCTCCCTGGGCTCTTACTTGAAGTCACCTTTTAACAAAATGCAATCCTACCCTTGGGATGTTCAAAATGTCTAGATTTCTTTCAAGCAAAAATTAAAGAGGAAGATTCATTATTGTGCAAATTTTTTCCAGAAGGAAAACTAAATTTTCCCTTATATTTTCAGGATTATCATTATTTCTTTATATTTTTTAAATGATTCATCACATTTTAAAATTCAGCCCAAATTTCTGGGGATGTAGAAATCAATATCAAGAGGTATATTCATATTTATATGGGAGCAGTAATTTTTGTACCAAATGTAGAAATGAAAAGATGCATAGTTTGAAAACATAGGGACTACAGAAATATTTCAGTGTTTCTGAGAATACATAAAGTTAGATCATTGTGTTAATATAAGGAGAGGGAGGACTTCATTCCATAGATCTTTCAAAGTGGAGAAAATATAACTTCTAGATTTTTTTTCTTAAAAAGTAAAACTCTCGTATTTAATATCCAGAAAACTGTTGCTTCATTCCTCATGATATGGAATTATCTAACCCCCTCACCTTGCCAAAAAAAAAAAAATGTGAGAAAAGTTCAACACAATCTGCTTACACAGAAACTTTCCATCTGATACTTGTTGGCCAGTGTAGACTTTGCCTCTTGCTATTAGAGATAAACCATTTGGTAAAAATCTGTGGATACAAGAAGCTCTCTTAAGTAGACTGACCTCATTACTCAGGTCTTAACTAAAAAAGGTAGCTATCTCAGTAATGAAAGCCACCTTACCCACAGTGAGAAATTCCAAATATCACATAATGCCACCCATGGGAGCAGAGATGGAGGTAGGCTTTGGAAAGAACAGGGACACGCTTCTGGCTGCTTCTGACTTCCCCTACTTCTGCCGCTCAAAGCTTTCAGAATCAAACTTGGTATTTATTCCCTCCATCTTAGATCAGGAAGCCAAAATCATTGTCAGTTTTCTGAACCGCATCTCTTTCAGCCAACTGGACTCACATCAGTGTTGACCAGCAGACCATCTGGCCATGCTTCCCAGTGAGCCACGCATGGAGCAGCAGGAAACTGCTCAACACTTTACTTTCTGCTGTGATTAGTGCTGTGAGCTCTTGAGTAAGGCTGCCTGAGTTTGCCACCAAGTTCAGTGCTTATTACCTGTGTGACTTTGCAGGAATGATTTCACCTTTCTGTGCTTCCATTTCTTTCATGTGCAAAAATGGAATATTATAATAGATCATAGTTTTGTGAGGGCTAAAGGAGATAATTCAGGTAAAGGTACTTAGAAGTCTGTCTAGCATATAGTTAGTGGTCAATTTATGACAGCTCATTTTTTTACTTGGAGAAAGAATTATGTCATTTATACAAACCTGAACACTCATCCCCCCGCCATATATAAGGTCTACAATCTATAGGTTGAAAGAAGAATACATTTTATTTTGTCATTACTCTTACTATTTCATACTTTTCTGAACCCATAACTTGTTTTTTTGCTTCGTTTTGTTTTTTTCTTCTCTCTGAACCAAGAAGCTCATCATTCACTGTCTTCTGTTATCTGGGTCCCCATACACAGCACTGATAAGCTTCCTGAAAATAAACATATGGCGGACCATAAAACCCTCAAACTGGAAAGAACCTTAGACATCTCCTATTCATTTAGATAAAATATTGCATTCTTAAGCAATGGTCCATAAAGCAGAAATGCACTTAGTTTTGCATGACTTTAACCACTTACAATGGTTTAGAGGGTTCCGAGGTCAAGGACAGGTTGTTTATTCCAGCGAGTAGCGAAATGTCATCTCAAAACTTTTCTGTTTAAAGTTACTTAGAGTCACGCGCATCTAGCATTTAAGTTTGATAGCAAAACATCAAATCCGATCCTCATGATGGTCCTGCTGCCTAGTGTGTGAATGTGTAAACGTGTGACTAGAGACTCATCCAGCTCAGCGCAGAGAAGCCCCCTCCCTCTCCCTTGCATTGTGTCAGTTAAGTGTTACAGTTGGAGCAGTCTGTTTCTCCCTTTGTTAAACTCACAACTTTCTCTTCCTCTTGATTATGACCAAAATTACTCGTTATTTGTGCTGTTTGACTCAAAGCTAAACTAGCAGTTTTTTCACAATTTTATTTTTCTGATTCCCCAGCATTCTTTTTTTTTTTGGCCTCGCTGATTGGCATTCGGGATCTTATTTCCCTGACCAGGGCTCGAACCCGTGTCCCCTGCATTGGCAGGTGAATTCTTAACCGCTGCACCACCAGGGAAGCCCCATAAGTTTGTTTTTTATGCCTGTGGGTCTATTTCTAGAAGTTCATCTGTATCATTTGAAAAAAGGATTTTAGGTCGTTGCCTTAATATCAGAAATATTTTATCTGGTCAAATATAAACGTAGTTTACAAAATTTGAAGAAAAATTATTTACAACTTTAAAATTGTATGTAATAAGAAGAATGGGCCAATGACATGAAAACAGGCTTTCCCTGGGATGAAATGGCCCACAGAGAGGGGTGGGTGCAGGATAGAGAGTGACGGATTAGGAAGGGAGGGGTGGGACGGATGAGTTGGAGCCTAGTGAGAGGGAGGTTTGTGTGAATCCAGGATGCCCAGAATAGAGAATAGAATTAAAATTTAGGCAGCAGTGAATCACCAGGAGATGAATAGATGAGGTGCATTTTAGAAACCTTTCCCAATCACACGGTGTACCATCCTCTGGGTTTCCCATGCATGTTTTAGCTCTAGGAAGATTCCCCTGAACCTGGAGATTTGGGACCCATGGAATGGGTACCACGCAGTATTACTTTAAAGTCTGCATTTCCTCACCCAACCTCACCAATCCTCTCAGTCCCAAGAGTGTCCAGACTTATGTCTCATCCAGCTGTGGGTCTAGATGTGGTCAATCCAGGTTGCATCACAGCCCCTGAACGAATTTTGTTAGAATTTCTCTCTCTTTCACTGTCCTTGTTTTTTTTGTAATTTATTTTTATAATGGGGTTTAGCTGATTTTCAATGCTGTGTTTATGCCACTTTACACCCACTTGATTCACTTACAGAGAGATCTCAATAAATACTTTTTAAGATTAAAAAAAAAAAAATTAGGGCAGGGAGCCCCAAGCAAACTTATTGGTAAAGTGAGAGTTGATTGAAGTCAATTGATTCTAAGATTCTTTCCTACTCTGAAACTCCTTTATTCTATGAAGGTGTAAATTGATAACAAAGAGAAAACACAAAAGGATTTAGAAAAAAAAGTGGTTTAGGGTGGGCTGGGGCCTTTGGAATAGACATCAATGAACAGTGTATCTCGGAGAACTCTGACCTTTTTTCCTCAGAAGCACGTGGCAATCAGCTCTTTCCACTGGTTAAAATTTTGGCACTTAGAGGAAAATTTTACATTAATAGTTCAGCTGCACTGTTCTTATAGGTATTAAATTACATAACACACTTGAGTTTTCAAATTGTTCACCCATACCTAATCCCATCTGATCTTTCCAATCAAGCCCTGAGGGATTAACTAAATGGGTGTTAACCCTGAGGACACTTAA